>NW_027507718.1:484804819-485274819 GCF_037356315.1 Lithobates pipiens
GTTTGATGCTTTTTGCAGAAATGCAGGACTTTTCCCCTGCAAAATGCAGCTTTTTGCATGTAATAGACTCACATCCAAAATTCAAGTACTGCGATTCGCATCTTTTTCAGTCACTGTATATAGCCGGTTCCTAATGAGTGGGTATTATGGCATGGGGTACAAGTCCAAACCAGGCCCTTCAGACTGGTATGGATTTGGAGGGAACACCCCCATGCCAAAATAAAAAAACATCTGTTCATGCAACCTGGCAGGTCAGGAGAAGGAGGGGACGAGCAAGCACCCCCCCCCCCCTTCCTGAACACTACTAGACCACATGCCCTCAACATGGTGGGGGTGCTTTGGGGCTGCTCTTCCCAACAACCCTGGCTGATGGTTGTCAGGGGCTTATCAGAATCTGGAAAGCCCCTTTAACAAGGTGGCCTCCATATCCCACCCTCCCTATTGTGAATGGGCATCAGGTACATTGTACACACACACACACACGAAGCCCGTTGACTCCTCATCTGTTAAAGACACAACAGCTGGTTTCATGACCTGCTCCTTAGCAACCAGCTATATACAGTGAATGAACCCTTAATTAGGCCCCACTGCAAAGGATTATTTTCTAATTTCCTTGAACTGAGTTTAAGGAGAATCTACTTAAAGAAGCTGCACATAAACTGACAGAATTTTTAACTCTTCCCCATTGTATCCAAAAGCAGATTTTGGGCTTCTAATGTCATAATAAAAAGATGCTAGTTACATGAATTTGCATAAACATACTGGATATGTGAAGCCACACATTACTATAAAAATGCCGATATAGTCCTGCTATAATCTATAGCAGCGGTCGCCAAAACGGTGGCCCTTTGCTTGCAGTATCCCGACAAAGGATGAGCTCTGGCGTGTTCGCATACTCCATATGCAGAGCCCGCCAGGAAGTTGGAGCTCATCCTTAATCCCTACCATTGACACCAAAAATGGGGCACGGTTTACTCCCATTGATGCCAGAATATTTTCTACTCCTACTGTAAAGTCTGAAGCACAGTAAACTGGCCCTTTGTGTAGAATGTTTGGAGAACCCTGATCTATAGGAGTAGTGGTATTAAGACATGTTCAAATTGAGTGAGCCGAGTGGCTCCATTTCAGGTCTGAATTCAGGCAATAATTTGGGCCCAATTCATACCTCCAACCGTGGCTTGCAGCAGGGTCTGGTGCGTACCTGTTCTCCATTGTAGGGCTTAATTTTTTTTGCCTGAATTCGGCTCTGAAACTGAGCCAAAGACGCACAGGACTCCTACACAAGCTGCAACAAAAATATCTGAACCAGCTCCATAAAGTCGCAATCGCCTGTCATGTGAATTGGAATGTGAGAAATACAGATGAGCTCAGGCGTGTTCGCATGCTCCATGTGCAGAGCCCGCCAGGAAGTCGGCACAGTACTGTGCTAATCACAGGCAGTGAGACATTTCCCTGATCTCTGCAGCCACACATCGGGGCAATGTCTCACTGCCTGTGATTAGCACAGACTTCCTGGCGGGCTCTGCACGTGGAGCATGCGAACACGCCAGAGGGCATCCCTATTGAGAAATCCACATCCAATTCGAGTTGGTGTGAACCCAGCCTTACAAAAAAAAAAAAAAAAAAACAGGGAACAGCAACACACCAGCTGCTGTCAGCCACATTCATGTTAAGCGTGAACCCACCCTTACAAATTATCCCTCCCGTGAGCACCTGAGCAATTTAAAGCAAAAAAAAAAAAAAAAAAAAGTTGAATTACTCAACAGCAGATCTCCAGTCTATTGTGCCTGTTCACAACTGACAAATGCGCTAGCGCTCAAAACGTACCAGAGCTTCTAAAGCTGGCCATACATTATACAAGTTTCTTTAGATTTACCTTCAACTACGTAGAGCGTGCCAGATTGAATTACAAGTTGGAAAGTGTTTAGGTTTGACCTCATTCTTTGGTTTTGGCAAATCTCAATAAAAATAAAACACACACCACACACACACACACACACACACACACACTGTACAATGTATGGTCAGCCTTAGGGGCATAAATCAAATTTTTTTTTAGCCCCAGTGGTGAGATCTCACACACACACACACGCACGTGTGAAACAACCATTAACGTAACTGAAGGCTCGGTTCATATATGAGCTGCATGCGGCTCACAGCAGGGGTCCGGCGCATGCTGGTTCACCATTTCAGGTCCAATTTCAGCCCAAATTTTGGGCTCAATTTGGACAAAGACAGTTTTTCCTGCAAAACGCACCAGACCCGCTGCAGAGATGTGAACCAGCTCCATAGAGAGCCGGTCAAAAGCTCCTGCTATTGCAAATTGGAATGCAGGAATCCCCCAATTTGCAATGGTGTGCACCCAGCTTTACAGCTTTCTACAATTTTACATTTCCCTGCTTTTTCATAGAAAATAATAAAAAAAAAAAAAAAAAAAAAAAAAAAATTTTTTATTAAAACCACCCACCCTGCAAAATGCATATTTTTACCAGCTTCAACCAAGAACAGAAGCTAGCAAACTCCCACCAATTTAAGCCCATGCCTTGTCATCTATTGGATTTCTCATGCAGCTTAATGAAATGATAATTAAAGTTGAAGATCCTGTTAGTATTACCAATGGCTTTCATGAAAGTCTCGAAGTTCTCCTGGGACTGAAGCTCAAAGGTTCCTGAGAAAGCCATCTTAGAAGGAAAGATTGCTGGTCTTGTGCTCCTGTGAAGAGTCAAAGAGAGAATGTGTCACCTCTTCCTTCACTCCTCCTTATAAGAACCTTATGTAATCTCTATGATCAGCAATTAGGTGATGTAATCCGCTTTACAACGAGGTTCAAACATTAATTGCCGCCTTGCAGTGCATTTGTTATGCTAAGCACAATGCCATCACTTCTTGTGATAAAAACGGTCAGATTGTCACTTGCACGCCCACACAGCATAGAAGCATAAAGCATAGACGCTAAGCATTCAGTACAGGGCGTTTCCTATGACCACTATACAGACACTAGAGAGAACTGACACCCCATTCAAGGTCAATGCACATTGAAAAGAGAAAAAAAAATGTGTATCTAACAACATTTGCTAATGCACACAAGCCATGTGATAATGGCAACAAGCGTTTTACACTTTGGGGTTGGTCTACTAAGGCCTGGTTCACACCTATGCATTTTTAGTGCATTTTCAGTTTTGTAGAAACGCACTACAGTCCATTTAACATGGTTTCCTATGGGTCACGTTCACATGTAGGCATTTTATGGAAGGGGCCAGGGACTTTTGACTTTTTTCTTGTTTTTGGTTCCATAGACTTCAATGGATCTAAAACGTGTATTACAAAATGCATCTGGAATATGCAAACTGCCTAGATGTGAACCAGGTCTAAAACTGGAGAGTGCAAAATGTGGTGCAGCTGTGCATGGTAGCCAATCAGCTTATAGGCTCCATGCACACCGGCGCTCATAAACTGCAGTTTATTGGAGTTTGGGCGTTTTTTTTTAAAAGCCCATAAACTCCACTCTATGTTAGCCTATGTGTCCATGCACACATGGACATTTTTTAGCTTTTATGAGCAGTGGAGTTTATGGGCTTTTTTCTGAACGCCAAAGTGCCGTTTTTCACCGCCAAAAACGACCAAAAGCCGATAAACGCTCATAAACACGCGTTAATTAGTGTTCAGCATTCTATTTTTTCAATGCATTGTGGGGGTTTGGAATGCACTGTGGGATTTTTGGAGTGTCCTCTGTGTATTTTTATTGAAAACGCCCATAAACGCTAACGCTAATAAATGCTCATAAACGCTAGTACAAAACGCTGTTAAAAGCGCATTCTTCAACCAGCGTTTTCTGCCAGCAATCTGGCATCCAGAAAAAGCTTTTTTGAGCTTCAGTGTACATGGAGCCTTAACTTCAGCTTGTTCTATTAAGCTTTGATAAAAAAACCTGGAAGTTGATTGGTTTCTTTGCAGAACTGCATCAGACTTTTTACTCTCTAGTTTTAAAGCGGTTGTTTAGTTAATTTTTTCACGTTGACCTACAGGTAAACCTATAATAAGGCTTACCTGTGGGCAAAAAGAAGGTACGGTTTAGAAGATATTCCCCTCGCAATGAGCCGCTGATTTCAGCGGCACATGCGCACTGGGGCTTCTCAGCTGAAAGTCCTGCAGAAGCCAGACCCTGTCGGGAAGAAAACTGTGATGACATCACAGCGCCGGAGCCGCGATACCCAGAAGGCACGCTGAGGGAACATGTCAGCTCCCTCTGCATGGACTGAGTGAGATGCCGGCACCTCGTTCTAAGGTAAGTATTTCATAATGAGCTAGTATACGGTGCATACTAGCTCATTATGCCTTTTCCCTTACAGGTGTAAAAAAAAAAAAAAAAAAAAAAAAAGGTTTACTCCCGCTTTAATAATATATTTTTATATACTCACCGGACACTTTATTAGGTACACCTTACTAGTAAGGTTAGTCCCCCTTTTGCCTTCAGAACTGCCATAATTCTTCATGGTATATATTCAACAAAGATGATTTGAGCTTTATGGTGCATTATCCTGCTGGAAGGAGCCATCAGAAGATGAGGACACTGTAGTCATAAAGGGATGGACATGGCCAGCAACAATACTCAGGTAGGCCGTGGTGTATAAAGCATGCTCAATTGGTACTAAGGGGCCCAAAGTGTGCCAAGAAAATATCCCCCCACACCATTACACCATTACACCACTGCCAGCCTGAACTGTTGATACGAGGCAGGATGGATCCATGCTTTCATGCTGTTTATGCCAAATTCTGACCATACCATCTGAATGTCGCAGCTGAAATCGAGACTCATCGGATCAGGCAACGTTTTTCCAATCTTCTATTGATCCAATTTTGTTGAGCCTGTGTGAATTGTAGTCTCCGTTTCCTGTTCTTAGCTGACAGCAGTGGCACCCAGTGTGGTATTTTGCTGCTGTAGCCCATCTGCTTCAAGGTTCGATGTGTTGTGCATTCAGAGATGATATTCTGCATACCTTTGTTATAATGAGTGGTTATTTGAGTTATTGTTGCCTTTCTATCAGCTCGAACCAGTCTGCCCATTCTCCTCTGACCGTTGACATCAACAAGGCATTTTCGTCCACACAGCCGCCGCTCACTGAATATTTTCTCTTTTTCGGACCATTCTCTGTAAACAATAGAGATGGTTATGTGTAAAAAATCTCAGCAGATCAACTGTTTTTGAAATACTCAGACTGGCCCACTTGGCACCAACAATCATGCTGCGTTCAAAGTAACTTAAATCCCCTTTCTTCCGCATTCAGATGCTCAGTTTGAACTTCTGCAAGTTGGCTTCACCATGTCTAGAAACCTAAATGCATTGAGTTGCTGCCATGTGATTGGCTGATCAGCAATTTCTAATACCAAGCAATTGAACAGGTGTACCTAATAAAGTGGTCGGTGAATGTACAAGATGCAACACACAGCAAGATGGACCTCCTTTGAGAAAGGGGCATATGACCCTGAAATGTTGGGTTTGAGGCTTCAATTTCTCTATGCTTGCTATGCCATTGGTGACTGTTATCATTTGGCATTTTTTGCTGTATATTGCACCATGTATTTGTATATATGTACAAGGGGGCAGCTGAGCTGCCTAGTCACTGATGGGAGGAAGGAGCAGGGTGAACTCAGATACTGTGTCACTGCTGGTATAAGGATGCAGGGTAGTCAAGCTGCTAAGTTACTGTTTCAAGAGGGAGCAGGTGGAGCTAAGCTACTAAGTCACTGCTGGCAGGGGGAGCAGGGTCAGCTGAGCTGGTAATTTACTGATGGGAAAAGAATGAGTTGAACTGAGTCTCTGCTAGGAAGGAGAGATTGCCAAGCTTATCGCTGCTTGGAGGAAGGAGCAGGGTGAGCTGAGTGGCTGCCACTACTGGGTGGAGGAGCAGGTGAGGTGAAGTTGCTGCAAAGGGAAACCGGGTGAGCTAAGCTGAACACTGGGCAACCTAAATGACTTTGGAGCTTTTGCTGTGACCTTTGAGGATGATTTACTTTCATTGCTTAAATGTGTTGCAACTTGATAAATCAGTGCCTGATAACAGAACCTTTCTCCACTTGAGTGTAAAAAAATAGACTCATTCAGATTGCTTAGTAAATTGAGATGTTTACTTGTATTTTGCACTGGTAGTTAACAGAAGATAGAACATATTTTACAATGGCTCTGGAGGAAGAGGGGGTCACCCTTGAAACGCGTCAACCTACTTGGGACTTTCTCATCCCACCAAAGTCTACTGGGCAGATCCTGCTGGATGAGGCAATTGATGGACTTTACACATCTGCTTTATTTTATCACTCGTTTGTGAGTACATTATATTATTTTGAATCTGTGTTATAAAGGTAATGCTCAAGGCTGGTGAGCCCTCTGTTGGGAGTGGCAACACAGGCGATGCAATGGGTGTGATTTGTGAAGAATTCCCTCTTCTTCAATTTACCCTACCGCAATCCTTTGAGCGCAGGAGCATTTGTTTCTTTTTGTATTATATTTTACAATGGAGTGCACTGCCCTTCGGTCCTGCAATGTATGACCACACTTTTTGAAACACTGGCACATATATTAGCTGATCGTTGCCCAGTCCTTCTAATTTAGACTCCAGTAGAGACTTGGAGCTTGGAGATCCTCAGAAGATTTGCCTGCTTTTGCAGAATTTTCCTAAAGCTGGCCATAGATGGATTGAAATTTGGCTGGTTCAGCAGGACCCAGACCAATTTTGATCCATCTATGGGCAGGCTGGTTGTCATTCTATTGATCGACTTCAGGTCAGCCTGTCAGGTTTTTTTTCTTAGTTTTTCTATAGTGTTTTTCTATAGCCGCCAGCAATGATCTTTGCATTCTGCTGGTTGGGAAGGCTCCCTGCTCCTCCCACCAGCAGAACACAATAGCGCTGTGGGATTCACTGTGTTGATGGGGTAAGGGAGCCATTTTCTGTTCTTCGATTCATGGATGAAGGAAATAAAATTGCCTAATGTATGGCTAGCCCTAGTCAAATGACCTTTGCTCATGGTCCATCTGAGGTCTTTACTTGAAAACACAAATTTAAAGCGGGGTTCCCACCTAAAGTGGAACTTCCGCTCATCGGAACCCTCCCCCCCCTCCAGTGTCACAGTTGGCACCTTTCAGGGGGGAGGGGGTGCAGACACCTGTCTAAGACAGGTATTTGCACCCACTTCCAGGGCATAGACTCCCACGGCAGTATATGCCTCTTCCTGTCCCAGCGCGCTGTCTGCTGGGACACACACGGGTCCCAGAGACAGCGTGGACCATTCCTATTGCACTGCGTGACTCGCGCATGCGCAGTAGGGAACCGGGAAGTGAAGCCGCAATGCTTCACTTCCTGATTCCCTC
This sequence comes from Lithobates pipiens, assembly GCF_037356315.1. NCBI lineage: Eukaryota > Metazoa > Chordata > Amphibia > Anura > Ranidae > Lithobates > Lithobates pipiens. Next base: position 484,812,183 of record NW_027507718.1, read on the forward strand.
ACCTAGAATGGCCGAGAGCCGAGCGATCGATCGGTCTCGGCTGCCGACATCACTGGACCCTGGGACAGGTGAGTGTCCATTTATTAAAAGTCAGCAGCTGTAGTATTTATAGCTTCTGGCTTTTAATAATTCTTTTTCCAGTGAAATCCCTCTTTAATTAAAAAAACCTGCAGAGAGCTGGAAGTGTTTGGCAGCTTGAGTTGGATTAATGCCAAATGTTGTCTTCCATCTGCCTTCAACGACAATTTTTTTTGTATTTAAATTTTTATTTATTTTTTCAATAAAAATATATATAACAATAAATCACAAAATTCCAACTTATATTATTATATTCCCTTTCCCTTCCCCTTCCGTCCCCCACTCCCCCTCTTCCTCTCCCTTCCCCTCTCCCCCCATGGCAAACTCTCCCTTCCATTCCATTTCCCTTCCTACTCATCTCCTATTGCCACATATTTACTGGTTTTCTTAACCACTTGCTTACTGGGCACTTAAACCCCCCTCAGTCCCAGACCAATTTTCAGCTTTCAGCGCTGATGCACTTTGAGTGACAATTGCGCGGGCATACAACACTGTACCCAAATGAAATTTTTATCATTTTTTTCCCACAAATAGAGCTTTCTTTTGGTGGTATTTAGTTACAGCTCGGAGTTTTATTTTTTGCTAAACAAACAAAAAAAGATGCAAAAAAAAAAAAATCATGTTTTAATAGTTTGTTATAAAATTTTGCAAACGGGTCATTTTTCTCCTTCATTGAAGTGCGCTGATTAGGCGGCACTGATAGGCTGCATTGGTGGGCACTGATGGGCTGCATTGGTGGGCACTGATGGGCTGCATTGGTGGGCACTGATGGGCTGCACTGGTGGGCACTGATAGGCATAGTTAAGGCGGCACTAATAGGCACAGATAAGGCGGCACCGATGCGCACAGATAAGGCGGCACTGATGGGCAAAGATGGGCACAGATAAGATGGCACGGATGGGTGGCACGGATAAGTGGCACGGATGGGTGGCACGGATGGGCACTGATAGGTACCACAGATAGATGGGACTGATGGGCACTGATAGGTGGCACTGATAGGTGGCTCTGATAGGTGGCACTGCTGGGCACTGATGGGCGGCACTGCTGGGCACTGATGGGCGGCACTGCTGGGCACTGATGGGCGGCACTGGGGTGCAGCACCTTTGAGGCAGATTGGGTGGCACTGTGGGTGGCACTGTGGGGTGGCACTGTGGGTGGCACTGTGGGGTGGCACTGTGGGTGGCACTGTGGGTGGCACTGTGGGTGGCACTGTGGGCACTGACAGGGGGCACTGACGGGGGGCACTTACTTTTTCTTTTATTTTACTTCAGGATGGCACTGCGGGAGGCAGGTGGGCACAGGCAGGTGGCAGGTGGTCCCTTGTATTGCTGGCCGTGATCGGGACTTATGTCCCGATCACGGCCGCCGGTGATCGGCTTTTTTTTTCTCTCCTCGCGCTGTCAGCACGAGGAGGAATAATAGCCGATTACCGGCTCCGTTCTATCACATGATCAGCTGTCATTGGCTGACAGCTGATCACGTGATAAGGGGTCGGGATCGACCCCTTACACGGATCGGTGATCAGGCGAGTCTCACGGACTCGCCGATCACAGAGCGCGCCGCGCGCGCCCCTCAGGGGGCGCGCAGGCCGCTCGTAACCAGGACGACGTCAATAGACGTAGTCCTGAAAATGTAGGTCCGCGCTAATGCCGTCATTTGGCAATAGCGCGGATCTGAAGTGGTTAAAGGCCATCCACTTTTCCCAAATTCTAGCAAATTTCTTTGTTCTATCCTCCTCCCTACTACATAGATACTCTGTATTGTATATGTACTTCACTCTTTTGAACCATTCCCTTCATGAGGGTCTTTCTGGATCTAGACATTTTTTTGGAATAACTCCCTTTGCTGCATTTAGTAAATATGGCAGCACCAGGGCTTTTTTTCAGCGGGAATGTGGGGGAACGCAGTTCCAGCACCTCCATCACTGAATGTATGTAATGGAAAGGAATGCTGGGGTCTACTGGAGGGTCTGTTGTTGCTAGGGAGGGGGGACGGGGGTCTTATGTTGCTGGGTGGTCAATTGTTGCTGGGAGGGATCTATTGTTGAGGGAGGGGTCTATTGTTGCTGGCTGCTGGGAGATCTGTTGTTGCTGCTGGAGGTCTATTGTTATTAGGAGGTAGGTAGAGGGTGGAACCATGGAACGGTGCTCAGAGGTGGGTAGGGGGGCGGGGAAAAGGGAGTGACTCGGAAAGGGGGAGTTCCTGCACCTATTCGCTGAGAAAAAAAGCCCTGGGCAGCACTATATTGTTTTATCGCTTTGTTTGTAATATGGAATAGGCAACACCACGCTTCATCTAGCATCTCTATGCCTGTAATCTCTTCACTGACCATCACACTAATGTATCATGAGTTGTAGATTTCTAATTTTTAGCAGGGGTTCCCCAAGACTGGAGAACTATTTCAAGGGTTCCTCTGTGTTGAAAAGGTTGAGAAAGGCTGCTCTACATAAAGATGGCCTAGGGCTATAAGAAGATTGCCAAGACCCTGAAACTGAGCTGCGGCAGGGTGGCCAAGACCATAGAGCGGTTTAACAGGACAGGTTCCACTCAGAACAGGCCTCACCATTGTTGACCAAAGAAGTTGAGGGCACATGCTCAATGTCATATCCAGAGGTTGTCTTTGAGAAATAGATGTATGAGTGCTGCCAGCATTGCTGCAGAGGTTAAAGGGGTGGGGGGGGGGGGTCAGCCTGTCAGTGCTCAGACCATACGCCACACACTGCATCAAACTGGTTTGTATGGCTGTCATCCTAGAAGGAGGCCTCTTCTAAGGATGATGCACAAGAAAGCCCCCAAAGAGTTTGCTGCAGACTAAGGACATGGATTACTGGAACCATGTTCTGTGTTCTGATGAGACCAAGATAAACGTATTTGGTTCAGATGGTGTCAAGTTTGTGTGGCGGCAACCAGGTGAGGAGCACAAAGACAAGTGTGTCTTGCCTACAGTCAAGCATGGTGGTGGGAGTGTCATGGTCTGGGGCTGCATGAGTGCTGCCGACACTGAGGAGCATTGAGGGAGCCATGAATGCCAACATGTTCTGTGACATACTGAAGCAGAGCATGATCCCCTCCCTTCAGAGACTGGGCTGCAGGGCAGTATTCCAACATGATAACGACCCCAAACACACCTCCAAGACAACCACTGCTTTGTTAAAGAAACTGAGGGTAAAGGTGATGGACTGGCCAAGCATGTCTCCAGACCTAAACCCTATTGATCATCTGTGGGGCATCATCAAATGGAAGGTGGAGGAGCGCAAGGTCTCCAACATCCACCAGCTCCGTGATGTCATCATAGAGGAGGGGAAGAGGCAACCTGTGAAGCTCTGGTGAACTCCATGCCCAAGTGGGTTAAGGCAGTGCTGGAAAATAATGCTTGCCACACAAAATATTGACACTTTAGGCCCAGTATAAAATATTTTCACATATTTTGAGGGGACAGCAAATTTACACTGTTCTACAAGCTGTACACTCACTACTTTACATTGTAGCAAAGTGTCATTTCTTCAGTGTTGTCACATACAAAGATATAATTAAATATTTACAAAAATGTGAGGGGTGTACTCACTTTTGTGAGATACTGTACCATCTTGACATACATTTATAGTTCATTTCAATTGTATTTATATCTCCCGCCATGCTATGTACTGCTCTCAGTATTTTATTTATTTGTCGTTCTTCTAAATGTGCTCCTAATTCCCTTTCCCATTTACCAATGAGTGGAGGGATATTTGGCTCTGCCAAACCCTGTAAGAATTTTATAAATCTGTGCTACAGAATGTTCCACAGTCTCTTGTGAGTTACAAAGATGTTCCATTGAATGTAGATCTTCTTCTGATCCAACTGGCTGTGATAGGGTTGATACAAAATGTATTAGCTGCAAATACTTCCATTCATTCAGTCTCTTCCGATCTCCCATGTGTTTTAATTCCTGAAATGGGCAGATCTTTCCTTTCTTTATTATATATTTCAACTGTATATCCATTCCCCAAACTTTGTCTCTTTACCGGGGAAAAAAAGTTTGTGAATTATATTCCGATTTCACTTTCTTATGTGTTTTATCCCATATCTTAAATACATTTTTAGTTAATTCATTTGTATCTGCATCCAATCTTCTAAATGTATGCGGAACCCGCATATTCTTTTCCAATTGTGCCTTACTTAAAGAGGAACCTTATACAGCCCACTTCTTATTTCTTGTTTGGCCATTAGCCTAGGATTATGACATCATGCACAGCTCTCTCTCTCTAGTGAGAGTTTGCCAGGAAGGGAGGGGGGATGAGTCATAAGAGGGCCAATGAGAGCTGTAGGGCTGCAGAGCTGAATGCTGAGCCTCTGCGCACGTGTGTGTTTGTGTGTGTGTCTGTGTAAATCCAGGAAGTGAACAGGCAGCAGCTTCAGCCGCCCACAATTAAAATGGTTGCAGCCCGACTTAGTGGAGGAAGATTTCTGCAGCACATTTGGAAAGTACAGAATCACAGTATATATATATAAAATAATATGCAAAGTGGTTGGAGGGAAGCTACAGAATGGCAAAGATGCTTTTATTAGAAATGATGTGAGCAGACTGCAGTTCCTCTTTAATTTGGTCACCGTGGTTAGCCCATATAAGTCCAGTATGGAGCTAAGTTACAGCCTTTTTTTCAAAATAGCAGTATTATTAAGTTCATTTAAAAGTAGGCCCCAAAGGCAACGTTTGATGTTTGTTGATTGTTATAATGTATTTTGTAGCTGATTTTGCTTTGCTATGGTTCTTGAGATATCCTTTTTTTGTTCTTTTTGTATGTCTGTGTTTTTTAAAATAAGGGAAAATTTTAAATCAGTTTCATTGCCGCAGTGGAACACAAACAATAGTGAAAGATTCTTCTTATCCTGGCCATCATATATTTGAATTAATGCAACCAGGTAGGTGTTTCAAAAGTGATTTTAAAAAGGCAATTTAAAAAAAAAATTAAATAACAGACTTGCCATACTTTCTTGGTTTTGCCCAATGCAGCCCCAATCCTCCTCTTCTTGGGATCACTGCTGGATGCTCCTGGCTCCTCTGCCCCACCAAGTGCCCCCATAGCAAGCCACTCTGGCTCGGCCCAGCCCCTTGCTTCCTTCCCAATGGCTGTGATTGACAGCAGAAGGAGCCAATGGCTCCCACTGCTGTATCTCAGCCAATGAGGAGGGAGAGAGCCAAGTGAGCCTCGGTTCTCGTGTACATCACTGGATCGAGATTGGGGTCAGGTATGTATTTAGGAGGGCTGCGGAGGAAGCTGCTTGCAGTAGTTTTTTTTTTTTTGCAAATACTGTTTTTATTAACCCCAACATGGGCCAAGGCAGTGCAATAAAGGCATAAAATGCAGACATACAGTGGGGACAGAAAGTATTCAGACCCCCTTAAATTTTTCACTCTTTGTTGTATTGCAGCCATTTGCTAAAATAATTTAAGTTCATTTTTATTTCCTCATTAATGTACACACAGCACCCCATATTGACAGAAAAACAGAATTGTTTAAATTTTTGCAAATTTATTAAAAAAGAAAAACTGAAATATCACATGGTGGTCCTAAGTATTCAGACCCTTTGCTGTCACACTCATATATTTAACTCGGGTGCTGTCCATTTATTCTGATCATCCTTGAGTTGGTTCTACACCTTCATTTGAGTCCATCTGTGTTTGATTAAACTGATTGGACTTGATTAGGAAAGCCACACACCTGTCTATATAAGACCTTACAGCTCACACTGCATGTCAGAGCAAATGAGAATCATGAGGTCAAAGGAACTGTCTGAAGAGCTCAGATACAATATAGTGTCAAGGCACAGATTTGGCCAAGGTTACAAAAAAATTTCTGCTGCACTTAAGGTTCCTAAAAGCTCCATAATCCTTAAATGGAAGACGTTTGGGACGACTAGAACCCTTCCTAGAGCTGGCCGTCCAGCCAAACTGAGCTATCGGGGGAAAAGAGCCTTGGTGAGAGAGGTAAAGAAGAACCCAAAGATCACTGTGGCTGCAGTCGGGAGATGGGAGAAAGTTGTAGAAAGTCAACCATCACTGCAGCCCTCGACCAGTCGGGATTAATGGCAGAGTGGCCCGACGGAAGCCTCTCCAAAGTGCAAGACACATGAAAGCCTGCATGAAGTTTGCTAAAAAACACCTGAAGGACTCCAAGATGGTGAGAAATAAGATTCTCTGGTCTGATGAGACCAAGATAGAACTTTTTGGCCTTAATTCTAAGCAGTATGTGTGGAGAAAACCAGGCACTGCTCATCACCTACCCAATACAGTCCCAACAGTGAAGCATGGTGGTGGCAGCATCATGCTGTGGGGGTGTTTTTCAGCTGCAGGGACAGGACGACTGGTTGCAAACGAGGGAAAGATTAATGTGGCCATGTACAGGGATATCCCGGACGAAAATCTTCTCCAGAGTGCTCAGTACCTCAGACTGGGCCGAAGGTTTACCTTCCAACAAGACAATGACCCTAAGCACACAGCTAAAATAACGAAGGAGTAACTTCCCAACAACTCCCAGCCAGGGCCCTGCCTTAAACCCAATTCAGCATCTCTGAAGAGACCTAAAAATGGCTGTCCACCAACGTTTACCATCCAACCTGACAGAACTGGAGAGGATCTGCAAGGAGGAATGGCAGAGGATCCCCAAATCCAGGTGTGAAAAACGTGTTGCATCTTTCCTAAAAAGACTCATGGCTGTGTTAAATCAAAAGGACGCTTCTACTAAATACCGAGCAAAGATCCGAATACTTACGACCATGTGATATTTCAGTTTTTCTTTTTTAACAATACTGCAAAAATTTCAACAATTCTGTGTTTTTCTGTCAATATGTGGTGCTGTGTGTACATTAATGAGGAAAATAAAATCACTTAAATGATTTTAGCAAATGGCTGCAATATAGCAAAGAGTAAAAAATGTAAGGGGGTATGAATACTTTCCGTCCCCACTGTAAGTAACGGTATCATAGAAAGAAGAGAACAAGGACTTGTGCATACATTTTGGCATTAAAGCTGTGTTAAATAGGAAACGTTCTCTGAGTTAGTACCAAGTAAAAAAAGCCATATCTATACACAATTGTCAGCCTGAAGGATTAGGTAGAGAAAAGAGCCTGGAACACCTTCTACCTTTTTCCTTTTTCCATAAAACCTTAACAATGGGTATGTAGTAGAGAAAAAAGGAAAGGATAGAGAGAGGGGAGAAGAGGAGCCAACTTGCTACAGTCCGTGGGGATTGCTTCTTCCAGTGAAGTGGGATACGCAGTTTTGCAGCATTCAATAGGTGACACACAACAGATTTTTTTGTATAGTTTAGCCGAGATGGTGGAGACATGTAATAAGAAAAAAGTCGGATCATTCGGAACAATGTATTCAGTAAACTTCTGAATGGTTGTTCTGACTGTGGACCAAAAGTGAGATAGCTTAGGAGAGGACCAAAATACGTGCAGTAGCATGCCCCTGTCGCCCTGGCATCTCCAGCAAAGTGCAGACGTGTCTGGGTAAAATTTAGGTAAAACGAGGGGGGTAGGGTACCATCTCATTAAGAGCTTGTAGTTGGTCTCCTGTACTTTTGTACAAATGGAAGATTTGAAGGCGAACATGATGATATGGTGAATTTGGGAAGAGGTGAATGTACGGTTCAGGTCTCTTTCCCATTTGCTTATGAAAGGTAGGGTTATTTGTTCTGCCAGGGAGGTCAGGAGGTTATACGTTGTAGATAAAACCTGTGGAAGAGTACCTTCTGTCCAGCAGTGTTCCTCGAATGTCGTTAAGGGTTTGCTAAAAAGTTGCAGGTTTGGTATGAATGTTAGGTAGTGTCTTAATTGGAGGGCGGTCTAGAAAGGCAGCTTAAATGGACCCGTGGCGCTTCTTAGTATCTCCAGAGAGGGCCACGAACCGTCTATCAGGAAGTGTTGTGCTCGGGTGAGGCTTTCTTGTTTAGAGTTTCGCTAACTTTGGGGTTCTAGCACAGGAGGAAACTGCGGATTGCCTATAATGGCAAACAGGGAATCAGGCGTGGATAGAGATTGTTTAAAGAAAGTTTGTGAGCCTATGCAAAGCGTCGTACCTAGAAGTTTTTTTTTTTTTCAGCAATGCTGGTAAGTGATCATAGCACCAGATAGCTCCCTTTAACAGCACATGTGTTTGGATCTGTTCCAACCCCGTCCAGAGCTTAGAATCATGATGAAGGCACCAGTCGATGACTCTACCTAGATGGGTTTCTTGGTAATATTTCCGCACATCAGGAATCGACAAGCCACCACTGAGCTTGGGAAGGGAAAGAAGAGGGCGGGGTAAGCAAGTTTTCTTATTTGCCCAGATAAATCCATTGAACAGAGTCTGTCTAAAAAACTGAAGTGGGATTCGAATTGGAAGTGCCTGAAGTAGGTAGAGGAACTTGGGCAGAATACACATCTTAATAAGGTTACACCTATGGAAGCAGGAGTTAAGGCCCTTGTGCCAGGATTCCAACAGGGTTCGGGTTTTAGTTAGCGGGGGTGGAAAGTTTAGTACAAAGGTTTGGGACAGGTCGGTTGGGGAAAAAGTGCCCAGGTATTTCAGGGTGGTAGATGTCCATCTGAAATTGAAATTAGAGCGAAACGTTGACATAAGGGCAAGCGACATTCCAACACCCACAGCCTCCGATTTGTTATAGTTGATTTTCAGGCTGGATATATCTCTGTAGAGTTCAAATTCCCAGAGGAGGTTCGAGAGTGAGATGGAGGGATTTGTTAGAGAGAAAAGTAAGTCATCTGCATATGCAGAGACTTTATATTAGGTGTCTCCGACTGTGAAGCCTTGGATGTCTGGGTTCATTCTAACTTTGCAAAGGAATGGCTTCAGGGATAGGGTAAATAAAAGAGGTGACAATGGGCAACCCTGTCTAGTTGCATTTGTGATTAGGAAAGGGTCTGAAAGGACTCCATTGGCTTTGACTTGCGCTGTAGGGGTTGAATAAATTTGGGCAATCCACTTAATTATAGTTTTCCCCAGCCTGATGTGTCGAAGGACTGCAAACATATACTTCCAGCTAACGCAATCGAACAACTTTTCCACATCGGTGTTAACAAACACAGAGGGCGTTTGAGTCTGTCAACGTGTAGCAGATTCAAGACTTTACTTGTACTGTCCCTAGCTTCCCCAGTGGGGATAAATCCCACTTGATCTAGGTGAATCAGATTCTGCAAATGTCAGGCTAGGCAGGTCACTAACATCTTGGCGAATAGCTTAAGGTCAGTGTTCAGGATGGAGATGGGTCTATAACTGCTACATATTGTCGTGTCCTTGCCTTCCTTTGGGATAACAACAATATGCGCTCTTAGGGTATCGCTGGAGAAGGCAATTTCCGTCCTTAGGTCATTGTAAAAATGTATCATACAAGGACCGAGTATCGGGAATAAAGTCTTATAATATTGAAGGGTGAAGCCGTCGGGTCCTGGGGCCTTACCCGGCTTGGTTGAGCCAAGTGCCAGTTCCAGTTCTTCTGGTGTTATCGGGGCATCTAGTTTGTTTCTACTTTCTGGTGATAAGGTAGGGATCTGGGTGGACAATATGTAATCATCTATCAGGCTTTGGGAATCTGTCAGGGCCGCTGAGTTATAAAGGGTAGCGTAAAAATCCTGAAATGCTTTAGTGATTTGCTTAGGTAAGCTAATCTTCGGGTCAGTCGATGTCGTGATTTGAAGGATATAAGCTTGCAGTTTAATATCCCTAACCATTCTGGCTAAAAATTTTCTACACTTATCTCCAGATTTGTATGTTGTAAGGCGGCATTTTTACAGCACCGCCTTGGCCCTATAGCAGAGAAGGCCATTGATTTGGGTGCAGAGGGAGGCAAGTTCTGCATCTAAGATTGGAGTGGGGAACGTTTATGTTGTGACTCAACGGTGTGGAGTTTGGAGAGAAGCAGTTCTAGCTGCCTCTCTCTCTATCTCTCTCTCTATCTCTCTTAATTCAAGTGTCGTGTTTTATGAAGATACCTTCAATAATAGGCTTGTGTGCCTCCCACACCTCTCCCGTGTCGCAGCCTGTTGTAGTGTTTGTTTGAAAGTAGAAATTGTATTTCCTGGTTACTTCCTCCAGGACCTCAGGTCTCTGTAGAATGCTTTCATTTAGTCGCTAAAAATGCATCCTATGGGAGGGAGTATTAAAGAGTGCATAAGTCAAAGAGATGGGGGCATGGTTGGACCATGTCCTGTGGCCGATGGGGGAGGGATAGAATGTGTACTCCCTCTCCCAGGAGTGTTGAAGGCGCCATAAATCAATCAGTTGGGCCCTTTGTAGAGCCTGTGCAATCCGCTTTAGAGAGCCAGTCGGGACAGAGGAGGAGCCCCTCCGAGAATCAGTTGGCCTTCTTAGAAGTCTGAGAGTAAGGACAGAGTGTGTAATATAAAAGTATCTTGGTGGTCATTCGGGGCATATATAGTTGCCAGTGTCAGTTGTATGTCACCTATGAGGCCTTGGAATGTGAAGCGTCCCTCCCCATCTATCATGGAGTCTTGAAGGGTCAACAGCAGGATAGAAGGATGGAAACGCCTCTTGTAAGCTCTAACGAGCAGGGCCCTCTGATCCCTCCTGTATTGATTTGTATTGTAAGTGTACTGTCTGCCCTCATATTGTAAAGCGCTGCGCAAACTGTTGGCGCTATATAAATCCTGAATAATAATAATAATAATAGATTTAGTTTTATTAGTAGAATGGTAGGTTAGGGGATAAAATCTTTTCTTAAGGACAGGTAGTCGGTCCTCTTTAAAATTAGTTTCTTGAATGAAGGCTATGTCTGCCCGAGTGGACAGGGAGTGTTGGTGTTGCCTCCCGGGACCTCCGGCATTGCCTCTGCATCCAGCAGAATTTTAACATGTGCCCCATCAAATTCCTCCTCACTGGTCTCCCATGCTCTGCGGAGTATGTCTTCCTTATGGGAGTAGTGGTGGAGTCTGCAAATAACATCCCGCGGCCTGTTAGGGTCTGCAGAGTGCGGGCCTAGAGCCCTGTGGATCCGGTCAAACTCCAGCCTTGGGGAGGAGTGCATCACCCGGGAGTCTACGGAAGATAGCTGCAGCTGTCGCACCTAAGTCCTTGGTTCCCGTAGATTCCGCCAGACCCCGTAGGTGCAGATTATTGTGACTACTTCTGTCCTCCATTTCTTCCATATGTAGTTGCAGCGTCATCGCAGCGTCAACATGGGCATCCTGCAGACAGTCTCATGGACAGGGTTCGCATCTCTACCTTTACATCTAGTATGTCCCTGCAGTGCTGTGCCTCCAGGCAGCCGATGACAGACTCGATGTTGGCCTTGGTTGGAAGGGCCTGTATAAGTGCCGCAGCTCTGAATCCAATCCCACATCATGGGATCAGGGTAGAGAGGGCTGTGATCCTGACTGTAGAGCAGCAGGGGTGTTCGAATAGGAGTCAGACTCCATAGATGCAACAGGGGATGCAGGCCGGTTATCAGCGCCCTGGGCCTCGTGTGTCTCACCACATGGTTCCGCCATCTTGGATGCAGGGGAAGCTAGCTAGAAGTAGGTGAGGTATTGTTCTATATCTCCCGGTCTTACCGGGTTTTGCAGCTTTTGAGTTTCCCTTCGTCTTCCGTTTCTTTGCGGAGTACATGCCATGTACAATGGGCAAGATACAGCAAAATAGGCTTAAATAGCCGGGAGAAGGTCGGGAACTCAGGAGAAGTGTGTAGGACAAATTGATTCTGGAACCCAAGGACTATTAACGCAATAACTGAAAAAATGTCCCAAGATAAGGTATGGCATGACCTTTTTATAATTATGATTTTATTTTATTTTTATTTACATCCATTCAAAACACGCTTTGTCTTTTTTTTTGTTTTTCTAAGGAGGTGTGTGTAACCTTTTGTATTTGAAATGTGAGAAGTGTCAATGCAATTTCATTGTAAGTTTACTTTAAAATGACCATAAATGCTTTCCTATCTTGTCTTATCTTATCTTGGTCATATGGCACAGTGGCTAGAAGGAATACATAAATGTTGTATCGGGGTGATATTCAGACTATGGCCTCCAAAGAGTTAAAATGATGTGCTAAGATATAGAATTTTAAAGTTATTGGTGGTAACGAACAAATTCGTTGATTTACCAGTTGTTCTGACAGTTTCAAAAGAAATTCATAGCCAGTCATTCATAGCCATTCAAAGCCAGCAGTCAGGACACTCCCTATGGTAAATGGCTTGTACAAGTCACCTTTACTCTATATCAACATAGACGGCCGTAAAAACTGAACTTTACTGTATGTATTAACATCACTCAAGTGATGAGGAATCATTTACAAGACATGCAACCCTTAACATTCTCAAATTCAACAATGTCAAAGGGGTTGTAAACCCTTGCTTTTCTTTTTATAAAACTAACAAACATGTCTATACTTACCTGCTGCTATCAATCTGTCCAATGGGGAGAGAGACGCTGCGCTCGTGCACAGGACTGGGTCGGCTCGGGTAAGAAATAGGTGGGGGGGGGGTCTGATTGGCTCCGAGAGAGAGATTGGTACCCAATGCATCCAACCAGACTGCGTTCCAATGCCTGTCAAAGGTGACACCTACACCTATGACCAGGCAGAACATAGTACAGTCCAGCCAAACTGATGCCGAAACCATAATTTACTGAAATTTAACCCTAAAACCCAACTACAGTCTTAGGAAAAACTAAATTTACAAAACATAGTGCATGCTCTTCGGGAGCCTGGCGCTCCGTGTAAATTTACGCAATTTAAACAAAACTACACCCATAAGTCAAAATGTCCGAATTGGACCCAAAGTGTCTTTTGTGCGGCCACCATTATTTTCTAGCACTGCCTTAACCCTCTTGGGCTTGGAGTTCACCAGAGCTTCACAGTCCTCCTTCACTCTTCCATGACTACATCATGGAGCTGGTGGATGTTAGAGACCTTTTGCGTCTCCACCTTCCATTTGATGATGCCCCATAGATGCTCAATAGGGTTTAGGTCTGGAGACATGCTTGGCCAGTCCATCATCTTTACTTTCAGCTTCTTTAACAAGGCAGTGGTCATCTTGGAGGTGTGTTTGGGGTCATTATCATGTTGGAATACCACCCTGTGGTCCAGTCTCCAAAAGGAGGGGATCATGCTCTGCTTCAGTATGTCACAGTACATGTTGGCATTCATGGTTTCCTCAATGAACTGTAGCCCCCCAGTGCTGGCAGCACTCATGCAGCCCCAGACCATGACACTCCCACCACCATGCTTGACTGTAGGCAAGACACACTTGTCTTTGTGCTCCTCACCTAGTTGCCCCCACACACGCTTGACACCATCTGAACCAAATAAGTTTATCTTGGTCTCATCAGACCACAGGACATGATTCCAGTAATTCATGCCCTTAGTCTGCTTATCTTCAACAAACTGTTTGCAGGCTTTCTTGTGCATCATCTTTAGAAGAGGCTTCCTTCTGGGATGACAACCATGCATATCAATTTGATGCAGTCTGAGCACTGACAGGCTGATCCCCAACCCCTTCAACCTCTGCAGCAATGCTAGCAGCACTCATACGTCTATTTCCCAAAGACAACTTCTGGATAAGACGCTGAGCATGTGCACTCAACTTCTTTGGTTGACCATGGCGAGGCCTGGTCAGAGTGGAACCTGTCCTGTTAAACCACTGTATGGTCTTGGCCACTGTTCTGCAGCTCAGTTTTGGGGTCTTGGCAATCTTCTTATAGCCTAGGCCAGTGATGGCGAACCTTGGCACCCCAGGTGTTTTGGAACTACATTTCCCATGATGCTCATCCACACTACAGAGTGCATGAGCATCATGGGAAATGGATTTCCAAAACATCTGGGGTGCCAAGGTTCACCATCACTGGCCTAGGCCATCTTTATGTAGAGCAACAATTCTTTTTTTTAGATCCTCAGAGAGTTCTTTGCCATGAGGTGCCATGTTGAACTTTCAGTGACCAGTATGAGAGAGTGAGAGCAATAACACCAAATTTAACACACCTGCTCCCCATTCACACCTGAGACCTTGTAACACTAATGAGTCACATGACACCGGGGAGGCAAAATGGCTAATTGGGTCCAATTTGGACATTTTCACTTAGGGGTGTACTCACTTTTGCTGCCAGCAGTTTAGACATTAATGGCTTTGTGTTGAGTTATTTTGAGGGGGCAGCAAATTTACACTGTTATACAAGTGGTACAATCACTACATTACATTGTAGCAAAGTGTAATTTCTTCAGTGTTGTCACAGGAAAAGATATAGTAACATATTTACAAAAATGTGAGGGGTGTACTCACTTTTGTGAGATACTGTGTGTGTATATATATATATATATATATATATATATATATATATATATATATATATAACATATATATATATATATATATATATATATATTGTAGACATGTCACTGGAGAAGTGATCGAGGGGGTGTACATCTCACCTAGGTTGCTACACAGTGTGAGATGGTAAATCCAGGATGGATCAGTTTCTCAGCAGCGATATGCTACTGAGTTGTTATTTAATTTTGCCGGGCCTGGGTTTATATGGAATGGCAGGTAGGTTTGGTAGAGGGACCTGTCATTCCACATCCCCCGATCCAGTTCTGGGTTTGGGATCAGGTGAGCTTTGATCCTAATTAGCCTGGGAAGCTAAAGGCTCTGCAGGGTCTGCAGCTGATTGCTCTCAGCCAGGGAATGAACAATCTGTGTGTTGAAGGAAGCTGCAAGCACAGCCACTGCTGGAGCTAAAACTCACCCTGCGACATCCAGGCGAAAGACGCTGTGTTTGTAAGTGTCAGATAGGTGAGCAGAACCTGTTAGTAAGCGCCCAGCCGGGCTAGGACTTTTATTTTTGTTGTACTTAGAAAGCACGGTGTTGCTGTATATTTTGTTTGCTGGACTGTTTGTACCACGCATAAACGCCAAGGTCTGCTTTATAAATTCCAAGTCTGCTGTGAACTGTGTCCAAACACACCCTACCCCGGGAAGATCCCTTACAATTGGTGGAGGTAGCGGGCAACACGGTTGCTAGGGGCAACGGTGTGGACAGACTTGGCTACAGCTGCTTATGTCTTGGGTGAAAGCTGCAACTACACTCCAAGAACAGTCCAGCAACATGGAGGAGATGCTGAAGCAGTTTATGCAAGTGAGTTTGCAACAACAGCAACGACATGAACAGTCCATGGCTGCACAACAACAACTTATCGAGCACCTGATAGCAATTCGAGAGGCGCCTGTGGTTGCTAATCCACCCACAGTGATGGGAGCCGCTCCAGAGATTTTTTTTGGGAGAAGGACTGTGCAGAAAGCGCTGCAAAAGATGACTGCTGAGGACGATGTTGAAGCCTATCTAACAGTATTTGAGCGCGTGGCTGAGCGAGAGAAGTTACCAGCCGCTGAGTGGGCAGAGGTAATTGCGCCCTATTTAACAGGTGAACCTCAAAAGGCCTACTATGACCTCAGTGAGCAAGAGGTTAAGGACTATACTCGGCTAAAAGCGGAGATACTTGCCCGACTAGGAGTTACTACTGCAGTCCGTGCCCGGAGGGTACGCAACTGGAGCTACAGTCCGGACAGATCAGCGAGGTCCCAGATGTATGACCTAATCCATTTGGCAAGAAAGTGGTTGGAGCCAGACACTTCTACTCCTGCACAAATCCTAGAGAAGGTCGTGATGGATCGCTACCTCCGAGCACTTCCTACGGACCTGCAACGCTGGGTGGGACAAGGTGATCCTAAGAATGCAAACGAACTTGTCAACCTTGTGGAGAGGTTCCAGGCGACTGAGGACTACCTCCGTGATGTTCCTGCAGCATCTTCACCTCCCCGGAGCGCCAGATCTGTGCCGTCAGCTGGTAAGAGACTTCCATCTATTGGGGGAGTGTGGAGGGGTGCTGATGGAGGGAAAAGGGCTCAAGTGGTGTCTCAGGGACAAAAGACTGGTGATGGTCCCGGGTGGCTAAGGGGCTCTAAAAAGGACTCCTTGCCAAGGGGACCAGGCCCTATCCAGTGTTGGAGATGCCATGAGGCGGGACACGTGTCTGCCCATTGCCCCCTTACCACTGAACCCATGGAGTGTGACGCTAGCCGGCGTCAGTCGCTATTTGCGGAACCATCTTGTGCTGCAGTTCCTGGACTAGAGACTGAACCGCAAATCTGCAACATCACAATCAATGACTTTCCTGTTAAAGCGTTAATGGACTCAGGAAGCCTTGTAACCTTGGTGCATGCTAGCCTGGTGACTGGGGACTTAGAGTCTAAAAAGCATATGAGTGTTGTGTGCATACATGGTGATACAAAAGTGTACCCTATAGTGCTGGCTAAAGTCGGGACTGAACAAGGCACAGTACAATATGAAGTGGGTGTGGTTAAAAACCTCATGCATAATGTAATATTGGGGCGCGATTTTCCTTTATTCTGGGCTCTCTGGGAAAAAAGAAAAATCCCCAAAAGGAGTGAGGATACCTCTAAGGTGGTTGCCTTGTCCACTGTGAATGATAAAAGTGTACAGGATGAAAATGATTGTTTTCCTTTGCAGGTCCTGGCTGGGGAGGAGGAGGCTCCTCCCACTGAGCAAAATATACTAGACTTAGAGGTGTCTAGCGATATTTTTGGGGCTGCACAATTACAGGACCCCACTCTCAAAAATGCGAGAGAGCAGGTTGCTGTTATGAACGGGGTACCTCAGGAACCAGATGCTGAAAAAAGATTTCCACATTTTTCGGTGACTAATGATCTTTTCTATAGAGTCAATAAGGTTAAAGATGAGATTGTGGAACAGCTTCTGGTACCTAAGCCGTACCGGCGTCAGGTGCTTGACATGGCACATAACCATGTTCTTGGGGGACACTTGGGGACTGACAAAACGCGAGAGAGGGTTCTCCAGAGGTTTTTTTGGCCGGCCATATATGATGACATTAAAAAATACTGTGAGTCGTGCCCCACATGTCAGGTTAGTGCCCCAGTGTCACATTTTCGCAGTCCTTTGGTTTCGCTCCCTATTATAGAGGTGCCTTTTGAGCGTATTGCCATGGATTTAGTGGGTCCCATTGTAAAGTCAGCTAGAGGACACCAGTATATTTTGGTAGTCCTGGATTATGCGACCCGCTATCCTGAGGCTGTACCCTTAAGAAACACTGCATCTAAAACAATTGCACGTGAGTTGTTTTATATGTTCTCTAGGACTGGGATCCCCAAAGAAATCCTAACTGACCAAGGTACGCCATTTATGTCGAAAGTAATGAAGGAATTATGCAGACTATTTAAAATCTCACACATCCGTACCTCTGTGTACCACCCCCAGACGGACGGATTGGTGGAGAGATTTAATAAAACTTTGAAACATATGTTGAAGAAAGTGGTGGCAAAAGATGGTCGTGACTGGGATCATTTATTACCCTACCTCATGTTTGCTATTAGGGAGGTGCCCCAAGCGTCCACAGGGTTCTCACCATTCGAGTTGGTCTATGGTCATCACCCTAGGGGTCTACTAGACATTGCAAAAGAGACATGGGAGAATGAGTCCACCCCATACAAGAGTGTTATTGAGCATGTAGCACAAATGCAGGACCGTATAGCCACTGTAATGCCCCTGGTAAGGGAACACCTCCAGAGGGCTCAAGAGGCCCAAAGTAGAATTTACAACCGGTCCGCAAGAATCAGGACATTCAACCCAGGCGATAGGGTCCTTATACTAATCCCCACTGTTGAGAGTAAATTCTTGGCGAAGTGGCAAGGTCCCTATGAAATTGTTGAAAAGGTCAGTGAGGTGAACTACAAGGTGCACCAACCAGGTAGAAGGAAGCCTTTCCAAGTTTATCACATAAACTTGATCAAGCCCTGGAAAGACAGGGAATCCTTGGTGGCGACAAATACTGTTAATAATTTGTCACCACCAATCCCTCCAGTCAAGGTAGGTGATACTCTATCAGTGTCACAGAAACAGGAGGCTCAGGAATTTTTACAGAAAAACAAAAACAAGTTCTCTGACCTCCCAGGGCGTACACACCTCATCCATCATCACATTGAAACTGAGCCTAGAAGCAGAGTAAACCTTAAGCCCTATAGGATACCCGAGGCACGTAGGGAAGCCGTATCTGCCGAGGTAAAACGTATGCTTGCTCTGGGGGTAATTGAGGTGTCACAGAGTGAATGGTCCAGCCCAATTGTGCTAATCCCAAAGCCCAATGGAACTTGGAGGTTCTGTAACGATTTCAGAAAGTTGAATGAGATCTCCAAGTTCGATGCGTATCCTATGCCCAGGGTAGATGAGTTGATTGAGAAGTTGGGTAACGCCAGGTACATAACCACCCTCGATCTCACAAAGGGCTACTGGCAGATTCCACTTTCTGGTGAGGCTAAAGAGAAAACTGCATTCTCCACCCCTGATGGGCTATTCCAGTATGTAGTGATGCCATTCGGGTTACATGGAGCGCCTGCAACTTTCCAGAGGTTGATGGACTTGATTCTGCGACCACATCGTGATTACTCAGCTGCCTACCTCGATGATGTGGTCATTTTTAGCCCTGATTGGGAAAGTCACCTCTGTAAGGTACAGGCCGTGTTGGATGCCATAAGTGATGCGGGGTTGACCATAAATGCCGAGAAGTGTGCTCTAGCCCTAGAAGAGGCCAAATATCTAGGCTACATTATTGGGAGAGGGTTGATTAAGCCACAGCTAAATAAAATTGAGGCAATCCAGAATTGGCCTAGACCCCTGACAAGGAAACAGGTTAGAGCTTTCCTGGGTATTACGGGGTATTACCGTAGATTTGTGCCGAACTTTGCCTCAGTTGCTGCTCCACTAACTGACTTGACAAAGGGCGGAAAGACAGCAATGGTCACGTGGACCCCAGAGGCCGAGAAGGCTTTCCAAAGCCTTAAGTCTGCCTTGTGCCAACCACCTGTCTTAGTTACCCCCGATTTCAGGCGAGAATTTCTGGTCCAGACAGATGCCTCTAACACAGGCTTAGGTGCAGTACTCTCACAAGTAGTGAATGGTGAGGAGCATCCAGTGACGTACTTGAGTAGAAAACTAACCCCGGCCGAGAAAAATTATGCCATTGTGGAGCGAGAATGTTTGGCAGTAAAGTGGGCCCTAGAATCTTTAAAGTATTACTTGCTAGGCAGGAAATTTAAGTTGGTGACAGACCATGCCCCCCTAACATGGATGAAGTTAAACAAGGAGAGAAATGCAAGAGTGACTAGATGGTTTCTCTCCCTACAAAACTTTAATTTCACTGTGGAACACAGGCCAGGGAAATTACAGGCAAATGCTGACGCATTGTCAAGGGTAAGTTGTCTGTGGGGACAAAAGGCTCGAAAAAGAGGGGGGGGATATGTAGACATGTCACTGGAGAAGTGATCGAGGGGGTGTACATCTCACCTAGGTTGCTACACAGTGTGAGATGGTAAATCCAGGATGGATCAGTTTCTCAGCAGCGATATGCTACTGAGTTGTTATTTAATTTTGCCGGGCCTGGGTTTATATGGAATGGCAGGTAGGTTTGGTAGAGGGACCTGTCATTCCACATCCCCCGATCCAGTTCTGGGTTTGGGATCAGGTGAGCTTTGATCCTAATTAGCCTGGGAAGCTAAAGGCTCTGCAGGGTCTGCAGCTGATTGCTCTCAGCCAGGGAATGAACAATCTGTGTGTTGAAGGAAGCTGCAAGCACAGCCACTGCTGGAGCTAAAACTCACCCTGCGACATCCAGGCGAAAGACGCTGTGTTTGTAAGTGTCAGATAGGTGAGCAGAACCTGTTAGTAAGCGCCCAGCCGGGCTAGGACTTTTATTTTTGTTGTACTTAGAAAGCACGGTGTTGCTGTATATTTTGTTTGCTGGACTGTTTGTACCACGCATAAACGCCAAGGTCTGCTTTATAAATTCCAAGTCTGCTGTGAACTGTGTCCAAACACACCCTACCCCGGGAAGATCCCTTACAATATATATATATATATATATATATATATATATATATATATATAATAGTATATTCACATCAGTTCCTGCCCTCAAACATGCTTACAACCTAAGGTCCCTAACTCACATTCATACATACACTTAGTAGGGCCAGTTTAGACAGTAGACATTTAACCTTCCAGCATGACTTTGGAGTGTGGGAGGAAGCCAGAGTACCCGAAAGAAACTCAAACACAGGGAGAACATGCAAACTCCAGGCAGGTAGTGTTGTGGTTGGAAATGACCTGCGTCACTCAATCTCCGAAAGGTTATGTCATGTAAACCTGGTTCGAACTGAGGGTTACCTAATACAGGGAATAGGGGAGAGCTCCGGGAAGAAAAAGAGGATTGGGGGTATGAGATATGAGCAGATTTTGGTGGTAGTGCCAATAAGTGGATGTCGTTTGATAGTCATAGGGAGTATCGAGTAGCATCAAGGGGCTCTCCAAAGAGGGATTTCACCTTGGGCTTGCTCTATTTGAGTATGCAGTTTCGTCTCCTTGTGCCTACACCAGTCTATTAGTCTACTAAGATGGACCGCATGGTAATAAGTGCGGAACGTCTGGTAGCGTCAGGCCCCCCGTTTTGTTTAGGGAGGAAAAGTATCTTCTTACTTAGGCGGGGTCTTTTTCATGCCCAGACAAATAGTGATTGCACTTGTTTAAAATAGCTCACCGGGATATGGATGGGAAGGGCCTGCAAGAGGTAAAGGAACTCAGGGAGAACGGTCATTTTCAGAATATTTCAACAGCCAAACCATGAATGTAAGCTGGTATTCCACTTGTCCAGAAGCTGTTTGACTGTTTTCAGAAGGGGCAGGATGTTGAGTTCAAATAATTTGGTGAATTTTGGGGGGATGCCCGTACCTAGGTATTTTAAAGCTGTAGTAGTCCACTTTAAATTGATGCTAGGCTGGAGGTGTGTGAGCTATGGCTGCGGTATACCCATCCCCATTGCTTCTGATTTGGAGAAATGTATCTTAAGGTTGGAAAGTGTACAGTAACGTTCGTATTCGCGTAGCAAATTCGGTAGGGAAATGGTCAGGTTAGTAATCGAAAACGTCATGTCATCCATGTAGGCTGAAACCTTTTTTTGCGAGAGACCCACCTCAATTCCTGAGATGTCAGGGTTGAGCCTCACATGACAAAGGAAGGGTTCAAAGGACAGGGTGAAGAGGAGGGGCGATAGGGGACAGCCCTGTCTAGTCCCATTCTTGATAGGCACTCTGGCCGATGGGCCTGCGTAAACCGCAGATATCCAATTTAGCATGTTGCTCCCGAGTCCAATATGGCTCAGGGTCGCAAACATGAATGGCTAACTCATCTTATTGAACGTCTTTTCAGCTTCTGTGCCTATAAATACACATGGCGTTTTGGTGGTGTTTGCTATATGCAGCAGGTTAAGGACTTTAAGGCCGCGTACACACGGGCGGACTGTTCGCCCAACTTTGTCCGCTGAACAGTGTTTGGGCGGACAGTCCGCTCGTGTGTGGGCTTTCAGCGGACAGTTTCAGCGGACAGTTGGACGGACAAGGTTTTTCGGAATTTCCGAAAAACTGTCCGCTGAAACCTTGTTTGAGCGAACAGTCCGCCCGTGTGTAGGCTTGTTCGTCAAACAAAGTTGCGCGCATGCTCAGAAAGGATTTTCACGCCGAAAGCTATAATGCAGTGTATAGGACGTCGTATTTTTCGTCCCGTCGTACGTGCCGTTCACGTCATCGCGCACGGTTTCAGCAAACTGTTCGTCCGTCGTGTGTGGCCATGTCCGTCCATGCTAAGTTTGAGCGGACTGTTTGCCGAAACTGTTGGACGGACAAAGTTGGGCGAACAGTCCGCGCGTGTGTACGCGGCCTAATAGTGTTGTCCCTGGCCTCTCTCGATGGAACAAAACCCACCTAATCCTTTGGGATTACCATTATTTGGGTCTGTAGGGTGGAGCTATGAAATATTTTTCCCTTTTACTTATTTCATTGAACAATTTAACCAAGTGGCGGCCTCGAGAGGGTAAGAAGGTTTTGTAGTATTGGATTGTGAGGCTGTCAGGGACTGACTCCTTCCCTGGCTTAGTGTTTCCTATCGCCATCTGAAGTTCAGATAGTGTGATGGGTTCCTCTAGGGCAGTGCTCACTTCTGCTGGTAGAGATGCCATGTGGGATGAAGTTATGTATTCTGTCAGTTCGCCTGGGGATGAGTGTGCCCTATGAAAGTTTTATAGGGATTCGTAGTAGGATTTAAATGCCCCTGTAATCTGTTGAGTCAGGGATGTCTTTTGTCCTGTGTGTGTCATAATATACGGAATATACGATGCAATTCTCTGGGCGCGTAAGGATTGTGCCAGAAATCGGCCACATTTGTTTCCTGATTCATAGGATTTTTTGCGACACACCTGAAGTGCTGCCTTAGCTTTATAAAGCAACAGATCAGTTATTTGTGTCTGGACTATGTCAAGGTCATTTTCTAGAGGTCTGGATGGGGTATGTTTATGTTGGGTTTCTAGGAGTTGCAGTTTGCTCAGGAGAGATGTCAGTTGCATCGTGCGTTTCCGTTTGAGCCTAGACACATGTTTTATGAGTATCCCTTGTATCACCGCCTTGTGGGCTTCCCACAACAGCCCTGTGTCACCGTCCTGCATGTCGTTCATGTGAAAATAGTGTCCCATCTCCCTCACCACCTCCATCAGCACCTCTGGGTTCTGCAAGAGGCTCCCATTCAGTCTCCACGGTTTTGTTTGTGTCGTAGAGCAATCAGAGAGGGCGTATTGCAGTATCACAGGGGCGCAGTCCGACCAGGTGATGAGTCCGAAGGTGGTTTCTTTGATTGCGTGTAGCTGGCTGTGGGGGATCAAAAAGTAGCCTATCCGTGAATACTTTAGATGAGGATGTGAGTAAAATGTATAGTTGCGTTCACCTAGATGAAACAGGCGCCAAACATCTATCAACTGTGCTGTATGTAGGGATTTAAGGATGCTGTTACATGTACAAAGAGGATGAAGATCTCAGCGAGGTATCTTCGGTTGGGAGTAAGGGGATGTTAAGGTCTCCTCCCATAATTATCTGACCGTCTGAGTAATTCAGTAGTTGAACTAGGTGGCATTTAAGGAAATTGTTCTGATGTTCACTGGGTGTGTAGAAGTTAGCAAGTTTCACTTTCACCCCCCCCCCCCCCCCAATTTGACCCTTAAGAAAAAGGTATCGACTCGCGGGGTCTGTTAGAGCGTCAAGGTGTACCCAGGATACTCTTGCTGCTATTAGAATGGATACTCCTGTAGACTTAGCTTCGGAATACGTGGAGCGATATACTGTGGGGTAATGTCTGTTCTTAAGTATGGGAATTGAGGAGCCCACGGGATCTGGGTCTCCAAGAGTGGGGATCAGGTACGAAAAAAGTGGAAGTTTGCAGGGGGTATAGTGGTCTTCCCTCGTGCGGCCATATTCCAGGGGCAGGATTGCGAAAAAGCAGCTGCAGGCCTTCAGTGAGTCAGGGCAGTGAGAGAGATGCCAACAGTACAAGTTCTTGGGGACAAGGTGTGGGAATAAATGGCTGAATCATGACTCACGTGCTCGATCCCTTGAGGAAGCCTGGGATCTCCTCCTGTTCCTCTGTTTTTGACGCTGCATCGGATCACAGTAGGCGAAGAGGCCAGATCTTCCAGCGGGTCTCAGGAGGATCTGAAGCCAGTCCGGTATCGTTATCGGGTCAGCTTTGAGATATTCAAACAGTGCAGGGATCCGCTGTTGTCCGCAGGGTAAATGAGGCTGCGTCTCTTCTGAAGGTGACCGCCAGTGGATACCTCCAGTGATAGGTGAATCCCTTCTGTTTTGCCAGCTCCAGAAGCAGTTTAATCAGGGCTCTGCATCGCAGGGTTGCTCTAGATAGGTCTGGTAGGATCTTTACCTGTGTCTCTGCTAGTTCCACCTCTCCAATATACCAGGCCTTCCTCAGAATATCCCCCTTCTGTGTAATCTACACACTACGTCCTGTGGTCTGCTTGGGTCTATCGACCTAGAACCGAGTGCTCTATGCACCCGGTATAATTCAGGTGTCACCATGGGGTTGTCCAGTACAGTGTGGAAGGAGCTCAGTAATGATCTCCCCCAAATCCTCTGCGTCTGTGACTTCTGGAAATCCCCAGAGCCGCAGGTTATTCCGGCGGCTCAGGTCCTCGATGTCCTCCAGGTGGAGTTGCAGGCAATAGCGGTGTCTTGTGCTTGTCTCGGAATGTTCCAAGGCCGCAACACGGCGGTCCAATGTGGACAGAGAGGTTTCTCCCGCCATCACCCTCTCCACGAAGCCAAGGACATCCTCTCTCACCTCCTGTATGTCACAGCGGTGAGTTTCCTCCAGCCGAAGGAGCAGGGCCTCGATGTCCGTTCTTGTGGGGAGGGCCTGCAGCATCGATCAGATGTCCTGTTCTAACAGACTGGGTTGGGTACTTGTGTGAGGGCTGCCTTCTCCATCTGCGGGGCTGAAGGTGGGTCCAATAGGTGATCTGGTGAGGGAGCTGGGCTCCGAGATGAAGATTCAGCTTCCCAATCCTGGGCCTTCCGTGAGGGACTGTGTGGAGCCGCCACTCTGGAACCAGGTGAGATTGTCTGTAGTTGTGTGAAATACCGTTGGATTTCACCACTTGTTTTACCGGAACAGGCTGCTCTGGTCACTGCTCTCGTCTTGTGTCGTTTAGCTGGTATCATACCGGTGTAAATTCTGTAAATTGCAGAGAAGAGCTAAACAGGCCCGGGAGCTCTTGTAATGTGCCACTTCACACAGCCATGTCCAGGCCACGCCCTGCCCCTCTTTCTGCCTGCTTGATTGGTATAGGTTAGGTAAGTCCAGTGTTGGAGGTTGGCACATAGCCAAAAGTTTACATGCACTGTATTTCCACTGGAAAAGGGGGTACTACATGGATGGAATAATGGTGCTGGGGGATATCAAGGGTGTATGGGGTAAAACAATGCTTAGGGTAGCTTGGGTGGCTATAGTGCTAGAGGTACCAGGGATGTAGAAAAGCCACAGTGTAGGGGGTATCAGGGATGTAGTGGGGTCACAATACAAGGGGTATCTTATGGTATGCGGAGGAATCAATTTAGCAGATATAGTATATGCACAGGACAGCTTTGTTACTTTTATGTATGTAGTATTTTGAATTTTCCCACTGTTTCTTTGCTCCACAAAATGATTGTTCATGTAGTTAAGGCAGAGCTCCACCCAAAAGGGGAAGCTACGCTCGTCTGCCTCCTACCTACTTGATGTCTGTTTACCTGTGCTGTCATCATTGTAGGAGCCCCAGAGCATTACTTTGCCCAGGGGCCCATGATGCTATTAAGACGGCCCTGGTTGTGCCACGTTCTTTCCATTTGGTTATGATGGATTTGATGGTGCTCCTAGGGATCATCAAAGATGTGGATATTTTTTTTTTTATAACCTAACCGACTTGTACTTCTCAACAACATTGTCCCTTACTAGTTTGGAGAGTTCCTTGGTCTTCATGGTAGTGTTTGGTTATTGGTGCCTCTTGCTTAGGTGTTGCAGCCTCTGGGGCCTTTCAAAAAGGTGTGCATATGGAATGACAAATCATGTGGCACTTAGATTGCACACAGGTGGACATCATTTGACTAATTATGTGACTTCTGAAGGTAATTGGTTGCACCAGAACTTTTTATGGGCTTCATAACAAAGGGGGTGAATACATACGCACGTGTCAATTTATCAGTTTTTTATTTCTGAAAAACTGTTTTATGTATATATTTTTCAAATTTTACTTCGCCAACTTAGACTATTGTGTTCTGATCACATCATATATAATTCAGATTAAAAAAGCATTGAACTAAAGGCTGTAATGTAACAAAATGGTTAAAAAGCCAAGGTTGGTGAATACTTTTGCAAGGCACTGTACATTGCCTCCCACCTGCCCTTGGTTGTTTACTTCTTTTTTTTTTCTTGCTTTTTTATTTACGGTATTTATTTCAGACAAAGGAACAGGTGTATACCTAAATACAGCAAGAAAAAAAGGCATGCAATACAATCCCTCAGCACAAATTGCTGCAGAAAATTACATACCGGTAATCAGCAATTAAGAACAGACGAACAATATCCCTCTCGGGTAACCACCACTTTGCCAGGAATCTGGGGGTTATTATACTACATATCGCACAATGCCTGCACTCTAAGCCCTGGTTCACATTGACGGCGGGAATGAAATCGTGCAGCGGAGTTCAGCGGAACTCACACAATTTCATTCCCACATGTCATTCCTGACTTCGGGGGTAATTTCAGAGACATCTGTTCTGTTTTTTTGTTTTTTAGCGGGTTTAGCCCGAAATCGCCAAAAGTAGTATAGAAACTACTTTTGGGAATCGGCATTGCCCAATTCGGATGCTGTCATTGCCGGCAATTGCTTCCAATTTGGTATGCGATTTGACATGTCAAATCTTATGCCAAATCGCATCAATATGAACCAGGACTAATTCCTAATAACCCCAACAAAAACTTTCTAAAGCTGCTGGATACATTTCTATCCCCCAGGATAAATAATAATAATAAAAAAACAACAACAATAAACCAGCAGTATAAGTGAGATATAATAATAATAATAAAATAATAAAAATACCTACCTAAAAAATCATAAACGGTGCATGTAAATTCAGTAATGAACATGTGTAAACAACATGTAAAAAACTCCCCATACATCAAAAATCTGTGCATAAATATACAGTATATGGCACTTAAACACTTGCCGTTTTACTGTTACAGGGCAGCAGTGCTGCGCAGGATCAAGTATATATTCATGATCCTGCACTTCCGGATATCAGGCGTGAGTGCGCACTCCCGCTGTGATTCTCTGCACAGGCAGAACCCGATGTACACTGGCACCGCTGATCGTTTGGTACACAGGTAGAATGGCAATCTGCCTATGTAAACAAGGCAGATTGCCATTCTGGCACTAAGAAAGGCATGGATCCTGTGTTCCTGCAAAGCAGGGACATGGATTCATGCCTTCCCCTGGTAAAAGCCCCCCCACACTACACTAAAACACTGGCTGGGCACACATTTAACCCTGTGACCTCCTCTGAAGTTAACCCCTTCCCAGCAAGTGTCATTAATGCAGTGACAGTGCATATTTTTTTTTATAAAAGAGGGAAATTGGGGGCATTGGGACTTTATATGAAACACACCAATCGCGTAGGATGAGACATTAAATATAGTATATATGGTGTTAAGTAGTGACAATAATGGGTATAATACAGTATTAGATATACTTTTAATAAAATAAATATGATCAACAAGGTAGGTAAAACATGATTAATACATCATATCGTAGTAAAAATTGATAGCATAATGAACAATGTATCACATGATAGAGTAAGGTTACTCTATTCCCCCTCCCTTACAGTCCCTGTATATTACCCATATGCTCAATATATATATATATATATATATATATATATATAATCTATTACAGTATACTCCTGTGGTTCACACTGACTATTACAGTGTTGGAATGGGGATTTCGTCCATGCACCTTTTTTCTTTTTTGTTCCCTGTTCGGCCCTGTCCTGTTGCCACCTTCATCACCCCCTCAGCTCCCGGGAGGATGATTTCTCACCCCCGATGCATCCTACCATGATTATTTCTGCTATCTATCTGTTTTTACAATGATACCATATACCCACAGGTAAGAGTGGTAGGACCATAGTTGTTGTTCCCTCTCTTCCTGTGATAACTTACTACCATTAATTATCTATTTACAATTCATTATAGGCATTCCCAGTTAGCTTCTCCTGATGAGTGGATACAAATCCACGAAACGCGTTGAGATTTCATATTTGATGCATGTCACAGTATCCATGTCTACACCATGGGTATTTGGGCTCAGTCATCAATTTATTCATTACAATATGTTCAACATGTTTGTGTTTATTTTGGGTGTACTGCTGATATCAAATTTATCATGTGATACATTGTTCATTATGCTATCAATTTTTACTACGATATTATGTATTAACCATGTGTACTGGATGGTCATGGTCTCACATAAAGTCCCAACAATTTTCTCTCTCCTAGTGCATATTTTTTTTAGCACTGATCACTGTATTAGTGTCACTGGTCCCCAAAAAGTGCCAAAAGTGTCAGTTAGTGTCCAATTTGTCCACCGCAATCCCGCTGATTGCCACCATTCCACCATTACTAGTAAAAATAAATATCTTCATATATATATATATATATATATATATATATATATATATATAAATATAAATATATTTCATAAATATATCCCATAGTTTGTAGACGCTATAACTTTTGCGCAAGTCAATCCATATACACTTATTGGTATTTTTTTAGCAAAAATATGTAACAGAATACATATTGGCCTAAACTGATGAAGAATTTAGATTTTTTGTTAAATTTTTTTTATTGGGAATTTTTTATAGCAGAAAGCAAAAGATAGTTTTTTTTTTTTTTTCTAAATTTTTTGTATATAGCAGAAAAAAGAAAAACCGCAGAGGTGATAAAATAACACCAAACGAAAGCTCTATTTGTGGGAAGAAAAGGACATGCATTTTATTTTGGTACAGCGTCGTACGACCCTGCAATTGTTAGTTAAAGTAACACAGTGCCGTTGTTTCGTCAGAGTAGCTGACCCATGGGAATTAGTAAGGGAAGTGATGTTCGCTGCCATCTTACTACACCGCACACTTATCCACAGTAAGAATACAGTGATAAGGCGGCAAGCGGACATCTTGATACACCCACCGGAGTCATGCATTTCACACTTATTTTTAACAGTAAACTCTGCTTATATAGTGAACTTCACTATTTAAAAATCTGTCTGACTCAGGGCTTTTTTTCAGGGGGAACTTGGTGGGGGGGGGGGGGGGGGGGGGTTCTGTTCACCACAATGACTTGTAAACAAAGAAGTCTGGTTTATGTGTTTACAAGTGACAGCTCTGCAGTCTGCGTGTAACCACCCTGAACTCTGCATTCTGTATGTAATGCAATCCTGGTATATAATGCCCTTTTAAGACCATCCTACTGTTTTTTAAATTTGCGCTGAAATTACATAAAAGATAAAAGTGAAAAATCAAATGCAAATTATTGAGATTATAAATCAAAAAACATCCTGTGTAAAGTTCAATCAAGAAAGAAAGTCTTTTTGTAATAAGGGACTCTCTGTTTCCAAGAAAAATCAATGGATAGGAAAATCAATCCTTTTTACGAATTCAGTGTAATCTTCTTACAAATCCAAAGCTGAAAAAAGTTTGACCCTTACCACAATGGATGGACTCCCAGTCAATGGAGTCGTTAGCGCGAGCAGACAGCCCTCTGCGGGGTTCTTTTACGTGTAATCCGTTCCGTTGTGCTGCTAAACGCATGGATAGATGCGGATCATTCGGAAGTAATCGGCATAGATTACAACAATTCCGTACGTCCTACTTCCCTTTTCGAACACCGTAGATAGTGGTAATCCGATCTCTCTGTACGTCTGGAGTTTGTTTATAGCTCCCCAGCGAATCGTCCGATGTCAAGGTTTTTCAATACGCAAACCTGTGGTAAGACACAAACTACACGGGCCTCTCGGCCACGAGTAGAAGGAAGGGGGAAACAAAGAAGGACTCCGATCGTGAACGTACTGTTTGACAAGCGGTTAATTTATTAAAAAATATAAAAAAAATTTTTTCCAAACATACAGCAGACCAAAGATGTGACCAAATAGGTCCGATTCTAGAGGAAATTTTTAATATACAATAGACCAATAGACCAAAGGTATGACCGAATCGGTCTGATTCTAACAAATGAAAAAATATATATGCATAAAAAACCGGTTAAAAAATAAGAACAAATATACACCCGTGCTAGGGAATATTGTAAGCGTGGTGGTATCAGCACAAACAGCCCGACATGTTTAGTAAAAACTTACATCCTCCTGGGGCACAGGTGATATGCTGATCCAGCACGTTTAAATAGCGTTACGACTAAACCAAGCCTCGATTGCGTTCGAAAGAGGTGAGGGTCGGCTTTCCGGCCGAACCAAGCCTCACTTCCGAACAGTTACCATTTTTTCAAAGGTTATGGAAATGAACCGAATCCCTCGCCCCACAAACCATTGGTCCCGCCCAGGTCGCCATTTTCATGGAGACCAAAACACGGTCCGGGTCTGAAACGAAGCATTACGATTAAATCAAACTTCGATTGCATTCGAAAGAGGTAAAGGTCAGCATTCCGGCCGAACCAAGCCTTACTTCCGAACAACTACCCTCTTTTCGAAGGTTATAGAAATGAATCGAATCCCTCATCTCACAAACCATTGGTCCCGCCCAGGTCTCCATTTTCGTGGGCCATTCGAACGTGAGTAGTCATACACTCTTCGATACGTGTTTTCTACTCCGGAAGGTTTACCCCCTTTCATGACCAGGCCATTTTGTGCGATACAATGTTTCATCAGACTAGCGACCCGTCAGAATTATTACACCCACCGGAGTCTTGCATCCTACAGTTATTTTTAACAGTAAGCTAAGCTTATATAGTGAAATTCAGTATTTTCAAATTCCTCGGACTGATTTTTCAGAGCAGCGGTGTTCTGTCAGATTAGCAAACCTGTGAGATCTCCATTTTCGTGGAGACCAAACGCGGTCCGGGTCTGGAACAAAATCTGAGCTCGAGCTCTATTTTCTTATGGATTGAACCCATACATGAACTGCACACCTCTGAGTAGAAAACACGTATCGAAGAGTGTATGACTACTCACGTTCGAATGGCCCACGAAAATGGAGACCTGGGCGGGACCAATGGTTTGTGAGATGAGGGATTCGATTCATTTCTATAACCTTCGAAAAGAGGGTAGTCGTTCGGAAGTAAGGCTTGGTTCAGCCGGAATGCTGACCTTTACCTCTTTCGAATGCAATCGAAGTTTGATTTAATCGTAATGCTTCGTTTCAGACCCGGACCGTGTTTTGGTCTCCATGAAAATGGTGACCTGGGCGGGACCAATGGTTTGTGGGGCGACGGATTCGGTTCATTTCCATAACCTTCGAAAAAATGGTAACTGTTCGGAAGTGAGGCTTGGTTCGGCCGGAAAGCCGACCCTCACCTCTTTCGAACGCAATCGAGGCTTGGTTTAGTCGTAACGCTATTTAAACGGGATGGATCAGCATATCACCTGTGCCCCAGGAGGATGTAAGTTTTTACGAAACATGTCGGGCTGTTTGTGCTGATACCACCACGCTTAGAATATTCCCTAGCACGGGTGTATATTTGTTCTTATTTTTTAACCGTTTTTTTATGCATATATATTTTTTTCATTTGTTAGAATCAGACCGATTCGGTCATACCTTTGGTCTATTGGTCTATTGTATATTAAAAATTTCCTCTAGAATCGGACCTATTTGGTCACATCTTTGGTCTGCTGTATGTTTGGAATTTTTTTTTAAATATTTTTAAATAAAATTACCGCTTGTCAAACGGTACGCTCACGATCGGAGTCCTTCTTTGTTTCCCCCTTCCTTCTACTCGTGGCCGAGAGGCCCGAGTAGTTTGTGTCTTACCACAGGTTTACGTATTGAAAAACCTTGACATCGGACGATTCACTGGGGAGCTATAAACAAACCCCAGACATACAGAGAGATCGGATTACCACTATCTACGGTGTTCGAGAAGGGAAGTAGGACGTACGGAATTGTTGTAATCTATGCCGATTACTTCCGAATGATCCGCATCTATCCATGCGTTTAGCAGCACAACGGAACGGATTACACGTAAAAGAACCCCGCAGAGGGCTGTCTGCTCGCGCTAACGACTCCATTGACTGGGAGTCCATCCATTGTGGTAAGGGTCAAACTTTTTTCAGCTTTGGATTTGTAAGAAGATTACACTGAATTCGTAAAAAGGATTGATTTTCCTATCCATTGATTTTTCTTGGAAACAGAGAGTCCCTTATTACAAAAAGACTTTCTTTCTTGATTGAACTTTACACAGGATGTTTTTTGATTTATAATCTCAATAATTTGCATTTGATTTTTCATTTTTATCTTTTATGTAATTTCAGCGCAACTTTATATATAATTTTTTTCTGAGTTTTTCCATATCTTGATATTAGATGGTTTGTAGTTGCAGCTTTTAGGTTTACCCCAAGCGCGATATTTTTGTTCTTTTGTCTTTCATGTTTTTGAAATTTGACTGCTCACACCCATTATTTGATGTGATTCGAAGGGTGTGTGTGGGGGAGGGGTTTTGGGGGGTTGTGGTTGAGTTCCAGCACCTATTGTTTGAGAAAAAAAGCCCTGCTCTGACTGTTTACATGTAGAATTTTAAAATCAGCGGCAAGCCTGCTGATCTCACAGGTTTGCTAATCTGACAGAACACCGCTGCTCTGAAAAATCAGTCCGAGGAATTTGAAAATACTGAATTTCACTATATAAGCTTAGCTTACTGTTAAAAATAACTGTAGGATGCAAGACTCCGGTGGGTGTAATAATTCTGACGGGTCGCTAGTCTGATGAAACATTGTATCGCACAAAATGGCCTGGTCATGAAAGGGGGTAAACCTTCCGGAGTTGAAGTGATTACACAATTTTTCAGTTAATGAATCCACCAAATGTCAAGTATTTTTATTTCCTTGATCTTTCACCTCCGTGTGCCATATCTACAAATACAACACACTCTCCAGATCTGAATGGCATATTTAGGCCATATAACGGCTATTGGTAATAAGGTTACAGCTATATCGATGTAAAAGGCCCCTTTCAGATGGGGGAACTCCAGGAGCGGATCTGCCTTCTTAGCGAGTAATCTGTCCGCTGATCCCCATTGAGCAGGGAGATGACAGGTCCGTGTCTGCTCCACTTATGCAGAACAGATAAGGGCACAGCCTGCTTTCCTCTATGAGTGGTCAGATGGAAACAGACAGTCTGTCTGTTTCTATCCGACTGTCATCCAATCCGCCGGACGTAGATAGGATGTCTGATGTTGGTGGGTGTCAACAAACACATGTCTGTTGACACCCGCCGCTCCATAGAGAGCTATGGATGGTCCGATCTTGTCCGTCTGAAAAACTGACAGGCAGCTGTGTCGCTAGGGGGTGGCTTTTGGGGTTATAGCCCCTCAATCTGGGGCCCAGAGTCTCTACAGGGGTCCCCAAGGGAGGGGGAGGCTTTCTGGGGACCCTGACGTAAGTAGGGGGGCTCTCTGGGGACCCAGATTTTAAGGGAGAGGCTCTCTGGGGACCCTGATTTTAAGGAGGAGGCTCTCTGGGGATCCTAATGTAAGGGGGGCTCTCTGGGAACCCTGATGTAAGTGGGGGGGCTCTCTGGGTACCCTGATGCAAGGGGGAGGCTCTCTGCGGACTCTTATGTAAGGAGGAGGCTCTCTGGGGACCCTGATGTAGGGAGGGGGGCTCACTGGGGACTCTTATGTAAGGAGGAGGCTCTCTGGGGACCCTGATGTAGGGAGGGGGGCTCACTGGGGACTCTGATGTAAGGAGGAGGCTCTCTGGGGACCCTGATGTAGGGAGGGGGGCTCACTGGGGACTCTGATGTAAGGAGGAGCTCTCTGGAGACCCTGATGTAAGGGGGGGGCTCTCTGTGGATATATACACACACATGTATATTACTGTATATACATGTGTATGCCCGCCCAAGCGTATGACTTTCTTTACTACACTGCTATGGGCTTCAGCCCCAGATCTTTTGTAGACCTAGCAACGCCCCTGCTGACAGGCAGACCTGATCTATCAATCCACGTGAAAGGTGCCTAAGCAGCTACAAGATTTAAGGAGAAAATGAAGCTCCCTCCTATACCATAACAATAAGATGAGTTTTCCAGCAAGCCAGGAAGGATGTTAGCAAGGGCAATGAAAGGGTCCAGTGATCGTTACTGTTATAAGCAATAAAAGTGTAAGGCCGCGTACACACGCGGGGACTGTTCGCTCAACTTTGTCCGCTGAACAGTGTTTCGGCGGACAGTCCGCTCGTGTGTGGGCTTTCAGCGGACAGTTTCAGCGGACAGTCTGCTGAACAAAGTTTTTCGGAAATTCCGAAAAACTGTCCGCTGAAACAAAGTTTCAGCGAACAGTCCCCTCGTGTGTAGGCTTGTTCGTCAAACTAAGTTCCGCGCATGCTCAGAAAGGATTTACACGCCGAAGTTTGCATTGCAGTGTATAGGACGTCGTATTTTTCGTCCCGTCGTACGTGCCGTTCACGTCATCGCGCACGGTTTCAGCGGACTGTTCGTTCGTCGTGTGTGGGCAAGTCCGTCCATGCTAATTTTGAGCGGACTGTCCGCTGAAACTGTTTGACGGACAAAGTTGAGCGAACAGTCCCCGCGTGTGTACGCGGCCTTAAAGAAAAAAAATCCCTGATCAGCCCCACCCCCCCCTATTCGTCACTATGGTGACTCTGAACTACTCTGAGTAGAGTATGTAAAAAAAAGAAAAAAATTTAACATTTTTTTTTTATTTAATACAAATTATTTATTTATTTGTTTTTACATACTGTCACCAGTCAGTATCCCTGATCACCAAAACACCAGTCATATGATGATGCTGTACTACACTGGTGACAGTATGTAAAAAAGAAAAAAAAGAAAAAAGAAAGATGACAGAAAATTACAACTTCAAAAAACTTTCCATACTTCTTACTAAATACCTTGGACCGTCTACTCTTAAAAAAAGGGTCATCTGATATTTGTACTGTCCTGACATTTTAGGGCCTCCAGATATGACAGGATAATCGGGTGTTGGCCTATTCCTTCACTTGACCTGACCTACATTCTTTCCTCTTTCCATTTGTGTAGCATACACAAATGTGTGTGACATTTGTCCAATAAATGTTTTATAAATAGGCCCCTCTAAAGCCAAAGAAGATTCATCAGCATCCACATATAAATTAATAGAGAGATTCCACTAACAGACACATTTCCCCCATATGCTACAATGCACATTTGGATGCTATACAGTAAAATGCAGATGGACGAATGTTCATCAAACATTTGCTGTGAGTATGGCACAACAAATCCTTTATAAATAGACCATAAAATCTTTTTTTTCTATTGCCAATGATCACCTTAAAACTTACAGAGAACATTATTATTAATCAGTGGCGGCAGGTGCTCAAAATGTTTGGGGTGGCGCAAACAAACTGAAAAATTCTGAAAAATACTGAAAAAAAGCCATCAATTGCAGCCTCACTGTGCCGATCAATTGCATCCACTGTGTTCATCAAATGCAGCCACTGTGTCCATCAAATGCAGGCACTGTGCACATGAATTGCAGCCACTATGCCCATCAAATGCAGCCACTGTGCCCATCAATTGCATCCACTGTGTCCATCAATTGCAGCCACTGTGCACATCAAATACAGCCCCTGTGCCATTAAATGCAGCCACTGTGCCCATCAAATGCCGCCACTGTGCCCATTAAATGCAGCTACTGTGCCCATCAATTGCAGCCACTGTGCCCATCTGTCACTCAGCTCACTGTCAGTCTGTCACTGTGCCCAGCTGTCACTCAGCTTTCATTCTCAGTCGGGGGAACTCTCACACTAATCGGCTGATTCTAAACAACAGGGCTAAGAGGGAACAACCCTCTGCTCCTTCCCTCTTAGCCCTGTTGTTTTGAATTCTCCATATTTGGGATGTGGTGTCTTTTAGTTTGACCTCTTCATCTTGTTCTTCATTAATCACTAATCGGCTGATGTCAGCCAGTATTTTTGGATCGGCAGATGCTCTCTTACCTTCAGGATCCTGGACATATCCTCGCCAATCCTCCTCTGTGCAGATCCTCCTCTCACATTGTGGCCATCCAAACTCCCTCCCTCCCTGGCTAGCCAGCCAGCCAGCCACCTCCCGGTCACAGGGGGCTGCAGCTGGGGGATCTCAGCATCTTCTCCATCCGAACCACTGCCAGCCCATCCCCCCCGATTGCAGGCTGGGAAGCTTCCCATAGACCGCCACATGTCTGGCGCCTGGTCACTCTTAAAGTGACCATTTTATTATTTATTTATTTTTTCAAATATAAATTTTAGTATTTTTTCATAAAACAACAGAAATAGGAAGAAAACAGAGAGTCAGAAGAGATTACACGGTACAGCGTCCATTGTCAAACATGGATGTTCACACGTGAGTACATGACACATTGATAGTAATCACATCAGTATTTGTGGTTGAGCATTCAATGTTTGTGATTAACAGTTATGGAAATTAAATGAATGTGAACTTAACTGAATAACTTATGTCGCCACATCTTTGTAGTTATAAGTCTGATTGAACCCTGCGTTCCCTGAGTTTAAATACATCTGAGAAATATCTCGGAGGCCAGACAGTTGGGAGTGTAGAAACTCCACGAAAAATAGTAAAAATGAAGTAGAGAGAGAAAAATAAATAGAGAGAACAAGAAAAAGAGAAGAGAGAGAGAGAGGGATAGGGAGATAGAAAAAGTCGAGAGGGAGGGTAGAGAGGGAAGGGTATGGGGGGGGGAGGGGTGGATCCGGGTTTACTGTGTGTATTGTCTTTTATGGTGTTTCATTCTCAAGTGGCTAACATAGCCATGCCTTCATCTGAGTATGTGAACGTGAACCAGAGCATCCATGTTTGGGAGTGTTGTTCTTGTTTATTTTGTGCTGTGAGGACTAAGTCCTCCAATCTCCTGATCTCTTCCACCCTGCATAGCCACAACCCCACAGTCGGAGGCAAGCTTTTCTTCCACAATAGGGGGATTCAGGATTTACCTGCGTGCAATAGGTATCACACTATCGACTTTTGGTACTTCCGAATTGGGATTGTAGTGGCATGTAGCAGGATAAAAGTTGGGTCATCGCTTATGATGCAGTCTGTAAATTTTTGAGTAATCCTTCGGACTGTCATCCAGAAGTGCTGAAGCAGAGGGCAAGACCAGAAGATATGGAGGAGTATCCCTTTATCTGTTTGGCACCTCCAACATTTATCTGAAGTAGCCGGGAAGTACTTGTGTAGTGTGTTAGGGGTATAGTACCATCTAGTCAGGATCTTATAGTTAAGTTCTTGTATCTTTGTGCAAATCAATGTTTTCAGAGAGAATCTGATGATCGTTTGTTTTTGGACATTAGAAAACTGGCGTTGTAGATCAGTCTCCTATTTTTGTAGGAACGTCAGGTCGGGTTGCTCTGGGGGAGAATTGAGTAGGGTATACGTCTTAGAAAGTACTGGGGGCAAGACTCCCTCCCACCCACAATTGTCTTTGAAGGCTGCCAGGTTGCGGTTAAATTGTTCCGGATTGGGAATCGAGTGTAGGAAGTGGTGCAGTCGTATTGCTTTCCAGAATGGCAGTTGAAATTGACCATTGTTGGTCATAAGGGCTTGCACGGATCCAGTTATTATTTACCAGGAAGTGTGACACTCTATCCCTCCCAGTTGATGTGAACGTCTCATATCCCGCTTGTTCCAGACTTTGAGGGGGGGGAAAGGCAGGGTTACCCAGTATCGGATAAAGAGGAGAGTTATTAGTGGAAAGGGTGGTCGCAAATATTGTGGATGCACCTACCTGGAGGGTAGTGCGAATTACAGGGTGTGCCTTCAATGCTGGAGATAGCTGATCAAAGCACCAAACAGCTCCTTTCAGTGCGACCTCCAACTGTGCCTGTTCCAGCTGTGTCCATAGTTTGTTTTTGCTATGACGATTCCAATCTATTATTCTGCCTAAGTGAACAGCCAGATAATATTTTTTTAAGTCTGAGAGGGCTAATCCTCCATAGTGTTTGGGCAGGGTTAAATAGCTCCTACGTAGCCTAGGTTTTGATTTTGCCCAGATAAATTTGATGAATAGAGAATGTATTTGCTTAAAGTATTGGGGTGCGATTCTGATCGGTAGGGCTTGAAATAAATACAGGAATTTTGGAAGTATAGACATTTTAAGCAGATTACACCTGCCGAACCAGGAGTGGATTCCTTTCTTCCATTCCTCCAATAGTAGTTGGTCTTTATTTTAATTTTTTTTAACAACTTGGGGGGGGGGGGGGGAGCGGCACTCGAGCACCCTCTATGGATGAATGCAACTATTCATTTTTATTTTAATATTTTATGGTATCAATAATATAGATGGCTAAAGTGTTGTGACTTTTCTGTATACTGCCCTATCAACATACCCATATTGTCATACAACTGAATCATATGTTAGGTCATGGATAGGACAGATTTGTACAATGTACTTAAACAAGGTAATTAGCGATGAAATCTTCTATCAGTAGATAGAGTATGTACTTTGTCTCTTTATCAATCAGTTGTATTATTGTTTGTAGCAAAAGGGTAATAATTGGCTGACTTTGATCTCTTACCTGTGTGGACTAATGAGGTCTATATTATGTCTTATCGGGTAGTAGAGATCTGGCAATGCCATGATTAGGAGACAGTTCTATACATATTAATGGTGCAGACATTCCCTTATCAAGTTTCTGCAGTTCTTCATATCCAGGCCAAAGGTAGCTTGATTAGCAGTTCAAGGACTTATTATAGCATAGCAGTTTAGAATAAATTACTCTTTAATATTAGGCTCTACTGTATTTGCACAATACACCAGAGGATTTGGATGTGCATCTGGCTGATGGAGTGTAAAGTAATGATTTGTACACTGGAGAAAAAGAGAAGGAAACGGCCCGAGTGTAAAGAAAAGTGAAGATGGCTTGAGACAAACTCCTCCCAGGCCATGCTTCTGATGCGTTTTGCCCTGCCTACAGGGTTTAGTCATGGGGACCTAGGATTTGCATGGCCTTGTTGACTGTCCTAAAATAAGGAATACTCCTCTTATCTTTGGTTATGTGATAGAATGAGGTCTTCGCCGTGCCATGCACTGATTCAGTTATGGATCTTTTTGATTGGTTTTGTCCATTTTTTACCATATTCTCTATGGTTATACTGCCTTCCAAGGGCTCATTTTGCAAATGTTTTACCATGTGGCCATGCATAATATTGTATTGATAAATGAAGGGGATATGAGCTTATACATGGAAATTAAGTCCTTTGTGTTAACTAATCCCTATTTTATATTATTATTTATATGAGTTGTTTTTCTTTCTTGTATGTATATGCAACGGACACAAGCTAAGTTAATACAAATTTCACAACAGTTGGAGCATAGAGTTAAGCTGGACTGTTTGTAGTTAGTGATGGAAACTGCATCCCATCCAATCCTAACTGACTTTCCTTGTGTAACCAAGGGTTCACTCACTGCCTATATAACTGACTTAAAGTGAAGTCCCACCCAAAAGTGGAACTCTGGCTTATACACTCCTCCCCCCTCCACCCTTTGGCACTTTTCAGGGGGGAGGGGGGAGCGGGGGACCTGTTTTTCACCGGTCCCCTTCGCCACTTTCAGAGACGGACCGCGACCTGATCTCCTGGAAGTTTGGAACCCCTCCTCCTTCCCCTGTCACCGGGCCAATTAGAAATGAAGCATGCTTTGCGCAGTAGGGAACCCTCTGTGAAGCCGAAAGGCTTCACTACCGGGTTCACCTACCAGGAATGGTGGCGGCAGCACCTGGGAGTCGATCTGAAGATTGGCTGGGGTGACGACATTGTGGGCTCACTGGACAGGTAAGTGCCCTAATATTAAATTCAGCAGCTACAGTATTTGTAGCTGCTGACGCTTCATTTTTTTGCATCCAGGCTGGACCTCCTGTTCAAGTAAATCAGAATAACTTTTTATATATATATATATATATATATATATATATATATATATATATATATATATATATATATTGATGTTTGTGTCTATTCATTTGCAACTGTAATAATAATATCATAATTTGGATCCACCAAAGTTGTTGTGTCCCTATAAGACTTATGTAATTTGCTTAGATCAACCAATTGCTTAGATCATTTTAAAGTGTTTCTAAAGCCATTTTTTTTTTCATTTTAGATTAGAGTATGGGAAGATTAGAACCCTGGACAGGTTTTTTGCTTAGAAAAATTGCCAGTCTGTGTTGAACAGCACAATCTGGACTGGGAGCGTGGCAAATTTTCTAAGCATACTACTCACTACTGAATTGTGATATTTCATGCTGGCACCCCATTCTTGAGCACCAATGGGAAAATATATATCTTCCATTTTTGCTTAGAGCAGCACTACAAGTATAAGCTTGTCAGGTTTTTA
The DNA here is from genome assembly GCF_037356315.1 of Lithobates pipiens. Taxonomy (NCBI): domain Eukaryota; kingdom Metazoa; phylum Chordata; class Amphibia; order Anura; family Ranidae; genus Lithobates; species Lithobates pipiens. The sequence goes on from NW_027507718.1 coordinate 484,852,312, forward strand.
TTGCAGTCTGTGTCCAGGAGAGGGGATTTTCCTTCTCTATTTGTCCTAGTGACCACTGTCACCGATAGCAAGTTGCTGGCCCATTTAGCTGTGGCTGCGGAATTCCTTGCGACACAGCCGCACTCAACAAAGAGGCAGGGATGCTGGTGACATCACTGACATAACATGGCTATGTGGACTTATTTTATCAATGACGTTATCCAAATATGTCTGTGTGGCCATATTTGGTCAACGATGCCAACAACACCACTGACTCTTTGTTACATGCAGGATGGGAATTACAGGGCCTCAGTTGATTAGCCTGCAGCCTGCTAACACTTTTTCCTGTATATTTGAGCTGAAGTGAGTTCAGTACAAACCTTAGCTCATCCCTACTTATGGGTAAATTTTATGCCTTTACGCTGAGACCAGCAATGCCTTAGTGTGCGCCTTTCTGAATGTGAGCAGTAAACCATAAATGAGAAAGATATAATGCCTTTGAAAAAGTATTCATGTCCCTTAAAATTTTCCACTTTTTTCCATGTTACAACCAAAATCGTAAATGTATTTTATGGGGATTGTATGTGATAGATCAACACAAAGTGGGACATAATAGTGATGTGGAAGGAAAATTATAAATGTCTTTCAACAACATTTTACAAATAAATATGTGAAAAGTGTGGCGTGTATTTGTATTCAGCCCCCCTGAGTCAATACTTTGTAGAACCACCTTTCACTGCAATTACAGCTGCAAGTCTTTTTGAGTATGTGATCACCACTGAAGAAACCTTCACTTGCTGGCCAGACCCACTTTTTGGCCATGCTAACAGGTGTGCGGTAGCAGCGACGCGCTTTGTGAGCCAGATTAGAACTCTCGCTTTTACCTCAAGCACCACCATAGCACCACCAAAAAAAATGTCGGGAGCTGCCCATGCCCAGATTCGATTTGAATTTTTCCTCCAAGTTTTTTCTCTATCTTATCTTCTTAACATTTGGTAGTCATATCCCCAAAAAATTCTAAGAAGTATCTTCTTAAAAAAAATTTATCTCATGGACGAAATGTGATAAATAACGTATATATCATACAATCATTCCATAAACACATACACTGCATAAATAATTTGAGGAAAATATGCTTATAAAATAGTTTACCATTTGCCAATGAAAAAAAACAAAATATGTCCCAGTATTTCGTGTTAAAAATCTGTTCACCTTAAGGAACATGGATCTCTGGCTTCCCTTAGTACAACCCCCCCCCCCCCCCAACACATTGAATCCTTTGATCGCCCCTGATGTAAACCACTTCCCTGCCAGTGTCATTAGTACAGTGATTGTGCATATTTTTAAGCACTGATCACTGTATTGGTGTCACTAGTCACCAAAAAGTATCAAAACTGTCAGTTAGGTGTCGGATTTATAGCAGTTCTGCTATAAGTGTCTGATCGCCACCATTACTAGTAAGAAGAAATAAAAAAACTAAAAATAAATATAGAGTATCCCATTGTTTGTAGATGCTATAACTTTTGCGCAAACCAATCAATATACGCTTATTGGGATTTTCTGAACCAAAAAATATGTAGTAGAATACATATTGGCCTAAATCGATGAAGATTTTTTTTTCGGTATGTTTTATAGCAAAAAGTAAAAAATATCGTTTTTTTTAAGTTTTTTTTAATTGTCTGTCTTTTTTCGTTTATAGCGCATAAAAAATAAAATAACGGCAGAGGTGATCAAATAACACCAAAAGAAGCTCTATTTGTGGGGAAGAAGGACTTACATTTTATGTATGTACAGTGTCGCACGACCGCACAATTTTCAGTTAAAGTAACGCAGTGCCGTATCGCAAAAAATGGCCTGGTCATGCAAGGGGGTCTCAAAATTCAGGATTTTTATAAAATACACACATTATTATTATAATACTATGTAATCATCATTACATCACTAATTGTATGTCATTAAATACCTATCACTACAACATTGGTCTCAAAAAGGCATCAAATACATAAACCAACTTCTTATAGGTACATACCGTATATACTCGAGTATAGGCCGACCCGAATATAAGCCGAGGCCCCCAATTTACCCCAAAAAAACTGGGAAACGTATTGACTCGTGTATAAGCCGAGGGTGAGACATGCCTGTCCATCCCTGTGTGTCCGTCCCTGTGTGTCCGTCCATCCCTGTGTGTCCGTCCATCCCTGTGTGTCCGTCCATCCCTGTGTGTCCGTCCATCCCTGTGTGTGTGTCCATCCATCCTTGTGTGTGTGTCCATCCATGCCTGTGTGTGTGTCCATCCATGCCTGTGTGTGTGTGTCCATCCATCCCTGTGTGTGTGTGTCCATCCATCCCTGTGTGTGTGTCCATCCATCCCTGTGTGTGTGTCCATCCATCCCTGTGTGTGTGTCCATCCATGCCTGTGTGTGTGTCCATCCATGCCTGTGTGTGTGTCCATCCATCCCTGTGTGTGTGTCCATCCATCCCTGTGTGTGTGTCCATCCATGCCTGTGTGTGTCCATCCATGCCTGTGTGTGTCCATCCATGCCTGTGTGTGTGTCCATCCATGCCTGTGTGTGTGTCCATCCATCCCTGTGTGTGTGTCCGTGCAGCCTTGTGTGTCCAGCCTACCTGTGTCCCGAGCCTCCGTCCCGTCCCGAGCCAAGCCGAGCCTCCGTCCCGTCCCGAGCCTCCGTCCTTCTGCCATGCCAGGATCGCCGCTCTTCGTCGGCGCCTCGGCGGCCATTCCACTGTTCAAAAGCCGCGCCTCCGTCTGTGATAGGCAGAACACTCAATTTCCCAGCAGTCTGTGTTCCGCCTATCACGGACATCCTCTCATCCTCGTCCGTAGTATGAGGATGAGCGGATGTCCGTGATAGGCGGACCACTGACTGCTGGGAAATTGAGTGTTCCGCCTATCACAGACGGAGGCACGGCTTTTGAATAGTAGAATGGCCGACGTCTGTCTGCTCGACGCGCTGATCGGGCAGGCAGACGGCGATGACTCGAGTATAAGCCGAGGGGGGCACTTTCAGCCTCAAAAAAGAGGCTGAAAATCTCGGCTTATACTCGAGTATATACGGTATACGCAATCCTTTTCTGTCCTACAAGAACAATTGAACTTAACTTACATATACCCTCATACAACAATGCCTCAACAAACTCAAACTTCCTTTATACAATATCTCACCAACAATATGGGAGTTTCTTAACTCTTCCTCACCCCACAAAAAAGGAATCTCCTTTATATATAATGTCTTAGCCCACGTACACACGGTAGGAGATTTTGGCAACCAAATCCGTCGGAATTTGCCCGTCGGATTTAGTCCGACGGATTGTGTCCGAAACTGTTGCATACACACGGTTGGGCCAAGTTGGCGAAAAATCCGATCTTTCAGAACGTGATGACGTAATTTCGTTACGATGGGACTACATTCAGGTTAGTAGCCAATAACTTTGATGTAGGAATTTGATCTGAGCATGTGTGGCACTTGGTCCGATCAAAATGCTCTACACATGATCGGATTAGGTCCGTCCGGCCCAGTTGGTCGGGAAATCTTTCCAACATGTTGGAAAATTGGGTCAGACGGAGATTCGGACGGAATCAGTCCGATGCATACCACACACAGTCGGATTATCTGACGACACGGTCCGATAAGACTCATTCCGACAGATTCCCCGACTGTGTGTACAAGGGCTTACACCTCAAGAGTATTTTCACAAAATCAACCTCTCATACACATTGGGAAAATTACTTACAAAAGTCCTTTACAGACCAACAATGGGAACAAGCATTAAAAAGTGTTTACAAAACTACTAAAAGTTCAGCATTATGGGAACTTACTCAAAAGATTACACTTAGATGGTATCTGACTCCATCAAGATTAACATCCTACAATTCAACTTTATCGGACTTATGCTGGAGATGTAACTCTGCTAAAGGTGACATGTTTCATATTTTTTGGAGTTGCAATAAACTCCAAAATTTCTGGAAAAACGTTTTTCTTATATTAACAGACATAACTCAAATAAAAATTCCTTTTACACCTGGGTTAGCGATATTGAACCTGACTATAGAAGACATACCCTACCCTTTTCGTCATGTAACGACACATGTCTTCTTGGCAGCCAGAATATCCATAACCAGATTATGGAAATCAGCAACACCTCCAACTATATATCAACTTCTGGATACCGTATCCTTGCACTACAGCTATGAATTAATGATGGCCTCCAGTGCAGGTAATTTACCAAAAGAAAAACATAGGTGATCACCATGGGAAGGATGGTCAAAATCCGCTGATTTTCTGAAATAATCTTAAACCATATCTCAATATACTTTTACCGTGTTTTCAATTTCTTGTTGCATTTTATTTGGATGTACTGTAGCTTTAAGTGACTAAAAATACTCAATTTTGGCGACATTACCCTCCCCCAAGACACAGCTGAGCACCCATTGGGGTGTCTAGGGGAGGCCAACATTTATACAATATCATATATACTAGCTAATTTTGTACTTCTGTTTATGTACCGTATTATTGATCTCTTACTTAATGGATGAACTGTACGCCTATAAGAATGTTAATATTTTTTACCGGATATCTTCTGTTTACTCGTATTGTGACATTAACTGTACGATGTATATCTTATATGCATTATTTTTAAAATCAATAAAAATCGATTGATTAACCACTTGAGATCCGCGCTATAGTAAAATGACGTGTATAGCGCGGATCTCAATTTTCAGGACTACGTCTATTGACGTCGTCCCCTTTAAGAGTTCCCCGCGCGCTCCCGGGAGCGCGCATCGGGGAAAATCTGTGTTGGCCGTGTCCGCTGGACACAGCCAATCACAGATCGCTGTAAACGGCCAATCACAGCGGCCGTTTACAGCGCGATCGCCTCCTCCAATGGGTGATGATCTCAAATGTAAACAAATGAGATCATCACCCATTGCCAAACGTGTCTCCTCACACAGCGATAGCGTGTGAGGAGACCGAATGTGCCTTGTGAGTGTAAAATTGTCAGTAAACAGATAAAAACCCCACCTGTGCCCAGATCTACCCTGCCAGTGCCCTGCCAGTGCCCAGATCTACCCTGCCAGTGCCCTGCCAGTGCCCAGATCTACCCTGCCAGTGCCCACCTGTGCCCACCTGTGCCCACCTGTGCCCACCTGTGCCCACCTGTGCACCGCCAGTGCTCCATCTGTGCACCGCCAGTGCCCGCCAGTGCCCCGCCAGTGCCCGCCAGTGCCCGCCAGTGCCCGCCAGTGCCCACCAGTGCCAGCCAGTGCCAGCCAGTGCCAATCGGTGCCCATCTGTACCAATCGGTGCCCATCTGTGCCTCAGCAGTGCCCATCTGTGCCGCCTAAGCAGTGCCCATCTGTGCCGCCTCAGCAGTGCCCATCTGTGCCGCCTAAGCAATGCCCATCTGTGCCGCCTAAGCAGTGCCCATCTGTGCCCATCTGCTGCCTTATCAGTGCACATCCGTGCAATAAATCAGTGCACATCTGTGCCGACCTATCAGTGCCCATCTGCCGACACAGCAGTGCCCATCTGTGCCGACTCAGCAGTGCCCATCTCTGCCGCCTCAGCAGTGCCCATCTGCCGCCTCAGCAGTGCCCATCGGCCGCCTCAGCAGTGCCCATCTGCCACCTCAGCAGTGCACATCCGTGCAATAAATCAGTGCACATCCGTGCAATAAATCAGTGCACATCTGTGCCGACCCATCAGTGCCCATCTGCCGCCTCAGCAGTGCCCATCTGTGCCGCCTCAGCAGTGCCCATCTGTGCCGCCTCAGCAGTGCCCATCTGTGCCGCCTCAGCAGTGCCCATCTGCCGCCTCAGCAGTGCCCATCTGCCGCCTCATCAGTGCACATCCGTGCAACAAATCTGCACATCTCACACATTTGGTATCGTTATACTCAGGAGGAGTAGTAGAACGTATTTTGGGGTGTTATTTTTGCTATGTAAATGCTATGCGTTGGAAATATCTTATAAACGGACAACTTTGTGTAAAAAAAAATGCGTTTTCATTTTTTTCCACATTTTCCGAAAACTTCTGGAAAAAAATGAACCATTGAAAAGACTCATTATGCCTCATAGATTATACGTTGGGGTGTTAGCTTTCCAAAATAGGGTCATTTTCTGGACGTTTCCATTGCCCTGGTGTTCCAGGGCCTTCAAAACTGTAATAGGTGGTTGAGAAATGAAATGTGTAATTTATGCTCCTAGAATGCCTGAAGGTGCTACTTCAAAATTAGGCCTCTGTATGTGGTCAGGCTGTGTAAAAGTCTCACACATGTGGTATCGTTATACTCAGGAGGAGTAGAAGAATGTATTTTGGGGTGTTATTTGTGGTATGCACATTCCGTGTGGGAGAAATAAGCTATTACAATGAAAATTTTGTGAAAAAAAAAAAAAAAAAAAAAAAATCGTCATTTTGCAAAGAATTATGGGAAAAAATGACAACTTAAAATAACTAACCATGCCTCTTACTAAATACATTGGAATGTCTACTTTCCAAAAAGGGGTCATTTGGGGGGCATTTGTACTTTCCTGGCTTGTTAGGGTCTCAAGAATGGAGATAGGCCTTAGTACATCAGATGTGATCTTTTTTTGCAAATCTTTATGATTTGCACCATAGCTTGTAGACTCTATAAATTTCACACAGATCATATAATATGCAAAAATTTGGGTTATTTTTACCAAAGATGTGTAGTAGTATAAATTGTGGCCAAAATTTATGAAGAAAAATTGCTAATTTGCTAAATTTTGTCACAGAAACGAAGAAAAATTCATTTTTTTTCAAAATTTTCGGTCTTTTTTCATTTATAGCGCAGAAAATAAAAAACCGAGAGGTGATCAAATACCACCAAAAGAAAGCTCTATTGGTATGAAGAAAAGGACAAAAAAATCATTTGGTTACAGTGTTGCATGACTGAGTAATTGTCATTCAAAATGTGAGAGCACTGAAAGCTGAAAATTGGTCTGGGACTGAGGGGGGTTTAAGTGCCCAGTAAGCAAGTGGTTAAATAAAAGCAATGTAGTGCTTAAAGTGGTTCTATAGGCAAAATGTTTTTCACCCTAATGCATTCCAACCGACTTGCTTTTGGGGCACGATCATCATAACAGGAGGTTCGGGCTGCTCTGTGCAATATCATTGTACAGTGAAGGTGAGTAAAACATGTTTATTATTTTTATTAAAATATGCCTTTATTAACATTTTTGCATGACAGGAAAAAGCAGTACAAAGTGCCAATCAGTTTGCTGATAAGACGCATGCTGATGGAAGGAGAGAGCAGAGTTACAGAGATAAACTCATTACTGCGCTGCTTCGCCTTGTCACATGCTGGAGGGGGTCCAGGACATCCTGAGCTCAGAGGAGGTGGGCTGCATAATGCTGGCCATCAGATTTCTAGAGGCAGAGAAAAGTACTGCTGGGAAATCTCTGTATTGAATCTGTCACATATTGTCACAAAAGCTGGTGTTTGTTATTTTAATGAAAAATAAAATAAAATAATCTTTAGTAACACAAACACAATATAACATCATAACACAAAAACACAAATGGTATGGCAACCAATGCCCTAAGGCAAGCAAGTGTGCTCTACCGGAGGCATAAAAATAACATAATTAAAGGATTAGTCCCACAGCACATTGAAAGGAGCCATAACCTGCACCAAGGAAATAATACAAGATTTACTATGGAGACATGGTGACGGAAGCCACTGTCTCCTTAGATTCAGTCCAGATGTCCCAGGCCTTGGAGAATTTACTAGGACATCCCCTAGGCTCATATTTGTATTTATAGATTGGTACCATTTTGTTTACTATGGATTTCTAGAAATTAGATGTAGGAGCCTGCGAGGACTTCCAGTGTAGGAGAATACACTTGCAAGCATAGAATAACAGCAATCCCAACAGAGTTCTCATAGCTCTGGATGTTGTTTTATTTCAAATGTCCACCATGTTGTTTGAACCTGGGTATGTTTTTTTTTTTTTTTTTTTAAGACCATTAAGTAGTTGTTCCCACCCATTCTGATGCCTGAGCAGTTGGGGCAGTAGACCAGTCAGCTGTGCTAACTGGCTGGGAGCCCAGGACGCTCTGCAGGAAATTGCTGAATGGGCATAGGTGGAACTTGTACTCCTTCTGACCAGTCAGGAACTTCAGGCTGAGGAAAGTCCAGAACATTTGCAGACCATTCACCCTGGTGTTCCTCTTTACTGGTAGCTTTCCCTGCAGTAGCCTGTTCTTCCTTCTCAATCCCCTTACGATCCTGGTAAAATAGAGATCAGCCATGACTTCCCATGGACGTTCACAGGGGGTTGTTCCCCTCATGCCAGAACTTGATGAGCTAGCATCCACCGCACAAAAGAATGGGCACCCTTGTTATTAGAGGGGATGGCAATATCCACATAACATGGAGGTGAATTTGTATTGCAGAGAGCAATAGTAGGAATATTGACATATGATACCTCAGTAAGTGGTTCATGATCAGCACGTGGGTCAGTCACAACTAACAGGTGTGATTCACGAAAAGCAGCTTGAATCTGATTGGCGAAAGTACCAGATGTGACGCGACCAGCAATTGGGGTGGTCCCACAGGCAGAAGCAAATTTCAGAACAGCCCTCTGTCCAGGATTTCTGGAGGAAATCACACAAACATCAGCTGATACATATCAATGTATACGATGGCACATGCAGCAAGCAGAAGCTTCTCCCATGTCCGTTTTAGATTTATAATGTAAATACCATCACTTTTCCTTTTGTAGATATACTGCTCCATTTGAAAGTCGAGGTTGGTGCCACCCAAATGCGTTCCTGCAGCCAGGAACTTGAGGACATCTTCCTCTTTCGTTTGCAGGACATCCAGACCTCCGGATTTTGTTAAACACCCCTGAAGCTACAATGGGGAAAAAGAGACAAAGCCGTGTGGACAGTCTCCTGCTGGAACCGTAGGAAAAGAGGGTTTTGTTATTTTTATTGGGCTATTTATTTGTTATCTTATTAATTTTGGCTGGAGTTCTACTTTAAATCCTGCACTAATGATCTCATATATCTGGCCACGTTGGAAGATATAATTTAATGGTTTATGGACTGTTTTTTCAGACCTGTCTCTTGATAAGATAATACACTCATAACCGACGGCAGATAATTAATTTGATAGATCTAAAGACCCTACATCAGATTAGATATTAACTGGATTATTATTAGAACTGATTATTTCAACATGGCACAGGAAGACTGAAGGTTAAAGCCAGTCTTCCTGATCTGTTCTTTTTCTTTTCTTTTTTTTTTTTTTAAAGAAGACTCTCTTTTAACAGATGTGGCATCATGCGTGTAGGCAGCAGGGTGGATAGGTAGTAGTTGTTTGTCACATCTTTGATGTTTTCCCATTAACTCGTTGGGCACCAAGTGTGGGGTTACATGGGAGGCCTACGCCGTGTGGGTTCTACTGGGCTACATATGACACCTTGTACAGGGTCACTTTGCATGGGGTACCTTTACTTTGAGCCGTCTTCACCAATGCCCTGGGACAAGGCCGAGGCTACCATGGGGGAATACTCTCTTAGAGATGAACGTACACCATGCACATTGACACTGCAACTGTTCTACATTTAACTCTTGATTCCCTGTAACAATGTACACCTTCGCCATAATTTGCATTTTGGAGGGACACGCGTCCAGTGTTTTCCACTACTACTCCTCAGTAGTGGAGTGGGACCCGTGATGCACTGTGCAAGGGCTCCACCTGTGCATTCAACTTAACTCTCAAACTTCCGTACCTCTGTATAGGAAGGGGAACCTCTGCGGTGCAATTTACTCCTGTTGTTATGGGAGACAGACCACTAGCAGAAGGAGTGGTCTCCCTCACTGCTATAACAGGTACACACTATCATCAGGCTGCTTGTTAAACTTCCATTACTCTAGGTAACCATGTGTCTTCACACTACTTCCCTCTACACTGATGTCTTTGTAGCCCAACATGTTAAGACACGCTCAGTGAACAATGTGTGTGCCGATTACTGATGCCGCGTACACACGATCGGACAAACCGCCGGACTTTGCAGCGGAGGTCCGCCAGACTTTCCGAACGAGCGGACCTGCTCACAAACGACAGGACTTTTCCGGTGGACTAGGTCCGGAATTGGAATCCGGGAGCCCTCTTTAATAAGCAGGCCCCCAGATACTGGCCCCCCACCCTATGTGAATGAGTATTGGGGTACCATGTATCCCTACCCATTCACCTGGTGAAAAAAGTGTAAAGAAAAAAACACAACACTTGTTTTTAAAATAATTTATTGCACAGCTCCGGTGGTCTTTCGCCTTGGGGGGTCTTCTCGCCGGACTCCTCCGATATCTTCTGCTAGTTCTTTTACTAGCGGAGGAGTCCGGCTTTCTTCTTTATCGCCGCCATCCGGGGTCTTCTTCTGACTTCGGGGGTCTTGTCCCCCTCTTCAGTTCTTCTTGACGGGCCTCCGCTTTCTTTTTCCAGCTCCTTTACTAGCGGTGGCCCGGTCTTCTGTCGCCGCCGCCTCTTCTTCTGACTTCGGGGGTCTTGTCCCCCTCTTCAGTTCTTCTTTCCGGGTGGCCGGATTGCCGAGTCTGGCGGACAAATTTGAGTCAAAACTTCTTTCTAAGTCCGCCGGACTTTTGGAAAGAAAAAGTCCGCCACACATGGGCGGATTGTCCGGTAGACTCTGGTCCGTCGGACCAAGTCCGCCGGATAGTCTGATCATGTGTACGCGGCATTGGAGTACATCTCTTTAATAACTTCAGACCAGGCAAGTGCAAAAATAGGCATTTCACCATCCAACACTCAAGACATGATGCTTTTCCTTATTCCCTAACTATGGCTACAGGCTTGAGTGCTTCCCCGGCATATCTGAAGAAGTGTAGTCCAGTAATCATAGTCCTTCAGAGGAAAATCTCCATTATTGGTGTCTTCAGGGCGAACCCCAAGTTAAAAGTCTTAATAAGCAGGCCATTACAAGCGACATTCTCCTACTCATACTGGTCTCTTCATCCATCTTCATCCCTGATGGTCTCATAGGCCACAGCTGTGCTGGCACTCCCCTTTCTCCAAGTCTCTGGGGGAATCTCTCTCCAAAAGAACTCCAAAATCCCCTCTCCCCCTTCTCCCCTCTGTGTACCAGACCACTGACCCAATTTATATGTCATAGGACAAGTGGGCTGGACCCAGAGCAGAACCCACCAAAAAGACCAACAGAAGCTAACTAGTTCAACCTGTCCATATGGGTATAATTTCATGCATATGCAGTACAACAATACCTAATACTTTAGTAAAAAAAAAAAAAAAAAAAAAAAAAAATGTACTCCCAATATCTCACATTTTAGGAATGAGATATCCCTGGAAGGCACTGGAGACATGTCCATCTCAGGGGGCATCTGTGAGGCCAGGCCTATGTCACCAGTGCCTAAGAAGAATCAGAAAACTGGAACACACAAAGGTTAGTAAATAAAATCAATTTTGTTCTTTTTTTAAGCTGTGCTTTTTGTCCTCATTATCATGGGTGCATCGGCCCATTCAAGTCTATGGGGATGCAGCAGCTGCACATCCTCTTGTCCTAATTTGTGGGTGAGCGGGGTTCAGGTTTGCACACCCGATAAATTGTGTCCTCATAAACATGATTGGACTGCCTGCATCCAGCACATACCAGCTGGGAACACATAAAGAAATGGGCCATTCACAGTGTACAGGCCTCTGTGCAAATGGGAATATACCTCCCAACTAAGATGGGAATGAGGGACAGAGGGACACTTATTGGCAAATATATAGTGCATGCGGAAAGTATTTACAACGCTTCACTTTTTCCACATTTTGTTATGTTACAGCCTTATTCCAAAATGTATTAAATTCATTATTTTCCTCAAAATTCTACAAAAAATACCCCATGATGACAACATGAAAGAAGTTTCTTTGAAATCTATGCAAATTTATTAAAAATAAATGTTTCACACGTGAACTCCAATCAAGTTGTAGAAACTTCTCCAGGATGATCAATGGAAACAGGATGCACCAGAGTTCTATTTTAAGTGCCATGGCAAATGATGTGAATTTTTGTGATTTAAAAAAATTAGATTTTTTTTTTTTTTTTACATTTGCAAAGATTTCCAACAAATTTCTTTCATCTTGTCATTATGGGGTATTATTTGTAGAATACTGAAGAAAATAAAGGATTTTAATCCATTTTGGAAACGGGCTGTACAGTGCCTTGAAAAAGTATTCATACCTCTTGTAAATGACCACATTTTGTCATGTTACAACCAAAAACGTAAATGTATTTTATGGGGGTTTTATGTGATAGACCAACACAAAGTGTCACATAATTGTGCAGTGGAAGGAAAATGATAAATGGTTTTCAATTTTTTTTTACAAATAAATATCTGAAAGGGGGCTTGTCTATATCCAGCTTTGCACATCTAGAGAGTGACAGTTTTGCTCATTCTTCTTTGCAAAATAGCTCAAGCTCTGTCAGATTGGATGGAGATTGTCTGTGAACAACAATTTCCAAGTCATGCCACAGATTCTCAATTCGATTTGGGTCTGGGCTTGGGCTGGGTCATCCTGACATATTACTATGTTTTGATCTAAATTATTCCATTGTAGCTCTGGCTGTATGTTTAAAGCAGGGGTCTCAAACTGGCGGCCCTCCAGTTGTTGTGAAACTACAAGTCCCATGATGCATTGCAAGGGTGAGAGTTACAGGCATGACTCCCAAAGGCAGAGGCATGATGGGACTTGTAGTTCCACAACAGCTGGAGGGCCGCCAGTTTGAGACCCCTGGTTTAAAGTCTCTGTCCTGTGGAAGGTGAACCTCCACCCCAGTCTCAAGTCTTTTGCAGACTCTAACAGGGTTTCATTTAAGATTGCCCTGTATTTGGCTCCATTCATCTTCCCATCAACTCTGACCAGCTTCCCTGTCCCTGCTGAAGAAAAGCATCCCCACCACATGATGCTGCCACCACCATGTGTCACAATGGGCATGGCGTGTTCAGGGAGATCTGCAGTGTTAGTTTTCCCCCCACACATAGCATTTTGCTTTTAGGCCAAAAAGTTGAATTTTGGTCTCATCTGACCAGAGCACCTTTTTCCACGTGTTTGCTGTGTCCCCCATATGGCTTATCACAAACTGCAAACGGGACTTCTTATGGCTTTCTTTCAACAATGACTTTCTTTGCCACTCTTCCATAAAGGTCAGATTTGTGGAGAGCACGACTAATAGTTGTCCTGTGGACAGATTCTCCCACCTGAGCTGTGGATCTCTGCAGTGCCTCCAGAGTTACCATGGGCCTCTTGGCTGCTTCTCTGATTGATGCTCTCCTTGCCTGACCTGTCAGTTTAGGTGGACGACTATGTCTTGGTAGGTTTGCAGCTATACCATATTCTTTCCATTTTTGGATGATAGATTGAAAAGTGCTTTGTGAGATGTTCAAAGCTTGGGATATTTTTTTGTAGCCTAACCCTGCTTTAAACTTCTTCACAACTTTATCCCTGACCTGTCTGGTCCGTTCTTTGGCCTTCATGATGCTGTTTGTTTGCTAAGGTTTTCTAACAAACCTCTGGGGGCTTCACAGAACAGCTGTATTTATACTGAGATTAAATTACACACAGGTGGACTCAATTTACTAATTAGGTGACTGAGGGCAATTGGTTCCAATAGATTTTAGTTAGGGGTATCAGAGTAAAGGGGGCTGAATACAAATCCACGCCCACACTTTTCATATATTTATTTGGAAAAAATTTGGAAAACTATAATTTTCCTTCCACTTCACAATTATGGGCTACTTTGTGTTTGGTCTATCACATAAAAACCCAATAAAATACATTTAGGTTTTTGGTTGTAAGATGACAAAATGTGGAAAATTTCAATGGGTATGAATACTTTTTTCAAGGCACTGTAACATAACAAAATGTGGAAAAAGGCAAGCGCTGTGAATACTTTCCAGATGCATTGTATGTAGGCATAGGACACACTCCCTGCCACCCACCCTCACCCCCTCGATGGAGCATTGTACAAAAACAATTACTGGTTAAACCCTCAAGTGCTGTTTTACCGTTATTATTCCTTTGTATTGGCTTTCAAGATTTACAAAGGCAGCGATTTACAAATTGGATGAAAAGTTTAGCCCTGGAAAACACTTTTTAATAGATAATTAGTGCTTTTTTTATATAGTGCCTTGCAAAAATATTCACCCCCTTGGCTGTTTACCTATTTTGTTACATTACAGCCTTTAGTTCAATGTTTTTTTTAATCTGAATTATATGTGATGGATCAGAACACAATAGTCTAAGTTGGCGAAGTAAAATTAGAAAAATATATACATAAAACTATTTTTCAGAAATAAAAAACTGATAATTGGCGTGTGCGTATGTATTCACCCCCTTTGTTATGAAGCCCACAAAAAGCTCCGGTGCAACCAATTACCTTCGGAAATCATATAATTAGTGAAATGATGTCCTCCTGTGTGCAATCTAAGGCCTCTTTCACACTACCGATCCGTTCAGGTCCGCCTGTCAGTTTTTCAGGCGGACCTGAACGGATGCTCCATAGAGGTCCATGGAGCGTCGGATGTCAGCGGTGACATGTCCGCAGACATCCGACCCGCTCCGTTCCAAAAAAGTGTGAAAAACCTACTTTTCCATCCGTCATCGGATCGGGTGACGACGGACACTGCGGTCCCATAGGGGAGAGCGGCGCTCTGACAGGTCCATCCCTGCGCAGTGTGCAGAGACGGACCTGTCCTTTGCCTGCTCAGTGGGGATCGGCAGAGTTCATATAATTTGGAGCACAATCTGGTCCAGGAATCCCAGAGATTAGGACCAGCAGCAGATGACATATCTGTCCCCAGGCTGTGTGTGGTACTACACCAGCATACGTCTTCTGTCAGACCAGACTAAAGCCAGGTCATCACTTTGTTCTCCTTGCTGCAGCCTTCCCTCCACGCTTCACTGCAGCCTTCTCTGCACCCTTACCTGCAGCCTTCCTTGGAGGCTGTGGCTCTGGTGGTGGACTTGTGATAGGAGGAGGAGGAGGAGCAGCAGGAGGATGGGCTTGCTTATATATGTGGCTGTTCTCAGTCAGCTGACCCCTCAACACCTTCTGAAGGGCTCAAAAATAATTCCCTCACAGAGGAGGCGTTGGCCCTTCTCCAATTCTAGCAACCTGGTGGCTAGATAGCAGCCATAGGCCTCTTCAGCGTTAGGGGGGCTCCTGAGAACATTGTTTGCTTCCCTAATGAGGCCCAGTGCTGCCTTCTCCGTCATCATCCCCTTCCTGGGACTTTTTGTGGTAAGGAAGAGGGGAGGCACCTGGGATTGGGTGAGGCTCCTACTGGGCCCACTCACTCCCTGGCTGCCACTGGGCCAGCCCTCCTCCTGGCTGCCACTGGGCATGGCCTCCTTCTGGCTAACACTGGGCCCGCACACCTCCTGGCTGACACTGGGCCCGCACACCTCCTGGCTGACACTGGGAATGGCCTCCTCCTGGCTGTCACTTTCCAGACCCTCCTCCTGGCTGAGCTCATCCTGTGTATAAAAAAGGAACATAGTTTTAGTTTTTTCTTCATCAATTACAAAAAAATTTCAGCTCATGACTTGCAAATTCAATGTTACTAAATAGAAAAGACTATCATTTTGTCCCCAGTATTTTTCCAAGCATTTTTGGCCACTACTGTCAATTGAAATGTATACATAATTTTTTTGATAAAATCATTAATTTGTAATCAATTATAACATCTAGTTATAACATCATTAATATTAGGACAATAAATATGTCTAAAAAAATTATACCTGGCTCCAGCTGGGTGCATCCACTTCTTCCAGGATGGAAGGCCCAGGTTGTTCCTCGTCAGCCTCTTCTGGGATTGAGAGAAAGGTGAAGGGAAGGGTGGAGGGAAGGCTGCAGGGAAGGGTCAAAAGTGATTCCCTGGTTTCAGTCTGGTCGTCCAGAAACTTCAGTTTGTTGAAGTACCACAGCCTGGGGACATACACTTGTGCTGCTGATGCTCCTGATCAGAGTGATTTCTGGATCATATTATGCTCCTTCTTATACATGTTCCTCAAGATCCCAATTTTCCTTTCCAAGAACTGGTTGGTTATATCTGGGACTCGAGTCTTCACAAATTCCAGAAGTTTCTCCAGCGTTGACTTCCTAGCTTGTTTATTATAATATAAACTGTGTTTCACCTCCCACAAATTCTGCATCTCCCTGTACTTGTCAATGAAACTGGCCATAATGTCTGGGTCCTTAAAGTGATTAATATTTTCTGTAAAGACAATACACAAGACAAAAACACTAATGTCAGCCTAAACTCTCATAATCGTATCCCAATATAGGCCTCAATCTTGAAGCAGTACAGTCCACTGATGTACCAAAGTTAAGATTTTACCTTCGTTAGAACGTTTGTCCTCCTTTCTCAGCACAACGTACGACACAGGCATGTTACTTTATATACACTGCGCATGGGTCGCCCGCAGCACCTGCCCCTGACGTTCTTTCTAGTGTATTCCTGCCCCTTCTCTTCGGCAAGCAGTAGGAGCGACATGGCGGAGACACAGCAGGTGTGTGATTGGAGTAACGAGGAGGAGGAAAGCCCGAGGGCTGAAACGTCCGGTCCTGGAGGCGACTATTTAAGGCTACAAATATGTCCTTTCTTGAGATGGTGGAGATCTTGAGGAGGAATGACTATGATGGCAAGAATAGACCGTACACCAACCCGAATGTGAAAGAAATTATGATTAAAGTTGTGAAGAGTCTGCACACAAATTTTGGGGTACGATGAACAAAGGAGCAAATAAGGAAACGCTGGTCAGACCTGAAACTGAGGGAGCTGGATCAGTACAGGAGGATCAAGAGGGTAGTTAGAAAAAGTAAGTAGTTGTCGTGCGGTCAGATTCTTTATTATTACTTGCATGCTGCGCCATGTGATTTTCTTTACTGCAGGACATTTTAAAATGGCAAGTTTCAGGCACAGTAATCGGTTGTAGGAAACATTGTTCGCTCATTAAATACAATGTTTTGAGCAGATACAGGTTAAATATCTATGTGCTAAAGTATATATTTTGTTTAGTTCTCATAGGGGACCAAAGACTCGGAGGACACCTCTTAACAGAGGACACCAGGAACCCCCCACCTGAGAAAGAAGGGGAACTCCAAAAACCACCACACCTCAAGGATCTGGAGGAAGGAGAGGTGGAGGAACTTAGCAAACTTGTCACCACAACAGGTGAGTGTCTGACACCCCAGCTTCAGGTAATATATGTATGCCTGCATATTTATAAGACATATTTTTCCAAAATTTTCTAGGTGATTTGCTGGTTGTGAAAGAGCAAGCTCAAATATTCGCAAGTACACAACTACTAATCCAGGACATCATGACATAGAATTGTGAAACTGACATCATAAGAAATAAACTAAATTTTCTGGAGCAACAAATGAAGAACATGATTGATATGTTGGGGAGAATTTAAAAGATCTTCAAAATACAACCATTTTCTCAATTATTGTTGTCTTAAAAACACTTTTTTTAGGAATTAGTAAAAGCCAAATTTTGAAGATGCACACAGTGTGTCAACATGTGCTATCTGCCATCGGGGGATTTCAATGTATGCGTTTGGTGGGTGCAACCCCTTCCTCCCAAATGAAGTAGGTGAGAGGAAGGGGTTGCCCCCCCAAAACACGTCCATGGATCCACCATGATGGGAGATAGCACATCCCCAATTTGTGTGCATCTTCAAAATTTGCCTTTTACAGGGGTGACATCACCGCATCTGGTGACGCCAATATCAAGACACTTTGGACAATAGAATGTCTGATATTGCCTTCTGTTTTTCTACTTTGAACTTTGTAAGTTCCAGAGTTTTGTATGTTATGTTATTAAACATGCCTATTTACAACAAAAAAAACATTTTTACCAAAAAAAAATTGTGTGAATGTGCACACAGTAAAACAATTGAAAATTAACAATGTGTGGCTTCTTCTTTCAATGCTCAATACCAGTTTTTTAGGTAATTTTGTGTTTACAGTGACAATGGGCCTTATTTACTAAAGGAAAATCCACATACAATACAGGGGTATTTTGACGCAGTAGTGGGCTTAAGCACTGTATATGGCCATATGTTGTGACCAAATCTCCATATTTTTTGCTTATTTGCTGATTATGTTCAGGTGTTTTAAATAGCCTTGCAGGATTTAAATGTCATTTTGTATGTATGGACAAATGATGGTGGAGTGGTTGTTGTTCTGGGACAACGTCATATGATGGTGCCCAGTTTAGCCGTGGCCACAGATCTTGACCCATGTGATCAGCTGTGTCCAATCACAGCCCATCACATGTAAACAAGAAGATGCAGATTATTGGCCCTCCTCACCTCACACTGACAGAGTGTGAGGAGAGGAGAGCCGATCAGCGGCATCTCCTCACAGGGGAGACATGTATAGGTAATCAGGGCACTAATCATCAGAACCTTGATTACAATGCAACTCCAACAGTGCCCATCAGTAAGGCCACTCTGTGTCCATTGGTGCTGCCTATCAGTGCCCATTAATACTTCATATTAGTGCCTCCTCATCAGTGCTGCCTCATGATAGCATATCATTGAAAGAGAAAAATTACTTCTTTTTTTTCACAATTTTTGGTCTTTTTTGTTTTTTATCAAAAGATTAAACACCCAGTGGTGATTAAATACCACCAAAAGAAAGCTCTATTTGTGTGAAGAAAATGATAAAAAATGAATTTGTGTACAGTGTTGCCTGACCGCACAATTGTCATTCAAAGTGCAACAGCGCTGAAAGCTGAAAATTGGACTGGGCAGGAAGGGGGTAAAAGTACCCGGTATTTAAGGGGTTACACATGCAACAAAAAGTGTTGAGATGCAAACCATAGATCAGTGCACTAGCTTTGTTTCCTTTTATCATGAGCAGCATCATCAGATACTGTCTGTGGTAGGAAAGTGAAAGAACATTCTACCTAGTTCTATAACAGTGTTTCTTAACCTTTTTTCAGTCAAGGCACCCTTTAAAATGGTGGACAATCTGGAGGCCCTCCATTCTAAAATGTAAAAACTATTCTAATAGACTTGCATAACGCAGCAACATCCACTCACATGGGACACCCAACATTGAAGGTGATTTATTCTTCCAAAGCAAATACACTTTTGCACAATGGTACTGAGTAGTATTCCAATGTTTCTCTTCTCCCTCAGTTTTTCTCCATCACTCAGCTAATGTGATCCCGACCCTGATGGAGAGGGGCAGGGGAGGGTCAAACAAGGAACAAGGATTATATGCAGGCAACTGACTTTCTTCTTATCAACTGATGATGTCCTTGGATCGTTAGGAAGTTGGCAGCTAGAAGGTTGTAGTGGTGAACAATGAAAACCTGTGGTTTTGTGTAACTAAAAGGCAGGCTTCACCCACCGGCTTGTATCCAGTTTTGGGGCAATTTTTATTTATTTTGCCAAGGCGCCCCTGAAGAAACCTCAAGGCACCCTGGTTGAAAAAGGCTTTTCTATAAGATAACTGAGTGGAATAATCACACCTTCTGTGTAAATAATGGGAGTTTTTGCTCTCGGTGGAACTCGCAGCGGGATATGTAATACACCGCCCCACATAACTTCGGCACCCTTAACCCCTAAACCCTGAGATCAGTTTTTTAAGGCCCCCTCACCCTCTCACACCTCCTATTGTTTGTTCTTGCCTTGGTTTTTAAAGGAGAAGTACAGCCAAAGCTATTTTAGCTATGCTTCTCTTGGGGACCACTAGGGTGCCCACGTGTCCTGGATTGCCCGGGACTGTCCCGCAATTGCCATCTCTGTCCCTGGTCCCGGGCACCTTCAATCAGGGACAATACAGTGTCCCGGAATGAAATTTAGGTCATGGCCACCACCTACTAACGAGTAATTCAATTTCCTTACACTTCCGGAACTGGTTGCTAGGGCCGGCCCACCTGGCGTCTAGCAGCCAGTGACATCACAGACTCTCAATCTGTCAGTGAGGCCGGGAGCGAGGCCCACGCTTAGTGCTGCACTGCTGTCTCCACCCACATCAGCACCTGTATCTGATAGGCTGCCACACTGTATCTGTTGGTAGCCTACGGGTGGCAAGTGGCACACTGTATCTAGTGACAGGCTATGGGTGGCAAGTGGCACACTGCATCTGGTGGCAGGCAAGTGGCACACATCTGGTGGCAGGCTATGGGTGGCAAGTGGCACACATCTGGTGGCAGGCTATGGGTGGCAAGTGGCACACTGTATCTGGTGGCAGGCTATGGGTGGCAAGTGGCACACTGTATCTGGTGGCAGGCTATGGGTGGCAAGTGGGCACATTGCATCTGGCGGCAGGCTATGGGTGGGAAATGGCACACTGCATCTGGTGGCAAGCTATAGGTGGCAAGTGGCACACTGCATATGGTGGTAGGCTACAGGTGGAATGTGGCACACTGCATCTGGTGGCCGGCAACAGTGGCAAGTGACGCGCTGCATCTGGTGGCAGGTGATGGTGGCAAATAACAAGCTGCATCTGGGGGCAGGCGACGGTGGCATGCTGCATCTGGTGTCAAGTGACAAGCTCAGGGTTCCCACTGAATCTGCATTATGGTGAGTTGAACTATTTCATGATATATTACAATGTGGAAATAGAAATAATGTGATTTGACCATCATGACCATATCTAGCATGGTGTCGGGATGCCAGCCATTTGCCCGACAAATCATTTCGCTGCCGAATTTCCTGTCAACCCTGAGACTACATTGTCCCCCCTCATCTTTTTTTGAGAAGGGGGGTGTCCCTGAAGGGCACTTTTGAAATGTGGTCACCCTAGGGACCACAGGACTGTAGTTCGTTTTGCACTACTGAGACCCGTTTTCAGGTGACACCGGGCTAAAGCCTGCTGATGGCTGATGTCACAGAGTCGGTCCTGGCGGATCCACCCAGATGCCTGGACCAGCAGCAGGCTTAGCCTTTCAGTGATCTGCCAAGAGCTTGAGTCAGCCATTCCCGCTCCTCCACTTGAAGAGCAGAGCAGAGATCTGGTGACTGACAGTCACAGGCGCTCTGCTCACTGAAGGCAGAGAACCGAGTGATCTCAGCGGCTTTTAAAGGGGTTGTAAACCCTTGTGGTTTTTCACCTTAATGCATTCTATGCATTAAGGTTAAAAACCTTCTCTAGTGCAGCAGTCCCTCCGAGCCCCCCTTTCACTTACCTTATCCCGATCGTTGCAGCGACGGGGACGAGCACAGTAGCTCCAGCCACTGTCTCGGGTCCTCATTGGATAGATTGATAGGAGCACAGCCATTGGCAGTTGATCAAATTCAGTGACCCAGGGGCAGGGCAGAGTCCTGCTGTCTGTATCAATGAACGCAGCAGCAAGACTCGGGAGCACATCTGCACAGGTGTCCCCTTGGAATGCGGGTCTCCGAGGGGGCACTCTATGTTGGGAGGAGCCAGGAGCGCCGCTGGGTGACCCCAGAAGAGGAGGATCGGGGCCACTCTGTGCAAAACCCTTGCACAGAGGAGGTAAGAATAACATGTTTGTTATTTTTTTTTTAAATGAACCTTTACAACCCCTTTAACCAATTGCCAACTGGCCGCAGTACATATACTGCCGCAGGTCGACTCTATTAGACTCCTTTAACATTGTGCCACCCAGCGTATCAGCAGTAAAGCAGCGATATTTTTAGTGCCGATTTACCGTTGTTTTAGCTACGCTATTCGGCCGCTAGCGGGCCAGTTTTAACCCCCCGCTATCGACTGAAAAGGGGTTAAATCCACCCGCATAACGCCACCGCAGTGGCATTTTGCCGGCGGTATGACAGCGCTGCCCCATTGATTTCAATGGGAAGGAGTGGTGGAGGAGCGGTGAGTTCACCGCTCCTTCACCGCTCCAAGGAAGCTGCTGGTGGGACTTTTTCTGAAGCCCTGCCAGCACAATGCTCCAGTGTGAAAGCCCTCCGGCTTTCACACTGGAGTGAATGGAGCAGCTGTTTTAGGGTGGTTTGCAGGCGCTATTTTTAATGCTATAGCGCCTGCAAAAAGCCCTCAGTGTGAAAGGGGTCTAACGCGAAACAACATACCTGTACATCATTTTGTGCAGTAGCCAACAGAGTGCTGATTCACCAGAGTAGGAGCCAATCCACGGGTCCGGCAGACGCAATGTCTGCCGGCCACCCGTGATCACTTCCCAGAGAGACCGATGACCTGCCGATGTAAACAAGGCAGATCGCCATCCTGTCAATGCCGCAATACGCTTATTGGGATTTTGTTTACCAAAAACATGTAGCAGGATACACATTGACCTAAATTGATGAAGAAATTAGAATTTCTATTTTTTATTGGATATGTTTTATAGCAGAAAGTAAAAAAAATATGTTTTTTATGAAATTGTTGGCCTTTTTTGGTACTAGCGCAAAAAATAAACACAGCAGAAGTGATTAACCTCTTGAGATCCGCGCTATAGCCGAATGATGGCTACAGCGTGGACCTGCTTTGCCGGGAAGATGTCTATTGACGTCGTCCCGTGCACGAGCGGCCTGCGCGCCCCCTGAGGGGCACGCGCGGCGCGCTCTGTGATCGGCGAGTCTATGAGACTCGCCTGATCACAGATCGGAGCAAGGGGTCGATCCCGACCCCTTACCACGTGATCAGCTGTCAGCCAATGACAGCTGATCATGTGATACAACGGAGCCGGTAATTGGCTATTTTTCCTCCTCGCGCTGACAGCGCGAGGAGAAAAAAAAAGAGCCGATCACCGGCGGCCGTGATCGGGACATCAGTCCCGTTCACGGCCAGCGTATCAGTGCCCACCTGCCTCCTGCCAGTAACCCCCAGATGATTAAAAAAGTGCCACACAGCAGTGCCACCCATCAGTGCCCATAATGCCACCCAGCAGTGCCAAACATCAGTGCCCACAGTGCCATACATCAGTACCCACAGTGCCATACATCAGTGCCCACAGTGCCACCTATCAGTGCCCACAATCTGCCTCAAAAGCATTGCTGCACCTCAGTGCCACATATCCGTGCCCATCAGTGTCATCTACCAGTGCCCATCAGTGCCCATCAGTGCCGCCCAGCAGTGCCACCTATCAGAGCCACCTATCAGTGCCACCTATCAGTGCCCATCAGTCCCATCTATCAGTGGTACCCATCAGTGCCCCTTAGTGCCACCCATCCGTGCCACCCATCAGTGCCACCTATCAGTGCCCATCTTTGCCCATCAGTGCCGCCTTATCTGTGCCCATCAGTACTGTCTTATCTGTGCCTATCAGTGCCACCTTAACTGTGCCTATCAGTGCCCACCAGTGCCGCCTATCAGTGCCCACCAGTGCCGCCTATCAGTGCCCACCAGTGCCGCCTCATCAGCGCATTTCAATGAAGGAGAAAAATTACCTGTTTGCAAAATTTTATAACAAACTATTAAACATGATTTTTTTATTTTTTTTATTTTGCATCTTTTTTTGTTTGTTTAGCAAAAAATAAAACTCCGAGCTGTAATTAAATACCACCAAAAGAAAGCTCTATTTGTGGGAAAAAAATGATAAAAATTTCATTTAGGTACAGTGTTGTATGCCCACGCAATTCAAAGTGCATCAGCGCTGAAAGCTGAAAATTGGTCTGGGCAGGAGGGGGGTTTAAGTGCCCAGTAAGCAAGTGGTTAAATGACACCAAAAGAGAGCCCTATTTGTGGGAAAAAAAGGACATCAATTTTATTGGGGTACAGTGTCGCATGATCGTGCGATTGTCAGTTAAAGTAACGCAGTGCCGTATCGCAAAAAATGGCCTGGTCAGGGAGGGGGTAAAACTTTCCGTGGCTGAAATAGGACTTTCCGGCGGGCTTGGTGCGGCGGACCAGAGTCCATCGGACAATTCAATCATGTGGCGGCTCCAGCAGACTTTTTCTTCCCAAAAGTCTGGCGGACCTAGTAATAAGACTGGCTTCAAATTTGTCCCGCGGACTCGGCTTTTAGCGGACAATCTGGTCGTCTGTGTGCTAGTCCGATGGACTAAAACTGACGTTAGGGCAGCTATTGGCTACTGGCTATGAACTTCCTTATTCTACGTCATCACGTTAGAATCCGTCTGACTTTTGGAGTGATTGTGTATGGCCAAGTCCGTTCGTTTGAAAGTCCGGTGGACCACAGCTGCAAAGTCCGCCGGATTGTCCGCCAGACCAAGTCCGCCAGAAAGTCCGATCGTGTGTATGTGGCATTAGAGACAGCGGGGGACAGATCGGATCGATGCTGCATCCACCTTTTAATATGGAGGTGCAGAAGGAGAAAACTTTTGACTTTGATACTGTTGTGGTAACAAGTGGTAAAACAAACCTTACAGCAGTGCATGGTAACGCACAAAAGTGCGGTGTGCTAAAGTGCCCGTAATTTTGAATGCCATCTCAAGGCGCCTAGCCAGTACTTTGTGGCGCACTATGATGACATAAATACTGCAGGTCTGTTAAAGTGACACTAAACTCAAATTTTTTATAACATAAAAGAAATGTAATACGTTTAAATATAAGTAAAATGTACATTCTATCTATTTCTTTGTTTCATCTATCAAATGCATTTTCCCAGGTGGTTACATTTATTCTCCATGCTCCCCCTGTGTATGTGACTGTAGCCTGCTTGCCTCCAAATTGATCTACACATTTACTTGCGGACACATTCGGAGCTATGGGGATGGTAGTATACATAGAGTGGAGCATGATCGCCATCTACTGTTCAGTTTTTGTATTTCAACAGTAAGTGCAGCTTTAGGCCGCGTACACACGGGCGGATTGTCTGCCCAACTAAGTTCGTCAGACAATCCGACAGACAGTCCGTTCAAAATTTGAATGAACGGACTTGGCCACACACGATGAGCAGACAGTCCGCTGAAAGCGTGCGTGATGACGTGTACAGCACGTACGGCGGGACTAGAAAAACGACGTCCTATACACTGCAATGCAACCTTCGGCCGTGTAAATCCTTTCTGAGCATGCGCCATACTTAGTCCGTCCAACTTGCCTACACACGAGCAGACTGTCCGCTGAAACCAAGTTTGGACGGACAAAACCAAGTTTGAACGGACAAAATTACGGAAATTCCGTAAGACTTTGTTCGTCAGACAGTCCGCTGAAAAAGTCCGCTGAAGCCCACACACGAGCGGATTGTCCGCTGAAACACGGTTCAGCAGACTAAGTTGGACAGACAATCCGCCCGTGTTTACGCGGCCTTAGAGCTGTATGATGTCCCTATGGTAGAACTAAGGCAAAACCTTTTATTTTTTTTATTTTGGATAGAGTAAGGGAGGGTTATAATCACTGTCTATTTTTCTTCTGTGTGCCTTTCTGGAAATTTCTCTTCGCTAACCAAAACAAGAATTGAGACAAAATTCCACCAAAGTAGGGGAATCTCTGTTTGTCACCATTGGAAGTAGTGTCCCCATTGGAAGATTTCGCCTCTATTCCTGTTCTGGAGACAACCCAACATTTGTGATTTTCTTTTAATTATACTCTTGGTGATAATGGAAAAGGTGCGGAGGGGGAGGGGGGCCGCAGTAATACAAACTGGGCAGGGGTTCCAATCCCTCTCCACTCCCAAACTAAAAAAAGGTTTTGCCTTTAGTTGTACTTTAACTCATGGTGGCCCTTTAAATGGGCTTTAAGGGAGAAGTTCAGCTATATAAAAAAACAAACATACATACTCACCTTCATGTTATAGAATCAGTATAATCCTGCAGCTGTCCCCCGCAGTCTCTAAGCTTGAGAACTCGGTGATCACAGGACGGGTGATTGCTACGTTCTCAGAATGGAGAGCAGTGACTGTCTGTCACCACTCACTGCACTGCCCCTCCAGCGCTCACTGGAGCTCCAGTAGGGTTGCCACCTGTACGGTTTTCTCCCGGACAGTCCAGTTTTTGAATGATGTGTGAAGGTTTACCTATGCCCCAGACCCGGACACATCAACACGGACTGCGCCGAGAGTGACATGTCTCCCCTCTCCCTGACAGCAGCTTGGTTCAGCAGAGCAGAGTGGCAATGTATCAAAGCTCCTCCCCTCCTTCTCCTTCTCAGTTCTGTACACACACGAGGAGGAGGGGGGAGCAGGGATGCGTTGATCTCAGGTCTGTAGAAAGTTTTTATTATGCTCTGTAGATGGAAGACAGAGAGGGAAAGAGCGGCTGGAAAGGAGGACAAGGTAGAAAATATGTGGAGTGATCGAGGGGTTAGGAGGATATGTGCTAGGGGGATTTTGACAGGAGGAAGATATGCTAGAACTGTGGATTGGATTTGAAATCTGACAACCCCTCCTAGCACTATCTCTCTTCCTTCCCAAAGGATCCCTCCAGCACATATCCCCCCCCCTCCCCCTTGCACTGGCCCTCTTCTCTCATAAAGCACCCCCCAGCACATATCTGACCCCCACCATGTGCCCCTTTAGCACATATGGGCACAGGCTGCATATGATGGGAACAGAGGCTGCATATGATGGGCACAGAGGCTGTATATGATGTGTACAGTGGCTGTATGATGGGCACAGAGGCTGCATATGATGGGCACAGAAGCTGCATATGATGGGGACAGAGGCTGCATATGATGGGGACAGAGGCTGTATTATATAGGCACAGTGGCTGTATATGATGGGCACGATGGCTGCATTTTATGGGGCACGATGAGGCCGCAATTAATGTTTTTTTTCAGAATTTTTCAGTTTGTTTGCACCCCCCCCCCCCAAATTTTGAGCACCAGCCACCACTGTCCCCCAGCAAAAATCTAACTTTCCCCACCCCCTGCTAGTATTAGCCCTCACCCCAGGACATATCTGACCCCTGTATTTCATGCACTCACAATTCAGCCAGTTCAGCACAATTCAGTTTCCTGCTGCGAGCTATGCGCCACATTACTGCTCTCTTTCAGGCCACCAAAAGGGTCCCAGGTCTTTTACAATCTTATAGCGTATACCCCCCCAAATAAATGCCGCCACTAAAGTGTTTGGGTTTGGCTTGAAGAGAAGGTGACAACCCTAAGCTGCAGGCAGAACAGCTGGCTTCAACTCTCCTCTCTGCCGCATGTTATTCACAGTGCACAGCAGTGTTGTGCACTGTAGTTGTGTATTTCTTTAGTTTCTTTATTGGCTTCTGTTAAATAAAGGGTACAGTGTTGAAATATACTGCACAATGAAGGCTTTTTGTTTTGTTTTCTGAGTAATATTAACCACTTGAGCACTGAAAGGCTTTACCCCCTTTATGACCAGGGCGTTTTTATTTTTTGCTATATAAATATACAGATATGCTGAAGGTCTATCTATTTTTTTTTTATGTAAATACATTTTTTATTAAATATTTTAAACTTTTTTTTACTTTTTTTTTGTTTTTACATCCTGCCATCAGAGTAGTTCAATGTCACCATGGTCTGATTACTATGTGATCTGCGATTGGCTAAAACTAATCACATAGTACAGGGTGCTGTGATTGGCCCACATATCATGTGTAGTTGTGGGCCAATCACAGCATCACAATAGTAACCAAAACAGTCATGAACTGAAGCAATTCATGACTGTTTTGTTTACAATGTAAACATGTGACCGCTATGACCAATCATGATACCCTGGCCATTTACAGAAGACCCGGGTACAGATCACAGTGATCTGCTGTGTTTGCATGTACTTCAGTACATTGCTGAGCCTGCAGCTGCCATCCACCGGCAGTATAATTACAGTGAGGGGGTCGGCAAGTGGTTTTTCCGAGGTGCCTGGCTTGTGTCCCTGGAAGCTGAGCAAGTCTGATGAGTCTGGCTTGATACATCTGTAGAATTCTGAGGAGTTTTCAGCCCTAATTAACCTGTTGCCACCCACCCACCGTCATATGACATCATGGACTTTAAGCGGGGATATCTGAATGATGCCTGTTGCTACAGACATCATTCAGATATTGCAGTTTTCAGCCAGCGATTCCTACACCATAAGAACAATCATAGTGGGTGTTCCGCCGCTTGATCGTTCTTAGGGGAGGCGAGAGGGGACGTACCCCCTCCCGCTGCCCTCCGGTGCTTCTACAGACTCACCGATACGAATGGTGAGTTGGAGAATGGATCCGCTTGTCCCCGGATGTTGATCATAGAGATTTCCAGTGGACTAGATGGTCGCCGGAGGCTGGGCGCGATGTTATGACGTCACGCTCGGCCTCTGCATTCCAAAAAAAATGTTGCCGCCTCGTTTTTTTTTTATTTCAGGCTTCCCAGCCTAGTGGTGAGATGTGGGGTCTTATTGACCCAATATCTCACTGTAAAGAGGACCTGTCATGTCATATTCCTATTACAAGGGATGTTTACATTCCTTGTAATAGGAATAAAAGTGATCAAAAATGTTTTTTTTCAAAAAGTGTCAAACTAAAAAAAAGAAAGTATAATTACCAAAAAAAAACATTTTTTTTTAAAGCACCCCTATCCCCGTGTGCTCGCATGTAAGTCCCGCCCACATATGAAAACAGTGTTCAAACCATACATGTGCTATATCAACGCAAACTTTGGAGGGAAAGCAATCATTTTATCCCTAGACCTCCTCTGCAACTAAAAACATGTAACCAGTAAAAAAATTTCAAGCCTCGCCTATGGGGATTTTTAAGTACCGAACTTTGGCACCATTCCATGAGTGTGTGCTATTTTGAAGTGTGACATGTTATGCCGCGTACACACGGGTGGACTGTATGGCGTACTTAGTCCGTCGAAACACATTTCAGCGGACAGTCCGCTCGTGTGTGGGCTTCAGCTGACTTTTTCAGCGTGCAGTCCGGCGTACTAAGAATTTCGGATTTTTCTAAATTCTGTCCGTCGTACTTTGGTTTCAGCGGACAATCCGCTCGTCAGTATGCTAGTTCGACGGACTAAGAATGGCGCATGCCCAGAAAGGATTTACGCGGTGGAAGGGTGCTTTGCTGTGTATTGGACTTCCTATTTCTAGTCCCGTCATACGTGCTGTACATGTCATCGCGCAAGCTTTCGTCGGACTGTTTGGGTATCCGTGTGTGGTCAAGTCCGTTCAGTGGAAAGTATGACGGACTGTCCGTCGGATTGTATGACGGACTAAGTACGCCATACAGTCCGCTCGTGTGTACGCGGCATTAGGTATCTATTTACTCAGCGTAACTTCATCTTTCACAATATGCAAAAACATTGGGCTAACTTTAATGTTTTGTTTTTTTTAAAGCACAAAACTGTTTTTTCCCCCAAATACAGCGCGAGATAAAAAGTTGCAACAACAGCCATTGTATTCTCTAGGGCCTTTGCTAAAAAAAAAACATATATAATGTTTGGGGGCTCTATGTAATTTTCTAGCAACAAAATTATGATTTTTACATGTAGGAGAGAAATGTCGGAATTGGACTGGGTGGCAAGAGGGCCGTGCAAAGTTTGACCTATTTATCACTATAGGTCAAAATTGAAAGATGAGCAGGTGGTGCGGGTGGTGCAGGTGGTACAGCTGGTGACAGAACACAAGGTGGTGAAAAGTAACAACTGACACAGTACACATTTTTTTCGGTGGAAGCATTTTATTGGCATACAGTATTTTAAACACCTTGGATATACACACGTCATTAGCAAGTCATTAACTTTGAGGCACTTTAAGCAGTACTGTATATTTAGGCCCATTACTAGTGCACGCATGTCATTAGGAATGCTATCAACCATTAGGGTATTTTATATGAACTGAGCAATATATATATCACATGAAATTGTTGGTTTTAATTTGTTTAAATACTGTACATATTTTCATTGTACGGGGTGTTTTTTTTTAGATTGCGCGGCACTTTGTTACATTTTTGCTGTTAATATGGGAACACATGTCATTTCAGGCAGCAGAACCATCTTCAATTTTGAGTTTATTTTGATTAATATTGTGGTAGCGAGGGGGTTTTTTCTTTTTTGAAATATAAAATATTGCATATCAATATCATCTTCCAGCCAGCAGATGGAGCTCTTGTCTCCTTTTTAGTAGGTACATTTTTTCAGCTTTCAGCTGTGCTGAAAAAATCCCCTTCTTTTTTTTTTCTTTCTTTTTTTTAATGCGAGAATTCAATTGACAAAAAGAAGAGCCACAACATATGGCCAATGAAACAAGCGAATAACAATGTACAATTTGTTAGTACAGCTTGGTGACAAACTAGGATGCCTGGGTTCAGGGGTGACTCGTACAAAGCACTTGGATAGATGGAGGTTGGCCTAGTAGTTAAAAGATAGAGGAAAAGGGGGGAAGTTTCAGTCAATAGATTATAAAACATCGTACAGGTTAAGTGGGTGGTAAGACATCAATTGAAAGATCAATGGTTAATAATCTAGTTTGGTACCACTGGGTGTTTTGGAAACATTGTACTAAAACGGGCAAGGTTTGAATAGAAAATTCTCAAACCTCTATGAAATTTTGGACCCGTGAGTCCTTATATAAGGAGGCCTCCGCTCATTCCATGGGAAAACATAAGATAATTTAGTTACAAACACAGAAGTGGTGGGGGGTTCCGGGTATAATCCCTGATGAATATATTATAGCTTTCTGTGCCACAAGGGATATAACAATAAGAAGTTGTTAATTTTGATACCTGGGATATTGATAAGACCAAAAAGTGCCCACTCAGGGGTTAGGGGTAGGTAGTTTACTAAGTGTATGGTAGGAAACCCCTTTTTAACAGAACTCCATCACAGCAGTGACACCTCTCTTAAAATAAGGTTCGGCCCATTTACAAAAGGATCGTGCCAGTCTGCACAGTCAGAATCCAACACGATGTGCTTGGTTCTGTTTATAGATTTGCGCAGGTGCATGCATTCTCATTGCTTATAGTGGAGCCAAACAGGCACTTTGAAGCTCAGCCCTGCCATTCCTCAGTGCCAAGAAGTCTTCAGCTACAGTGCAGAGACAAGGTCATCTAGAGCCCAGGGCAAACATGACAAATCTCCCCCAACAGGATGTATGTACAATATCCCATCTGCCCCCAAAACTTCGAGCACTAATCTCCATGCTTACCCCCTAAGCATATACCCCCCCTCCCCCAGTAGAAATCCCCTCCTCTGCTGAAATCCCCCCCCCACCAGCAAAAATCTTCTCCCACCAGCTCAAATCCTCTCATCCCACATATGCTCCCCGCACAATTCCCCCCACTCAAAAAATCCCCCTTCCTAGCACAAATCCTCTACCCCTCAACTTCCCCCTCCTAACACAAATCCCCCTCCCCCAAAATTTCCCTCCTAGCACAAATGCCCCCCCCCAAACATCTCTACCAGCACAAATCCCCCTCCCAAAAAAAGTCCCCTCCTAGCACAAATCTCCCCCCATCATATTACCTTTTTTGGCACCAACACCTCAAATACCCACTCAAATCCTCTTTTTCCATCCCTCCTCTCAACACAAATCCCCACCTAAATCAGCACTCCTAGCTCACCTCCCCAAATTTCTCCTCCTAGAATAATTCCTGCTGCCCCCCCCAATCCTCCCTCCCAACACAAATCCCCCCTGAAATCTTTTTTGTGGCGCCCCACACCTCCCATGATACCACAGTGCCCAGGGCAGCTGCTCCTTCTGCCCACCCCTGTCCCAGCTGTCAGGGCTGGGCTTAGCCCTTCCTTCTCTGAGCTGGCCACTCAATTGTTTTTCCATCCCTGCTGCCCCCATGCTTCGGCATATATACTCTTTTTTTAAACTGTGGTGGGCAAATCACCTCCTACAGCGCTGGAGTCACAGCTTTATGTATCGTGGGAGCAAACGATGTTGCTGTCAAGATGAATAAATCTGCGCCACAGCTGAATGGCGTACCTGAAAACCAAAAAATGGTTAACAATAAAACACAATAAAACATTGCAGAATAGAATACAGAAAAATAGAGCAGAACAATAGAGAGAGAGAACAATAAAACGACAACAATTTTATTTTTTTAATATTTTTTTTGTGTTTTTTTTAACCTTTTTTTACTGTAACTGTAACTGTAACAGTTCAGTTCCAGTTTCGGGTCTCTCAAAATGCGATGGCATCTTGGGAGACCCTGTGAAAGTGTGTCCTAGTCTATGCAGTGCTGTACCCTACTCTAAAACCCTGTGTACGTGTGCCTAGGACTGTGTGGTGCTGTACCCTACACTAATGCTCAACTAGTGTGTGATAGCGTTCAAAACAGTCACCAATGCAAATACCAGGATTGTGAGGACGTGAGGGACAATAATAGTGGGTGTCATGCCTATATCCGCACTTTCTAAAGACACAACATCTTCTTTGGGGGTTTCTTTGGGTAGGGGTACCAGAGAGGACATGCGGAAAATGCCTTTCATGCAGCCGGCTTACTGCATTTGGATTGGGAAGTTGGACCACAGCACAATCTGGAAACAGAAGGGCTGTGATGATCTCATCTTGGAATTTAAAGAAGGATCAAGCCCTGAAATGTCCAGATGGCACAAAAACCCCCAAATGACCCCATTTTGGAAAGTAGACACCCAAGGTATTTGCTAAGAGACATGATGAGTATTTTGCAGATCTCATTTATTTTTGAAATTGAAGAAAAAAAAGAAAAATATATATACCGTATATACTCGAGTATAGGCCGACCCGAATATAAGCCGAGGCCCCCAATTTACCCCCAAAAAACTGGAAAACTTATTGACTCGTGTATAAGCCGAGGGTGAGACATGGCTGTCCATCCCTGTGTGTCCGTCCATCCCTGTGTGTGTGTCCGTCCATCCATCCCTGTGTGTGTGTCCATCCATCCATCCATCCCTGTGTGTGTGTCCGTCCATCCATCCCTGTGTGTGTATCCATCCCTGTGTGTGTGTGTGTGTGTGTGTGTGTGTGTGTGTGTGTGTGTGTGTGTGTGTGTGTCCATCCATCCATCCCTGTGTGTGTGTCCGTGCAGCCTTGTGTGTGTGTCCAGCCTACCTGTGTCCCGAGCCTCCGTCCCGAGCCACCGTCGTCCCGAGCCTCCTCCGTCCCGAGCCGTCGTCCCGAGCCGTCGTCCCGAGCCTCCGTCCCGAGCCTCCGTCGTCCCGTGCCTCCTCCGTCCCATGTCGTGCCGATGGATCGCCGCTCCAGGATCGCCGCTCTTCTCGGCGGCCATTCTACAATTCAAAAGCCGCGCCTCCGCCTCCGCCTGTGATAGGCGGAACACTCAATTTCCCAGCAGCCTGTGTTCCGCCTATCACGGACATCCTCTCATCCTCGTCCGTAGTACGAGGATGAGCGGATGTCCGTAATAGGCGGAACACTGACTGCTGGGAAATTCAGTGTTCCGCCTATCACAGGCGGAGGCGGAGAAGGAGGCGCGGCTTTTGAATTTTAATGTCCGCCGTCTGTCTGCTCGATACGCTGATCGAGCAGTCAGACAGCGGTGACTCGAGTATAAGCCGAGGGGGCACTTTCAGCCTCAAAAAAGAGGCTGAAAATCTCGGCTTATACTCGAGTATATACGGTAATTTTTTTTTTCATTTTACAAAACTTGTGAACAGTGATATCTGCAAAATACCTTATTTATCATATAACATGCACCCCAAGTTTAGGAGGTAATTTTAAGGAAAAAAACTTTTAGGAGGGAAGTTTAAGGAAGAAAACCTTACATTTAAATGCCCATCAATGCAGCCTTATCAGTGTCATTTGCAGCCTTGTCCATCATTTGCAGCCTTGTCATGCAGACTTGTCCATCATTTGCAGCCTTGTCATGCAGACTTGTCCATCATTTGCAGCCTTGTCATGCAGCCTTGCCCAGCATTTGCAGCCTTGTCATGCAGCCTTGTCCATCATTTGCAGCTAGAGATAGCCTTGCGGTTCGCCCGGCGGTCGGTTCGCAGTGAATTTTGCTAGTTCACGATTCGCCAAACCGGCGGATTTCTGGCGCTGTTCACGGCGGACATGCGTTTACATTGTGAAGAACTTTGACCCGTGACACTTCCATCATGGGGTACAGGACAGCCAATTGAGATATTTCAGCACATGGACATACCCCCTACCTTTATAAATAGACCTGATCTGGCGGCCATTTTACATTCTGTCTTTTGTCAGTGTAGGGAAAGGACGCTGTGTGGAGCAGGGACAGTCAGTCTAATCACTAGCTATTATTATTAGGTCCACAAAAGTCCTTTTAAGGACTGGTATAGGTGTACAGTATATAGGGTTGTAATACATGTATAATATACTTTCTTTCAAATATAGAAAGGATATTATATTTGCACTGCTGTACTGCTGACCGATTCTGCAGCTATCGTTTCTCAGTGTAGGGAGGGACAGTTTGGTGTTTGGAGCAGGGACAGTCTGCAAATTCACTAGCTACT
Organism: Lithobates pipiens; assembly: GCF_037356315.1. Classification (NCBI taxonomy): domain Eukaryota; kingdom Metazoa; phylum Chordata; class Amphibia; order Anura; family Ranidae; genus Lithobates; species Lithobates pipiens. Next base: position 484,886,576 of record NW_027507718.1, read on the forward strand.
AGCTAGCTACTATTTAAGGAATGGTATAGGTGTACTATTTGGTGTGCAGTATATAGGCGTGTAATACACGTATAAAATACTTTCAAATATAGAAAGCATAGTATAGTGCATTTCCACTGTGCAGTATTGTGACTGCTGAGCAGTTCAGCAGCGATACTACAAAGAGTGACAAACGCAATAAGAAAAAAGTATAACTGGTGTGATAGACCAGTGGCCCCCAAAAACGACAGATTGAAGCGCATACTGCACTTCTCTAGAGACTTTTGTCACAGGGTCATTTAAAAAATGACAGGCAGAGGAAGAGGCAGGTCCTTCCACAGGGGTGGTAGGGGTAGGGCAGGAGCAACAGGCTTGAGCCAAAGTGGCAAATTGCAGAAGGTGCGTTTGATTACGTCAAAGGACACACCAGACTTGGTTGAGTGGCTCACTCAGCCTTATTTTTCTGCACCCTCCTCATCCTCTCGATCTCCACCCTCTTCTTCACTCTCTGCTGTGTGCACCCCCAAAGACACTACCACCAACACCACCACCACCATATACCTTCTGCTTGAGTCACAGGAATTATTTTCCGATCCATCACAAGACATTGCTGATGCACAGCCACTCTTGGCATTGGATCAGGAAGAGGAGGTAGCAACACCCGCCACTCAGCAGTCTGACGACAGTACCCAGATCAGCCCAAGGAGGAGGTTGGTCCCCGGTGTTGCTACCTACTCCGAGATCTCTAAATATAACAGTGGGGAAGGTGACGTTGATGATGACGTGTCTAGTGATGTCACGTGGGTGCCCACAAGAGAGGAAGAGGAGGGGAGTTCAGAGGGAGATATGGACCAGCAGATAGGGAGGAGAAGCAGGCGGAACTTACATTGCACAGGAGGGACAAACCAGACTGCTAATGTATCAGGAGCGAGGCATCATCTGGTGCTTCCAGGACGCCTGCACATGGCTCCGCAGTGTGGGCTTTTTTTAACATGTCCGCTGCTGACAATAGTGTTGCCATCTGCAGCCTTTGCAGACAACGCATAAGTCGCGGTAAGCCCAACACTCACCTAGGGACGACCGCCTTAAGAAGGCACATGAGCTGCCATCACCGAGCCCAGTGGGCGCAACGGAACCCACAAAGCCACACTCCAGGCTCTTACCGTCCAGCTTCGTCTTCTACTTCTCCTCTCTCCTCAGAATTGTCCTCCATTCCACCTTCCATCATGCCGTCCTCACATATTTCTGGAAAAAGGCAGGCTTCCATGGGCCAAATGTTCGAGCGTAAAAAAAATGATGATGCCGGATAACCCTCTTGCCCAACGGTTGACCGCTGGCTTGTCAGAACTGTTAGCCCGCCAACTATTGCCAGATAAACTGGTGGGCTCAGAGGCCTTTCGAAAATTTGTGGCCATTGGAACACCACAATGGAAGGTCCCAGGAAGGAAGTATTTCTCACAGTAGGGCATCCTAGAGCTATACGGCCATGTTCAGCGGCAAGTGAATGTATCTCTGGCACACAGTGTCGGTGCCAAGATACATCTGACTACAGACACGTGGTCTAGCAAACACGGGCCACTGGGTGAACCTTCTGACGGCCATCAAGCAGTAACCCATGGTACCCGTGTAGATTTGGTTTTACCGCCACGGATTGCATGCAGGCCTGCCTCTTCCTCTCCTCCTCCTACTGCATCCTCCTCCCTCTCCTCCTTGGCTGACTCCTCCTTTTCCGCTGCAAGCATTTCTTACGCTGTGCCGCCCAACATCCCCAGAACCTATTTGACTTGCCAGGTGAGACGTTGCCATGCTGTGCTGCATCTGTTGTGCCTGGAAGCCAAGAACCACACTGGCCCGGCACTCCTTTCAGCTTTGCGTTCACAGGCAGATCAGTGGCTAACACAGCTCAATTTGACAGTTGGTAAAGTGGTGTGTGACAACGGTGCCAATCTGCTTAGCGCATTGAAACAGGGCAAAATTACACACATGCCATGTATGGCACGCGTCTTAAACTTGGTTGTGCAGCGATTCATTGTCAAATACCCTGGGGTCCAGGACATCTTGCGGCAGGCCAGGAAAATCTCGGCCCATTTCAGAAGATCTTACACGGGCCATGGCTCGCCTTGCTGACATTCAGCGTCGACACAATCTGCCGGTCAGATGTCTTATTTGTGATTGCCCGACGCGATGGAACTCAACCTTCTATATGCTTGATAGGCTGCTCCAGCAGAAACGTGCAGTTAACGACTACCTGTATGAACTCTGCGGCAGAACAGGTTCTGGGGAGCTTGGTTTTTTTTCACTACACCAGTGGCTGCTCATGCGCGACACATGCAGACTTCTGCGGCCATCTGATGAGATCGCCAAACTGGTCAGTCGCAGCCATGGCACCATCAGTGACATCGTACCTTATGCCTTCTTTATGGAGCATGCATTGCGGCGTGTCATTGATCAAGCCGCGGAGGAGCAGGTAGATGAGGAAGTCGCAATGCTGGATGAATTCCCGGGGGGGCTACTCTATCTGAGACAAGTCAACAACAGGAGTCTGAAGAGGAGTCCGAGGAGGATGGTGCCGGGGCGGATGAGGAGGAGCAAGAAGAGCATGCTTTAAACCTTTCTGGGATCCCTGTTGTTGTCTGTGGATGGGGAGAGGAGAACGAGGAGGACGACATTATCCTGGATGATGAGCAGGAGCCAGGCCACCACACAGCTTCCAGTTTAGTGCAAATGGGGGCCTTCATGCTCCAGTGTTTTAACAGGGACCCCCCGTATAAAAAGCATAAAGGTCAAGGGCCAGTACTGGGTGGCAACGTACTTAGACACCCGGGACAAACACAAAATGGCGGAAATATTACCACCATCACAGAGGGCTGTCAGAATGGAGCACTTACAGGCCTTGCTTAGAGAAATGCTGCATTCTGCTTTTGCGTGCGCTGGCAGAGGAATTCGCACTCCCAGAGAAAGAGTTGCGGGTACCAATCCAACAGCGCCTGCAAGAAAAGGGCGGTTTGAAGATGTGTTGGTCACTTCTGATATGAGATCATTCTTTCAGCCGACCCATCGACAGGTGTCATCCGGATCCAGCATCAGGGAACGCCTAGACTGACAGGTGTCCGACTACATCGGGTTAGCGGCTGATGTGGATGCTCTGAGAAGTGATGAACCCCTGGACTACTGGGTGGGCAGGCTTGAACTCTAGCCAGAGCTTGCCCAATTTGCAATGGAACTGTTGGCTTGCCCCTCGTCCAGTGTCCTGTCCAAAAGGACGTTCAACGCAGCAGGGGGGATTGTGACTGATAAGCACACTCGCCTAGGTCATGACAGTGTTGACTACCTCACATTTATAAAAATTAATGAGGCATGGATCTCAGAGGAATTCAACACATGTGACCAGTAGACCATGTATATGCATAACTCTATAAATGATTTATATAATCTAGCACATGGACTTTTTTTCTACCTTTGGCTCGCTTCCTTGTACAAAAAAAGCACACCGTACTATATGCCCGTACCCTCCTTTTTAAAGAAGTTGTCATATTTTTGGGTCCCGCAGCGAGTTGCTAGTATCAGTGCTGGTGTCAGTGCTCTCTATGTCAGTGCTGGTGTGGTGTCAGTGCTCTCTATCATGGTGCTGGTGTGGTGTCAGTGCTCTCTATCATGGTGCTGGTGTCAGTGCTCTCTCTCTATCTCGGTGCTGGTATCAGTGCTCTCTCTCTATCTCCGTGCTGGTGTGGTGTCAGTGCTCTCTATCTCCGTGCTGGTGTGGTCTCAGTGCTCTCTATCACAGTGCTGGTGTCAGTGCTCTCTATCACAGTGCTGGTGTCAGTGCTCTCTATCACGGTGCTGGTATCAGTGCTCAGTCTCTATCACGGTGCTGGTTTCAGACAGTGAGGGAGATAGCAGCGGAGAAGCCAATCAGCAGGCAGTGCCAGCACCATGGCTGAGGATCAGCACTGAACTGGCACCTCCGGACCACCGCAGTGGAGCCCTGCATAGGTGGGGGTAAGGGCCGGGCAGAGGGAGGGGTCAGGGGCTCAAGCACAGGTTGGCACACTGGGACACTGGCACAGGACTGGGCTGCCCTGACTGTGGCACTGATCATCTCCTGCACCCCCTTCATAGCCTGCCCTGACCTTGCCTCTCCTCCATGGCCTTCATGCGCTCCTGAATTGTCAAAATTTCACAGATAAAAAAAGAATGCTTGTTGTTGTCGATCCCAGATTCACTTAATACTTTTTGTTATGTCAGTGTCCATGATGTGGGACTATGTGTGCACAGCTAGTAAGTATTTTGTGGATGGAAATATGACCTGGAGGTTTTTAAGGTTCGCCTGCCATCAAAGTCTATGGGGTCCGCCGCGAACCTTGCCATTCGCAAACTTTTGGCCATGTTTGTGTTCGCGAAACATCCCGTCGGAAGTTCGTCCATCACTATTTGCAGCCTTGTCATGCAGCCTTGTCCATCATTGCACCCTTGTCAGTGTCATATGCAGCTTTGTCCATCAATTGCAGCCTTGTCAGTTTAATTCTCAGCTTTGCCTTTTAAAAATGGCGGCGCAGAGATACAGAGCTGGATGTCCTGTGTATTTCGGTGGTGCTCGGTAGTTCTCAGCGGCTTTTCGGACATTCTCGGCAGCTTTTGCCTGCCTTCGGCCTTTCTCAGCGGCATTCAGACATTCTCACAGGCTTTTCGGCTGCTGAGAACAGCCGAAGGCGGGCGAAAGCCGCTGAGAACGGCCGAAGGTGGCCGAAAGTCTGGATGCAGTGATTGGTTTTCGAGGTCCTGTACACAGATAGGTTCCCAAAAAGTCTCACACATGTGGTATCCCCATACCCTGGAGAAGCAGCAAAATGTATTTTGGGGTGTTATTCCACAAATGCCCATGGCATGTTTGAGCAATATATCATTTAGTGACAATTTTGTGCAAAAAAAAAATAATTTTCCCGCAACTTGTTGCAAAATATTAAATATTCCATGGATTCAACATGCCTATCAGCAAATAGCTTGGCGTATCTACTTTCCAAAATGGGATCATTTGGGGGGGGGGGGGTTTGTGCTATCTTGGTATTTTATGGTATTCAGGTAGTGAGGAGTGAAATGAAAAATGTACACCTTATGCCGTGTACACACGGTCAGATTTCCCCAACGGAAATGTTTGATGGGAGCTTGCTTTCGGAAATTCCAACCGTGTGTAGGTTCCATCGGACATTTTCCGTCGGAATTTCTGAAAGACAAAATTTGAGATCTGGATCTCAAATTTTCTGACAACAAAATCCGTTGTCGGGATTTCCGATTGTGTGTACACCGCTCCGAAGCACAAAGTTCCACGCATGCTCGGAATCAAGCAGAAGAGCCAGCACTGGCTATTGAACTTCAATTTTCTTGGCTCGTCGAACGTCACCGTGTTCTTGACGTTTGGAATTTCCGACAAGATTTGTGTGACCATCCATGTGTATGCAAGACAAGTCCGAGCCAACATCCGTCTGAAAAAATACGTGGATTTTGTTGTCGGAATGTGCGATCGTGTGTACGAGGCATTAGAGATCCTGAAGGTGGTGATTGGTTTTTGGGGTCCTGTACGCTGCTAGGCTCCCGAAAAGTCTCACACATGTGGTATCCCCGTACTCAGAAGAAGTAGTGGAATGTATTTTGGGATGTAATTCCACATATAACTATGGCATGTGTGAGCAATATATCATTTAGTGACAACTATAATTTTTTTTTTTTTTCAATCACTTGTGACAAAAAAATAAAATATTCAATGGGCTCAACATGCCTCTCAGCACTCATTTCCTTGGGGTGTCTACTTTCCAAAATGGGGTCATTTTGGGGGGGGGGGGTTGTACTGCCCTGACATTTTAGCACCTCAAGAAATGAGATAGGCAGTCACAAACTAAAAGCTGTGTAAATTCCAGAAAATGTACCCTAGTTTGTAGATGCTATAACTTTTGCGTAAACCAATAAATATACGCTTATTGACTTTTTTTTACCAAATACATGTGGCTGAATACATTTTGGCCTAAATGTATGACTAAAATTGAGTTTATTATTTTTTTTATAATAAAATGTTTAAAGTATCATTTTATTTCAAAATTTTCAGTCTTTTTCCGTTTATATCACAAAAAATAATCACATTATCACATCACAAAAGGCAATCAAATACCATCAAGAGAATGCTCTATTTGTGGGAAAAGTTTGGGTAGAGCATTGCATGTCTGCACAATTACCAGTTAAAGCAGCGCAGTGCCAAATTGTAAAAAGTCCTCTGGTCGTTAAGCAGCCAAATCCTCTGGGGCTGAAGTGGTTATACACCCACCGGAGTCTTGTTTTTCACAGATACTTTTAACAGTAAACTCAGCTTATATATACTGTATTTCACTATATAAGCTGAGATTACTGTTAAAAATAACAGGGAATAGCAATACTACGGTGGGTGCATAAAGATGTCCGACTTCTAACTCTAGGCTTACTGCGGACAAGTGCGGGTGTACCAAGATGACGCAATGTCACTTCGGTTGCATAGTCTGATGGGTAGGGGCTTTCTGACAGGACACCAGGTCAAAGCATCGAGAGATAAAGAGGTGCATGCTGGGCATACAGCATCACCATATCCTGGAAGAGACTGCTAGTGGGCTTCACATGTGCCCACAGTAGAGGTGGAAGCGCTTTGCAGAGAAAAAATAGACAGAAAGTCATTTTAAAAAAACGTGAATTGATCGGCGATATGTTAAATGAGATGGATTTAATGTTTTAATATAGTGTAAAAGAACGGATTATATAAAAAAAATGTAAAAAAAATAAAATAATGGGTGGAACTCCGCTTTAAGTGGTTAAGCTGCCAAAGCATTTTCCTGGAAAATATTGAAGCCATTTGGCCCTCAAAGATACAGCATTGGAAAGTTAACCTGGCTGGTAGCTGACAGTAGCTTTGCTGAAAAGCTAAACTAAACCTTTTTTAAGCAGTGCTGGGATTGGGCAAAGTTGTCCACACTGAAGTCCCAGACAGCAGTGAAGACTCAGCAGGTGTGGTGTGCTACTGCTTCCACCCAAAAATAAAAATTCTTATTAGTTTGAATGGCCATGCAGCAGTCAAGCGTTTAAACATTTAATGATAGGTAAGGCGACAGTTTATTTTTTCATCATAATTTTTATTTTATTTGGTTAACTGTTGAACAAATATCAGCTTGCTCTTCTAGGGGAGTTTCTTGGCAATTGACTTGTAGGAAACTCCTTTGTAGGTCAAAATCTGAAAGAAAAAAAACATATACACTTAAATTATTTGTTAACAACTATGGTTTTAAAAAGTATTATTCTGAATAGACCGGATGTCATAAGGCTTAGCAAAAATGTCCTCCCCTGGGATCTACTTAAAGGGGTTGTAAACCCTCATGTTTTTTCACCTTAATGCAGCCTATGGACTCAGCCCTGGGGTGAATGTAAGCTTGCCCCCCTGTCTCTGGAGGTACCTCATTTCTCCCAGTAGACCCGGGGGGGCGGGGGTTGGGTGCTAAATTTTGGTGCCCAACGTGGGGCCTGGTGGAACAAGTTTGCTGTTGTCCCTAGCAACCAACTGCAACTCAGGAATTTTGTCATGGCACTGTCGGGATTGTGAACTGAGACCTCAAGTAAAGCCCTTGTTTCCAAAGTGCTGCACTATTCACTGCGGAAGAACCCGACAGTCTCTGCTAAAGAGGGGTTCCTGGACTTTGTCACTTTCTCCAGGAAAACAGGGGTTGATTGCAAGATCACATTTCTGACTGCGTGAGTTGTGGGTGGCGTGAGAGAAGCCCAGGAGCTACGTGGTCAGAAGAGCAAGTGGGAGGAGTTACTGCCTGCTGCCGCGTGAGACGCTGTTTGTGTATCTGGCGCTGAAGAGAGAAAGTTTGCTGTTACTACAGGGGAGATCACAGGCCAGTCATGGCTGAATTTTCTCTTGTGAAAACTGCAGTGGGGTCCAAGATGTTTCCTGTCAGCACCACTGCAAGTGCTATGCTGTCTGGAACCCTGCTAACAGAAACCGACATCCGGTCAGTGTGTGCTGTATACTGTTGGAGACCACGAAATACTGGGTATGTTATGCCACATGTGTGAAGGACTGACTGTACACCTCCGTCCATTTGTTCCTTGCCTGCACTGCGGGGAGTACCTGTTTTCTGTGGTACACCCTACAGTGCCGCCCCGTGCCTACAGAGTTGATTGGGCGGCAGGTGTTGTTACAGTGGAGGCTGCTGCTTTTGCTCCTGCTGGGAAATCTACACTCATCATGCCTGCTACTGTGAGTGTTCCATTTGATGATGTCGCTGCTACTGTTCTTAAAGTGCCATTAGCAGACATCGTTATCTCTACTGTGCCCACTGCACCTGTCCCGAAGAAGGTGGGCTATGTAAAGGCATCCCATGCCCGCGGTCGAGGCCTACCCTAGAGACCACCAGAACTGGAACCCGAGGAAGGAATCACTCCTAGGAAATCCACATCAAGAACTGGTGAGAAATCTGGGACAAGCATTTCAGTGGGGGTCAATGTTTAAATATAGGCCTGCCGAAGAATTAAGGGATTCTGAGCTGGAGTCCTTGTCTGATTTATCTGGTGATGATGAACTGTTTGAATCTATGTCACAAGAACTATTGTGGGCTAATAGTGAGGATGTTGTTTCTACCTTCACTTTTCCAGATTGGGCACCTTTAGACCTTTAGACATCAAATAGTATGGAAATGCCAAGTGTTACTAGTGAGCATCTGTCTAAAGTTATCTGTCCAGCTGAAAGTCTACCAGGGCCTTGCCAAAACTTGCTTGCTTACAAAGAATGCTCAACAAAAGAGTTGCTACAGAATATGGCCTGGAATTTCAATATGCTCCTTCAAAGACTATGCAAGAAATTGAATAAATGCGAGAGGAGTGGAACAGTGAAAAGTGAAAAGTGGTGTTGTTTACTACCGTGGATAAACAAGGGAAGCCAGTTACTTTGCCAGATCCTCGTTTCTACTGGTAACCATTTAAAGGCACTGCCATAGTTCAGCTGGCAAATATCAGTCTCTGCTCTAAAGCAACAGTTTGTTCCTGTTTAAAACTGAGAGAAGGGACTTCAGTCCTTTGAACAAAGACTGAGAAAACTTCTTACACTAAATGGACTATGGGGTACATAACCAGATAGTTCTAGGTTTAGAGAACTTCTTGGTTAAGATTTTCTACATGTGTACAGTAATTTTAATACTTTGCCACTAAGGACTTTACTGATTTCTGCCACTAGATGGTGGCTAAGTTACTTATAGAAAGGGATGGACTTTTAAGTTACATTCTAGTTTGCTTTGCATTTAAAATGTGGAAGAAAGTCTCACTCTCCTGGGAGTGAGTCTTTGCTCCCCTTTGATCAGTGATACTGTTATGTCTTTCTAATCCTGCAGTGGTCTTTAGGCTGTCTTGCCTGTGTGGAAGAAGCTGAGCCAAGCTGAGGAGATCCAGGGGAGGATCCTTGCTGGAGAGAGCCAGAATGAAGGCTGGTCTCTCGGGAGGGCCTGGTACCTCATTTGGAGGAAACACCTATACCTAAACTACTCTTAGCCCTTGTACACACGGTCGAACATTCCGACAACCAAATCCGTTGGATTTCTTCCGACGGATTTTGTCCGAAACTGTTGCATGCACACGGTCGGACCACGTTGTCGGAAAATCCGATCGTTCAGAACGTGATGACGTTATTTCGTTATGACGGGACTACGTTCACGCTAGTAGCCAATAGCTTTGGTGTAGGAATTTGATCTGAGCATGCGTGGCACTTTGTCCTATCGGAATTCTCTACACATGATCGGACAAGGTCCGATTGGATCATGTTGTCGGAAAATTTTACCGACAAGTTGGAAAACTTGGTCCCTCGGATATTCCGACGGAAACAGTCCGATGGAGACCACACACAATCGGAATATCCGACAAAACGGTCTGATCGGACACATTCTGTCGGAATCTCCGACCGTGTGTACAAGGGCTTACAGTGTTGCCTGATGGCTTAAAGGTTCTGACACGGTGATGCTGAATCCTATTCTACAATCGAAACCATGGCAACTAGCTTCTGGCTGCTAAGTCTTGTCCAGACATTCTACCGGCTGCTAGGTCTCTGTGAGAGGCTTGTCCAGACATTCTTCCGGCTGCTAGGTCTCTGTTAGAGGCTTGTCCAGACATTCTACCGGCTGCTAGGTGTGTGTGAGAGGCCTATCCAGGTATTCAAGGTCTGCTAAAAGGAAAAGCTTTTTACCTTTGGATTCAAGGAGTCGGTCAGTGATCTGCAAATGGTATCTGAAACCTCCCCTAACCCTCTTTCCTATTACTTCCTTTAAAGCGGAGGTCCACCCTAAAGTGGACCTTCCGCTCATTGGAATCCTCCCCCCCTCCGGGGCGCCACAATTGGCACCTTTCAGGGGGGAGGGGGGTGCAGGTACCTGTACAGTACAGGTATCTGCACCCACTTCCGGGATAGCTCTCTGCGGAAAGGGGCGTAGATTACGCCCCTTTCCGAAAGTCCCCCGCTGCCTGCTGGGAAACACACAGATCCCAGAGGCAGCGGGTCCATCCTTATTGCACAGCGCGACTCACGCATGCGCAGTAGGGAACCGGGAAATGAAGCCGAAAGGCTCCACTTCCTGATTCCCATACCCAAGATGGCGGCGGCAGCACCCGAGAGACGATCGAGAGATCGGCTTCGGGTGCCGACATCGCGGGCGCGCTGGACAGGTAAGTGTCACTATTTTAAAAGTCAACAGCTGCAGTATTTGTAGCTGCTGGCTTTAAAAAAAAAAAAAAAAAAACGCGGACTCCCGGCGGACTCCCGCTTTAAGTTCCTTATTAAAGCAATGCAAATATATAAAGAGACTAGACTTTCCTGCCACAAGGAAATGTAATCATGCCTTTCAGCTGCTGACACCAGTCACACTCCCATATGTTGTCTTTAAATCAAACAATTATATATAAATATTGTGTAGCACTGTGTAAATATCTCTATATAATACTGAAAACTAAATATTCAATCCATCAAGTGCAAGTGTAAAGATAAATAAATGTTGTGTCTCACTACGAAAATTAATCTGATTCAATATAACACAATAAATATAAAACAATTCCAATTCATATGGTGCTAATACAAAAGAATAATTTAAATATATAAAAATATAGAATATTTAAATATGTGCTGTAAATATTCCAGTGCAATAAATCAACGTGAACAAATTTTACATGTAAAAAATGCAATATTTAAACGATCGATCGATCTATATATATTGCTTCCAAAGAAAACTCCTCAGATCATATATATAAAAAATAGGCTAGCTAGTGTGATAACGTTTTAACTCCAAATTTATTGTATAAAATATGTCAATGTACTCACATGCTGTAGATGCTACCACTCTGTATATAGCAATGCTAGCAGTCCAATAGAATCCCCCTGATGAAGACACGTGATAAGCCCTGTGTTGAATACGAGTAAAGGGGAGGGGCTAGGGCAGTGGAGGAGTCAGCAGAGATGGTGATCTCTGAACATGCCTGCTAGAGACACAGAATCTTTGCCTCCTGGATTGGGAGATTAGTTTTTGTTTACGCTATATACAGACTGGTGCGCTGGTAGCACCTACAGCATGTGAGTACATTGACATATTTTATGCAATAAATTTGGAGTTAAAATGTTATCACACTATCTAGCCTATTTCCCATATGGAAGTGCCTGATGATACAAAGAGTCCATTAACCTTGAGCCCAATGATGGTTCTACTGCTTGTCTGAGCAAAGTTTACTGTGCGGTCGCATCCCCTGAGTTGAGAGCAATCACACCGGGGGAGGGGGGGGGGGGCACATGTGAAAAGTCACCAAGAGTTTAATTCTGAAGCACTATCACAAGTCACTGAGGAAGTTACTTTGGGAGCAATATACTGTATATAGATCGATCGTTTAACCACTTGAAATCCCGCCCATAGTCAAATGACGTCCGCAGGAGGGATCTCTCATCCTGAGCCGGCGTCATATGACGTCCTGGGCTTCCTGGCCGTCTAGGGGTTGTGTCACTTGGGAGCCGATGAGCGTGCCCGGCGACCGCGATGTCAGAGCAGGACCATGTGTAAACACACAGATCCACATCCTGTCAGGTGAGAGGAGACCGATCATGTGTTTCAGTACAGAGGAACACTGATCGGTCTACTCCCCTTGTGATTCACCTCCCCCTACAGTTAGAATCACTCCCTAGGTAACACATTTAACCCCTTGATTGCCCCCTAGTGTTAACCCCTTCCCTGCCAGTGACATGTATACAGTAATCAGTGCATTTTTATAGCACTGATCGCTGTATAAATGTGAATGGTCCCAAAATAGTCACAATAAAAATCGTAGATCGCCACTATTACTAGTTAAAAAAAATAATAATAAAAATGCCATAAAACTATCCCCTATTTTGTAGACGCTATAACTTTTTCACAAACCAATCAATATACACTTATTACGATTTTTAATTATTTTTTTACCAAAAATATGTAGAAAAATACATATTGGCCTAAAGTGAGGAAGATTTTTTTTTCTTTTTTTTAAATTGGGATAATTATTATAGTAAAAATTAAAAAATGTGTTTTTTTTTCAAACTTGTCACTCTTCTTTTGTTTATAGCGCAAAAAATAAAAAACGCAGAGGTGATCAAATACCACCAAAAGAAAGCTCTATGTATGGGGGAAAAAAAGATAAAAATTTAATTTGGGTGCAGTGTTGCATGACCGTGCAATCGTCATTCAAAATGCGACAGTGCTGAAAACTGAAAATTGGCCTGGGCAGGAAGGGGGTGAAAATACCCTGTACTGAAGTGGTTAAGGATTGAATTTTTTTATGTGTAAAATTTGTTCACATTTGATTTATTGCACTGGAATATTTATAGCACATATATAGCGCCATCTATCCTTGACTCTTCTTTGGAAGCACTATATAGCTTGATCAGTCGTTTAAGGATTGGATTTTTTATGTGTAAAATTTGTTCACATTTATTGCACTGGAATATTTATAGCACATATTTATATTTAATTATTATTATATATATATATATTTTGATTATTCTTTTGTGTTAGCACCATATGAATTGGAATTGTTTTGTATTTATTGTGTGAATCAGATTAATTTACGTAGTGGGACACAACATTTATTTATTTTTACACTTGCACTTTATGGATTGAGCATTTAGTTTGCAGTATTATATAGAGATATTTACACAGCACGGCACAATATTTATGTATAATTATTAAACAACAATTAACAAACAGCTAAATAAAAAAATAAAAAAGTGTGTGTGTGTGTGTGTGTGTGTATGTGTATATATATATATATATATATATATATATATATATATATATATATATAAATTATTGTCTACAATTTTGGGACAGGTTTCCTTTGATAAAAATAATAATTTACAAAATATCCATTACTATTTACCACTAAAAGAAAGCCCAGTTTATCCTGAAAAAAAAAAACAAGGTATAAGCCACCTGGATACACAAAGTAGTTGTGGTAATATGTACTGTTGTAATAACACATCTCAAAGTTGCAAAATGATGCTTAGGCGTTAACGTTTGTTTTACCCTTTGGCATGAAGGGGTTAATGATGCAGATAACTGTATTAATTTATGCAATATATACATATGATTGATCATAACTCAGTTTATTGGTTTGGCATTCCTCTCCACTGGCAATGGTTGACACTGGTTGCTATTGGCGGTTCCTCTTGCAGGTACATTAATACATAAGGCCCAATTGTTTTATACATGTGATCATTAAATGTGTATTTGGCGTTCAGGTAGAAGAAGGGCATTATACTTACACTGATGAGAAGATCTCCGGAGACTTCACTGACAGAGAGAACATCATTAAGCCGCGAAATCATCTTGCCGTCCACTATATTAACGACAGTCTGGGAAAAATAAAAAATAATAATAATGATTTTTCTTTTTTCATTTTTGATAAATTTGTTTTTTAAAGCAACAGAATGAATAAAACTGTATTTCATAGACAATAAAAAAGAACACAGGTGTGTAATGCTTTTCGTGCACAAGAAAATGTGTGCAGGTGCTTGTAGGCAGGTGCAGTCTGTTGTCTCCACTGCAGGGGGCGCCCAACTGCAGCGGCAGTGGAGAGAGAAAGAGAGAGAGAGAGAGAGAGATGGTTCCTCTATGGTTTCCTGAGTCACTGGGGCAGTGATCCTATTGGATGCTGGCTGCCCATCCTAGGTATGGCAGAGTCTATTTAAGACCCTGGTCAGTGAGTTTGGCGCACATTCACATGTGGGTATTAAAGGAACAGGTCACCCATCTGTCAGGGACAGTATTAGGAAAGGTTCCAGATGAGTAGGGAAAGCTTAGGGCTCCCCAATCTCCTTGGACACCTTCCTTTTTGGGCTCAGAGCGGCCAGACCGCACCCCCCCCTCCAGACAGACGGCTGAAACCTGCTCCACTACATGCTGTTCTTCTGATTTCTAAATTGCTGCGATTTTTTAAATTTCAAAAACCAGTATAAAGGAAAAGTAGTGGTAAACAAAAAGCACAGGTGGGTTTAACCAATCTTTCTTTTTTTTTTTTAACTACAGTACTTGCCGACCAGCCACTGCAGTTGTACTGTGGCAGGTTGGCATGGCTGTGCGAATCGCTGTCTTTATACATCGGCCGTTTTAAGAAGCTAAAGGGGGCATGCCCGCAGTGCGATGCCCGAGTCTAAATGCGTGGCCAGCGGCCCCCGATATCTGCAGGCCACCCGCGATCGCTCCTCTGAGAGCCAGAATGGGGATCTGTCAATGTAAACAGACAGATCCCCGTTCTGTCAAAGGAGTAGAGAGAGATCTGCTGTTCCTAGTGATTAGGAACAGCGATATCTCTCCTCCTCCAGTCATTCCCCTCCCCCACAGTTAGAAACACCTCCAAGGGAACACTTAACCCCTTGATCTGTCCCTAGTGTTTACCCCTTCCCTGCCAGTGATATTTATACAGTAATCAGTGGCTATTTTTAGCTCTGATCACTCTATAAATGTCACTGGTCCCAAAAAAGTGTCACGAGTGTCCGATCTGTCCACCACAATATCCCAGTCCCGCTAAAAATCACTGATCACCGCCATTACTAGTAAAATAAAAAAATAAAAATGTCATCATTCTATCCCCTATTTTGTAGACGCTATAACTTTTGCGGAAACCAATCCATATGCGCTTATTGTAATTTTTTTTTTTTTTACTAAAGATATGTAAAAGAATACATATTGGCCTAAACAATCCTCAAAGCTCAATTTTTTTTAACCACTTCAT
This sequence comes from Lithobates pipiens, assembly GCF_037356315.1. Lineage (NCBI taxonomy): Eukaryota > Metazoa > Chordata > Amphibia > Anura > Ranidae > Lithobates > Lithobates pipiens. The sequence continues at coordinate 484,901,852 of NW_027507718.1, forward strand.
CGCCAGAAGGCTTTACCCCCTTCCTGACCAGGGCACTTTTTGCGATTCGGCACTGCGTCGCTTTAACTGACAATTGCGCAATGTTGCACCCAAACAAAATTGACATTCTTTTTTTCCCACAAATAGAGCTTGCTTTTGGTGGTATTTGATCATCCCTGCGGTTTTTCTTTTTTGCGCTATAAACAAAAAAAATATTTTTTACTTTTTGCTATAATAAATACCCCCAAAAAATATATAAAAGAACTAATTTTTTTCTCAGTTTAGGCCAATATGTATTCTACATATTTTTGGTAAAAAAAAAAAGTGTATATTGATTGGTTTGCGCAAAAGTTATAGCGTCTACAAAATAGGGGATAGATTTATGGCATTTTTATTTTTATTTTTTTATTATCATTAATGGCGGTGATCTGCGATTTTTATCATGACTGCGACATTGCGGCAGACACATTGGACACTTTTGACACTATTTTGGGATTGGTGACATTTATATGCGATCAGTGCTATAAAAATGCACTGATTACTGTGTAAATGACACTGGCAGGGAAGGGGGTTATACACTAGGGGGCAATCGAGGGGTTAAGTGTGTCCTAGGGAGTGATTTTAACTGTAGGGTTGATGGGCTCACTACAACACGACAGAGATCACTGCTCCCACATCTTTGTCATTGTGGCCCTATATCTTTTATATATACTTTTTTTTTTTACCCTTTTTTTTTTTCATATCTATTATTTATTCTATATGCATTTTTCTTGTTTTTGTTTTAAAAGCTTGTGACGTCACTACCATAGTAAATATCGACAGCGTCTAGCCAATGATATGACAGATGCAGGCCATCCCCGCCTTTCCATAGCGAGGTTTGACCCGCAGACGTCTAGATCTCCGGACAGGATGACGTGGTGGTGAATGGCTGGACGCACGTGAATGAGTGTCAGCTGTCCATTAAGCACTGCCAGCCTCATATCCGGTGGAGACTGGCCATCTAAAAGTGAGGCTTGATACACGTACTTGATTTCTATAGGATGGTCGTCAGAAGACCGTGTCCGCTGATGCGCTGACCCGCTTCCAATAGTGCGGATGCCATTTTTGAAAACCAGGAAGTGATTACATTTTAAATATCAATTGAATACAGGTTTGTATTCTGTTATTGGGGTACATCTATTTAAATGCAATGACCACGGCATGTTGACCCCAGATGATGTCTCCTTAGACGAAACGCATTGGAACGAGCCTTGCTGATGTCATTGCGTGAACTTATAGTCTGTTTTACAAGCGCTTTTAGACTTTATTTATTTGCTACCACGTGGTCTTATTTCATAAGACCATTTTCACTTAGCGTTGCACTTGTCCCCATTATTTTAAATTGCAATTCCATTTTTTCAGTTGACAGTGCTGTATTTTTCACCTTTTCACTGTTCCACTCCTATGACCTGGATGTTTGCAGAAAGCAAAGAGAAGCAGTCTAGTGTGCAGCCTGTTGGACCCTGATCAGCCCAGAGCAATCAGCAACAGCTCCACTGATTACACAGGAGCACAAAAAGAACGAAATTTACCCGACAGTCTAGCGCCTAACTAGGAGGCTGCTACATATTTATGCTCATTTTTAGATAAAATTACAACAGTAACATTATCATTTCACCCTTTTACAACTCCTCCTGTTGGTGTTCTTACCTTAACTTTCCCAGTCAGTGACTCCATCTCAACCTCCTCACCGATTGTGAACTCATTGCGTAGGACACTGGGCCCTGTGGTCATTGTAATCACAAAATGATTCCCAGTCTGGATAATTTCTGTGATGGTCTTCAGATCTTTTGTTTTCTGGATGACATCATCAGGAACCCCTGCAATCAGTAAAATACTCTTGTTTTGTGCTTTCCAAATGTGTGTATTCAAACTGGCTTTGATCAAACAGCTAAGCACATACATAGTTCAAGTTTGCTTGGGGTGCCAAGACATAGCAACTCATAGTGCTGGTACTAAGGAGATTGTGCAACACTGGTCATTCAGATAAAGAGTGCAGCAGGCACATAGACAGCTTTCTTGGTTTGCTATGACATACAGGTAGAATAGTTATTTAGTATTAGTCTTTCCTAACCATTTTAACACTGAGAAACCCTTGAAATAACTTTCCTGTCTCAGGAAACCCCTGATAATAATTACTACAGCTCACAGTACACCAGCAACATGGCCATAAGGAATAATACTTCCTACATTGGTAGCCAGTAGAAAGAAACCCCCCTAAGTCTGCATTCACACAGCCATGCTGTGATTTGACCACAGTGTTGGTGCAGCACAGCGTACCCACAGTTTTCATGTGGGCTACCCACAATTTCCCATAGACTTCTATCTATTATGTTCTGTGTTTTTGCCACATTTTTCTAAAAGAGCACCAAAAATGCAGCAAGCAGGGCTTTTGGTATGCTTTAAGAAAACACACATAAAAATAATAGAAGAATTTAGTTCAAACATTCATACACTAATAGAAGTCTAGACTAAACTGCATTTAACCCACATGAAAACCGTGGGTACACTGCACTGCACCCATGCTGCAGTTTGGCAGTATGAAATGTACTGGCTAACATTATAATTTATATAATATAATACAATATAATTTAGGTCAGTGGTTACTTATCTGAAAGGCAGAAATTGCTAATTGCTCGAGGAACCCTCAGCAAGCTTTGGAGTAACCTTAGGGTTCCACAGAAACCTGGGTGAGAAAGGCTATCGTAACTAGTGGTCAGGTTGTGAGCAAGGTGCAGTGTGGTGTGCTGGGCAGTAAACTCACAGAGTCCAAGTTAGGCAAAGTATATTTTACAAAGGTACAACACAACTTATTCAACCTCGGTGGGTAGGCACACCTGTCCAGAGCCACTTACAAACTGTGACAGCTGTCTGAAGACTTGAAGATGCCTACAGTGTTTGCAATGAGGAGCAGAATGCGGCCTGGCCAGTCTACACACAAAGTAGAGGCTTCCTAAAAAGAGCATTAAGTAGTCCCTGCACTATCCCAGCTCCCCTGGAACCTTTTCTATGCCTCTAAACACTGTCCATGCCAGGTGGGGAACCTGTCCCTACACTAGCTACTTGCATAAAGCGTGCTAAACCTGGGACTGCTTAAATAGACTCTACCTGACCCAAGATGGCTGTTGTAGTCACATGGAGTGCCAGCATCTAGTTGGACAGCTGTCTCTCCGTGATTGCAGAAAGTCATAGAGAAACCAAGTTCCTCAACTTCCTTTCCCATCTGCATTGCCACATCGGTCGAGCACCACCTGCAGTGGGCAGTACAGACTACACCTGCCTACACTGTGGCATGGATCTGGAAAACAGTCTGACTTCAACAAGCTTCTTTGTATTTAGCAGTCAAAGGGACTGTTGGTTACACAAAATAAGTGAAGAGAAGATTTATTTTCTGGGAGAATTACTTCTATCTATGTACAGCATTGCCTGTTTACAGTAATAAAACTATTTTAAAGTGAGAACCTACTTTAGATCAAAATTGGGGATATCGGATGGTGAGTAAATATACTGTACCTAAACAACCAGAGAATAGCAGTAGGATATAATGTACTGGAAAGCAAGGGTCTAGGCTTGACAATTTACACTGGAGATCATCCAAGACTACACAATTAAATAACTGTGTTAGCAATTTGTTAAATATATGCCCAAATTCCTAGGCTACCAGTGAAATTCTTCCTCTAAGAATTATGGTGCTTTAATGGGTTATTTTAGGTGTGTTGATCACCTAAGCCTTCCTTTTGGTTCACCAATACTCTGCAACCTTTTTTTTCATTTGAATACCTGCCCAGACTGGGACAAAGATTGAAGCAGATAATAAAAGATGGACATTTTTGTTTGTTACGGCACATTGTGCCAGGATGGCAAGATGGCAAGAAAGCAATGGCTATGGGTGCCCAGGGACAATGGAGTCCCAGCAGATAACTAGTGATTTAATAGAGGTAGTGTATCTTCTCTGACATCAAGAATGCTGAAAGCAGAAGACAAAAAGTCGCAAGTTCTTGTTCAATTTGATGGATGTCTGGCATACTTTTCTGAAAATTAAGCCATTCTTGTCCACTAGCTTTTGACAGACTCATTAATCCAAGGGGACATAACATATGTTTTCAGAGGCTACAAAGTTTGGGATCCTGTCCATCTATTAGAAAGAACTTAACAGTAAAGTTCACAAAGCAGGATAGTCTAATAGGTTGGGACAAGAAAACTGTAGGTAAGCCTAAATGTAATATACTTTCTGGTAACAAACCAGCACTAACACACTAAATTATATTTCTACACTGATGTCCCTAAACATAACATTGCCTGTGTACCTTTACCATTATTATTATTAATATTTTAATAACTTCATAGTGACAAGATGTTCTGTATTAAGTGTCTTGTGGGAGATGTACTGTAGCTTGCACAGTATGATGTGCTGATACTTTGTATTACTATACTGATCAGTAGGGATGAGTTTCAAGTTCGAGTCGAACATAAGACCCAAAGGCCCTGGTATGGACTGGGGGGCGGACCCCACGCTATTTTTTAAAATAATTTTTTATGTATATTGCCGGGAGAAATTTTTAATTACATTTTTTCCATTGGAAATGTCATTTTGCTGCAGTACTTTTCTAAACATGGGAAACATGTGCTACTTTACAGGCAGACTAAGGGGGCCCCCCAGACACGATATTTAAAGGATCATTTCATTTTTATTGTTTCACATTCTTAAAATCACTGCTCCTGAAAAAACAGCTGATTTAAAAAAAGTTTTTTACATTGATACATGTCCCCTGGGGCAGGACCCGGGTCCCCAAACACTTTTTATAGCAATACCTTGCATATAAGCCTTTAAAATGAGTACTTTGTACTTGATTTCTCACATTCGTGTCCCATAGACTTTAACGGTGTTTGCATGTTCACACAAATTTTTTGTCTGTTCGCAAGTTCTGGTGCGAACCAAACCGGGGGGTGTTTGGCTCATCCCTACTGATTAGCAAGTAGAGGTGCACCGAATGGAAATTTTGGTGCTGAAACCGAAATTTGCAGTTTTTAAAAAAAATTATTTTTTTTACATATAATTGTATTATATTCAACTTTTTAATTAATATTATGAATTTAAATATGAATTGATTGTTGGCTATTATTGGCATCTTTAGAAAAATGTATCCCCTTAAATTCTATGTATGTCTTCATACTGGTCTGTTGCACTTCCATTATGGTGTTAAAAATCATGCTTGCTGCATTTTTGGTCAGTTAAAAAAAAACACACCTCTCGGTTGAAATGCATTGAAAACACAGCAAGAACGCATCAATAGCGCACCTGTGTTACATTTTAGATGCGGTTTTTGAGTCACATGACCTATGAAAAACAAACCATAAGCACTGTAAAATCTTGGAAAAATTGCATGCGTTTCACACACCATTATCGACACCTTTGTCTCTTATCGGCAAAATGCCAATAACGCCATTTTTGCTTCAATATGTTTCGGCCACCAAAATTTCAGTGCATCTCTATTAGCTATAAAAAAAAAAAAAACACATAGCTTTTGGTATAACCAATTTCATACGGTGCCTATTCTGCCACTCCTGTCCTACATGTGAAAATCATAATTGTTTTGCTAGAAAATTTCTCAGAACCCCCAAATATTATATTTTTTTAGCAAAGACTCCAGGGAATAAAATGGCGGTTGTTTTGTCATGCAGTATTTGCGCGGTAATTTTTCAAGCGCAATTTTTTGGGAAAAAAAATGCTTCATGAATTAAAAAAAGCCAAATTTTTTTGTATAATGTGAAAGATGATGTTATACCAAGTAAATAGATATCTAGCATGTCACGCTTTAAAATTGCTAACACTCTTGAAATGGCGCCAAACTTCGGTACTTAAAAATCTCCATAGGCAAAGCTTTACATTTTTTTTACAGGTTACCAGTTTAGAGTTACAGAGGAAGTCTTGCACTTAAATTATTGCTCTTGCTATAAAGTTTGCGGCGATGCCCCACATGTGTGGTTTGAACTCCGTTTACAAATGTGCGCATGACGTATGTATGCGTTTGCTTCTGTGTGCGAGTACTCGATGATGGGGCGCATTAAAGTTTTTTTTTAATTGTTTGTTTGACTTTAATTTTTTTATTTTTACACTTTCCCTTAATTTATTTTTATTTTTTTATCACTTTTATTCCTATTACAAGGAATGTAAACATCCCTTGTAATAGGAATAGGGCATGACAGGTCCTCTTTATGGAGAGATGTGGGGTCTTCGAGCTGAGTACCAAACAGTGTTTACATCTGCCAGGCCGGACGTGACATCATAATGTCGCGCCCAGGCCTCTGAAGGTCATAGAGACTGCCGGGGACCGCCTGGCTGTATTCTCTATGGTGAACTTCCACCACTGGCTGATTCCTTCTCAGGCTCGCCGATTGCACAGGCAAGGCAGTAGAAGCACCGGAGTGCGGCGGGAGGGGAATCGACGACTAAAAAAGATGATATCTGAATGATGCCTGTACCTGCACTCATCATTCAGAAATCTCCACTCAAAGTCCAGGATGACATATGACAGCCTTGGATGGGAAATGGTTAAAAGTGCAACATATGAAATATAACTACTAATCTTTTCTTTATTTAAAAGGTGTGTTTTTTTGGGGGGGATTGTCTGTGGGTACATTTAGGGTAATTTAGTTATTTTTATTGATTGCATAATTTTACTAAGTTAAAATCCATCTTTCCTTTCACTTTAAATAGCTAATTTGGGAAAGCTGGCTCAAACAAACTATTTCCTTTAGTAATTGCCGTGGCGACTGTAAGCGATGTATAAACTGTATGTAGCATTAGCTACATACAGTTTGTGGTGCTGTGTTTCGGCGGTGGTACAGGACTTCCTGTCTGCTGCCAGAACAAAATGAAGTTGGGCTGAGAGCTTTTCAGCCATTCAAAGGAAGCCTTGAACTTTTGTCAGTGAATACAAGGTTTCCTCTGATTGGCTGAGGTGGAGATCGTGACATCGTTCACCCACCTCTAACTATTTCAACTATTGAAAGTGCAAAGAAAGCTGGAGTTAGGCTTAAATTTAAAGATCACATTTAGCTTTTTAATTTTGGACGGAGTGGGGAAGGCTTAGAATACCTGTCCATTCCCTGATACAGGCGATTTATCTTGTCTTCCTGTATAGTTTAAAGCTGGCCATGCACTAATAGATTTTCAAAAGCACATTTATTTTAATATTATTACTAAAATTCTCAGTATATCAAATAATCTGACGAATGTCATTTGAAGGTTCTTTCTGAACTTTTTACATTTTGTTTGCTTTTGACATTCGATTTTTGAATGCATGGACTTTTTCACCAAAAACGAAAACCACATGCACTGTTAGAAATTTGTACACTTGAGAAAAATTTTCCATCCTGTTCCTTCCAATTTTCTCATCACTGTGATCAAAAAACAAATGTTGGTTTGATCCACTAGCTATTATAAAATCAAACAAAAGTTCTTAAAATGAAAATGTTTGAACTAAATTCTGAATGGAGTATGGCCATCTGAACACCAGATGAATAGATAGAAGGTAAGGAACTCCAAACTTTCTAAACAAAGGGCCAGTTTACTGTCCTTTATACTTTAGGGGGGCCAGACTGTGGCTAGCGTGAGTTGAAAATGTCCCAGCATCAGTGGAAGTTGACAATGCCCCATCTTTGGTGCCATTGGGAGGAATAATGCCCCATTGTTTGTGTCATAGGGATGAATTGTGCCCCATGGTTTATATCATTGGGAGGAATTGTGCTTCATTATTGGTGTCATTGGGCCCTACTGTTGGTGACGGTGACATTGGGAAGAATTGTGCCCCATGGTTTGTGTCATTGGGAGGAATTGTGCTCCATTATTGGTGTCATGGGGCCCCACTGTTGGTGTCATTGGGAGGAGTTGTGCCCCTTTATTGATATCAGTGTATGACAGTGCCCCAAGGACTGCATCTGGTCCCAAGGTCACAGTTTGGAGACCACTCCACTAGACGGTCATACGTTTGAGGACACCTTACCATTACACCTATACAAACTTGTTAAACATCCAATTTCAAAACTATGGGATTAACCACTTCTGCTCGCTGTTATTTTTTTGAGAAAAACTCAACTTTCTTTTGGCAACATTGTTTTGCAAAAATTATTTTGTTTTCTATGGAATTTATAGATAAAAAGATCTCTTTGGAGAGATTTTTTCCATAGGACTGGAAGTAGAAATACATTTCCCAAAAGTAAATAGAAGAAAACAACAATGGGGGCTTTAACTCCTCCTTACCCTATCAAATATGAAAACAAATTGTTTTGGCTTAAGATATACTTTAAAGCTGACCTTCATTTCCCCACTTTTTGGATCATTATAGACTTCCTTTCCTCCACATTTTTTTTTAATCTTTTATAAAAAAAATTTGGTCCAGGCTGTCTCCCTCACTCTATTCTCACCTAGGTGAGAATGACATGTACCCCACTCCAGCAGCCTTCTGGCAAATCCACGTCATAAAACGTCAGAAGGCATCAGCTTACAGAGTGGCTGGAGGAGGACGGACTTAGCGGTAAGTCATCAGTGGCCAGCCAGAAGAGACAGATGGCTCCCGATGACATCAGAAAGGAAGATGGCATTGCGGGACCCAGTGTAAAACAAGGGATCGGCAGATGGCAGCACGTCAATGCTGTATTCACTGGGCAGGTGAGTATGCTTTTTGAGCTCAACCCAGCAGACAAAAGAAGGCGATAAAACAAAATGAATCCCAAAGGGGTTGAGGTTCCTCTTACATGTGTAAATGCACAAACATGCAGCATGTTCTAAACTGAATAGCATTGATGTAAATAACCTCGTAACAATAAATGTCTATTTGAAAAACCATCTGTATCCTCTTATACCTCCAAACCTAAAAATTTTTTTTTTTTTACATTGAGCACAGGTTCACTTTAATTATAATGCAATAATAATGATAATAATAATATTAATAGAAGTTAAAGAACCAGATTGTTCTTACCAATTGCTTTCATGAAAGCCTCAAAATTCTCCTTTGACTGCAGCTCATAGGTTCCTGAGAAAGCCATTGCAGAACGGGAACTGATCTCCACCAGAGGGTTAGAGAGAGAATGAGCTACACCTTAATTTTCTCCTTCTTATAGGCAGCTGCTCTAATCTGTGACCAGTAGTGAGATTACATCACCGGATCTACAACACCATTCAAACATTAACATTATCTGCCTTGCATGGTCATGCTAAGCTTTATGTATTTACGTCTTGTGATAAGCCATGTTTGGTAGCAAACATAAAAACAGACGAGCTTGTCTCAGAAATGTCTATAAATGGAAGTTATAACAGTTTAGGTGAGTTTTAAAGCAGAACTCTAATTTAAAACATTTTCCCCCAAAAAAATAGACTGGCACTTTAAAAAAATGAAAGGCACCTTCTGCTACATACCTCATTAGCGCTCGGGTGCTGTTCCTTACAGACGTCACCACTTTGAGGTCCAGTGACTACCCTCTTCTGCATATAAAGATAACAAGTGTCGTTGTCCACTTCCTGTGAGCTCCGGTTGTCATGGACCCATTTCCTGAGGTCACCAAGATGGTCTAGGCTTACAGTACAATACCACTAATGTCATAATGTTAGTGAAGCTTCTTGCAATATTGAAAGATGCCATTGCCTTCTGCCACCAAATGAAGAGGAGGAGCTTGAGACATCAAGTTAGCAGTCAGAAGACTCCTGAATTTAGGATATGTATAAAGGAAATTTTAAATAAATATTTGAGGGGTGAAGGTGTGGGGAGAGAACAGGGTTTGTTGTAACCAGAGATGTGTTTTAATATTTTTAAGTTAAAGTGGTAGTAAACCCTTCTATCATTTTCAGTCAAGGAAGCTGCCATCTTGGCCTCTAATGATTCTGCCATAATGCTGCACATGTGATCAGTTATGAAACCAGCCATTGGATGGTTTGAAAGTTTGGTTGAGAGCACAACCAATGTAAAAGTTAGCATTTCGGTCATGCCGGGAATGTAAGTGTTTTTTGAAACTGGGTTTACTCCCGCTTTAATACTTTTTTTTAAGCCTAGCTCCACTAAACCTTCCCTCTCACTCCATGCATCAAAAGATTTCAGCTGTCTTCCATCCAGTCATCTTGGGCAGTCCTCTACGCTGCAGAGGACATCAATCATGTTGTAATAGGGCAAGTCCAGGCCCCCCAAGGGGTATGTTCATGATGTCCTGTGCTTACAAAAAGTGACTGAGTGAAGCTGGTATCATTTACCTGGAAGGAGACAGGTGCACAGCAGCAGAGTAAAACACAGATGAAAACCCTGGAGCATAGAGAGGGTAACTAGTGCTTAAAAGGTTTTTTTGTGCCATGTGAATGGACTTTAAATTAGAAAGAATATGAAACTGAAGTTGAGTTTGTTAAAAAATGATGCTTTACGTTTTATTACTATGTGAATAAAATCTTTGTTTTGCAATGCAGGGGGCATTTAAAGAGTATTATGGGTTTTGCAAGGAAAGAGCAGGGCAGAAGATGTTTACTTTCAGGCTCTTTTTTTCTAATTGAAGCTGAACACAGGGAAGGGAGGTATAGGAATAATTTCTCTAAGCCTGGGAGCATACAGGTCATTTTTAGTAGCACTCCTGCACAAATTCCTAGTCCTTTTTGCCCATCTGAGGGCGTCAGGTGTGTACCTCCTGCTAACATTTTACCCTCAGAGCCTGTACCTGATAAAGGACTTGCTCTTTCCAAAATCACTACTAGCCAATGTATGCAATCTATTGCCTGAATCAACATGTTTTTTCTAAAGTCTGTCACTATTTCAGCAGATGAAGCATTTTTTCTTACAAATCCTTACATTGCCCCACCTAAAACAAAGATTCATACCCACAGTGATGCTGGCCATGTGAAACACCTCCAAAGACATTAAATGATCATTACCCAATACTGGCTATTTCAACAGGCCAGGGCACAGTCAAGGATGTCAATGGACCACTGTATTTACACAGACATTAAAGTGGAAGTAAAGCAAAACCTAACCAACTCTAAACCTACTCCCAGCCCCATTCTAAGCCTAATCTATCTAGCCCTGTAAAGAAAAGATAAGCTATACTTAATTATTCTAAAGCTGCTCCTGTCTGGTCTCCAGCAATGCCTTCTGTGTGCAGTAGAAAGCAGACAACTGCGGGGAAATGCCTGGGAAGGGACATCACCCATAGAGTTACTATGGGATTTTATGTTGTTGGCTGCCTCTCCTACACACACACACTAAAGCCACCACTGACAGCTCAGCCTGGGACACAACCAGAGTGGATTCAGTATAGGTAAGTATAATGATTTTTTTCTTTACAGGATTAGATAGATTAGACTTAGAATGTGGGTGGGAGTAGGTTTAGAGTTAGTTAGGTTTTGCCTTTACCTTCACTTTAAGGCCCCTTTCACATAACAGTCCATCTCCCATAGCAACGGGAGCAGGTCAGCACCACCACCTCAGCTTGTGCACTGGTATGGAAGAGAAAGAGTTAAGTGGAGCCCATGCTAGGTGCATGGTGGGGCCCATTTTATTACTGGTAGTGGAGATAGGATGGACAGGTGGAGAGGGCATTGGCTCTGCGTGTCCCTCCTGAAAGCAAAAGAGACCGTGTTGGTGTATATTGACATACAGAGAGATTATTAGCGTTCAGTTGTCTGTTCAAGTAAAGGTACCCCATGTGTAAGGCAGTGATTCTATCCAAGGTGCCTGGTGTATCCCAGAAGAACCCATCCCAGGGTAGGTCTCCTATGTGACCACACTTGGGGCCCAATGAGCAGGGGAACATGGAGCAAGTGTCACTCGCCTACCCTTACAAGCTAACTGTGAAATCATATTTTTCTTTGCAGATCTCATATGAACATCTAGGTGTCTATTTTTTAAAGAATTGCTTTGTAAATGTCTCAACAATTGTGCAAGTGTAGCGAATAATACCTGCAATATTTGTAATGTGTGTGTAGTGCTTATCACTGGAGGAGCCGCTTGGTATGATGGGCTCTCTGTTCTTTGCAACAACTTTGAGAACTGCCCCGGCCCCTCTGACACACCTAGTTGAGTAATGAGATGCTACAAACACCTATGAGCTCAGTTAGTAGTATATTGCTCTCCACTGTAGTAGAATATAGGAAATAGGCACTAGGTTATGTGGTAGTAAATACAATAAATATATTATCAACAAGCAAACAAATGTCAATGCACAGAAAAAAAATGAACAGGTAAAGGAGTGAGTTTGAATGCAATAAACGAACTGATGAGAATACTAGGCTAATATGGCAGGTAATCTAGATCACCATGGTACTAAGTAAATCTAACCTGATTTCAGCAGCAAAAAGCAGCATGAACAGAGAAACATATAAACAAATAAACTGCATAAGGAATAAGGAAAAGTCCCACAATACCCCTCTGCAGAAAGAGCTTGAGAAGGTCAAGAAGGATAATTTCCCTTTTTTATACTACTATTTGTCACAATACCATCTCTGTGTTAATACTTACTGGGTACATTATACCCCCAACAGATGTACTACAAACGCATCTATCCCTGATGAAGCGAGCATGGTATTGCGAAACGTGTTTGGTTACTTTTTATGCCTGTGTACATTGCAATTTACATTTTATACCATGATACATGTAATTATTTTTTTTACTGTATGCATCATTTCAGTGGCTTGGCTATGATTCATGTTTATGTATACAGGACAATTTTAAATACATTTTAAGACTGCATTTACTCTGTCAATTGTTGGCTAACCGCATTCACCTCAGTTAAAGTCCCGGGGTGATTTCTTGTATTTTATTGTATGTATTGGGATGGAGGTGGTTTGCGGGTGACATCAGACCTTTTCCTTTTTGTCTATTGAACCCGGGTGGAAGACATCTATTTAGCCCAAAACTGGTCTGCTGCCACCATTAGCCAATCATTCATTACATACCATTATTCTATTCTGTAGGCCTTTTAGCCATTTTGTCCAACACGCAGGTACCACATCTCCCATGGGCTGATCTAGATTCTTGGTGCTGTTCCCTGTTGGTGGCGTTGGTCATCGTCCGGCTCGGGAGCTGCGATGTTTACAAGGGAGGTTTCTCATACCTCTTTCTCTCCCCCCAACCCTGTCTGGCGGGCGGGGTCACCTACACATCCGCCATGAAACCACACCCACCGGGTGACGTCTGCGGATGCGGCTTCAGCTCACTATTGCGTGGTATGTCAGCACTCGCGTCGTGACGTCATCCGCCAGCTGACACACTGATCCATGCATGTTATTTCCTGCTTTGCACTCAGCACTGGAGATCAGTGCTTAGAAATGTGAGTGGAAATTTGTTTTTATTCATCTGTTTTAATAAATTGTTATCAAACGGAGAGCACTAGATTTGCTTGTTCTTTTTCATATATGACATTATCCTGACCTGATGACATTGAGGAGATTCTATCTGGAAATGCTTCCGTTTGGTTTGCTGTAGCCTTATACTTCACCCTTGATGGGAACATGTGTGTTTGACCTATCTGATTTATCAGGGGTCCATTCGATGAGGTGAGAGTCCAACTAGTTCATTGGTGAAGGGATCACATCGTCACTGGATATATTGATTAAAGACACACTGCACAAGTGGACTCTTTTTGATCTTTTTTGATCACTGTATATTGTATCATTCACTATATGGACTTTTATTTATGCATTTAGTATTTCACTGTAAAGAGTTTTATGTTTTTGCGCTGTACTGAGATATTTATATGTCAGCACGTGTGACTGGGGACTTTGCGCAGACGCAGCCCTACCTGGCGGTGAGCGTTATCCATGTTTGCATGCCTTGTCACGCACACATGGTGTTGAAGGAGGAGCTCACTGGGCCCTCTGTGGATATAAATTGGGGGCTAGGATCATTTTGTCACTTCCTATCTCCTGTTTAACGCAGCAGTTTCACTTCATTCAAGGTCCACACTCCTTGATGGATGCTAATCATCCACTCACTCCCTTCACATTTGAGCACTTAATTTTAATATGGTTTGCCATGTACATTATCTCACACATTATTTTGTTCACTAACATGGTTCATTCATTCACAGGCCATTACACATTCATCTCATTTCCTTCGCTGTCTCCAAGTTTCCAAGTCCATTTAGCTTTGAACAACATTGGTTCATATATACTGTATACAGAGACTTGATTACACGCAGGTGGATTCTATTTATCACCATTAGTCATTTAGGACAACATTGGATCATTCAGAGATCCTCGCTGAACTTCTGGAGTGAGTTTGCTGCACTGAAAGTAAAGGGGGCCAAATAATTTTGCACGCACCACTTTTCAGTTTTTTATTTGCTAAAAAAGTTTAAATTACCCAATAGACTTCGTTCCACTTCACAATTGTGTCCCACTTGTTGGTGATTCTTCACAAAAAATTAAAATTTTATATCTTCATGTTTGAAGCCTGAAATGTGGCAAAAGGTTGAAAAGTTCAAGGGGGCCGAATACTTTCGTAAGGCACTGTATATATATATATATATATAGGATGGGCATAATTTTAGGGTCACCCATGCACCGCCCCTTTTCGACAATGTCATTATCACATTATCATGGTCAGAGATAGACTTGTGCACCATGGAAAATTTTGTTTAGTTTCGGTTCGTTGTCATTCGTAAAATACATCATTTCGTTCTGTTATATTCGTTATGTTAGGTTAATATGTTTTTGGATAATTCGTTATTATTCGTAGATTGTCAAATTCATTCGTTCATATTCGTTGAAATTCGCTATTTATGTATGTATAGACATTCGTGATAATGATTCGTAGTTTGGAAAGTCGTTTGTTTATTGAATCTTTTAACACAAACACTTCTCCTCGGCTCAAATACAATACAACACCCTTCTAACTCAGTTCTCAGGAATGCACATTGCCAGTAATCCAACCTCCGACACAAAATTAATTCGCTAATTGGACTATAAGATTTACTTTGAGCTGACCTTTTGTTTCATTAGATCTTTAAAGAATTACCAAATTCATTTGAATTAATTCGAATTCTTTCGTTATATTTCTTTCGTATTCGTTGTTATTCGTTATTTTTTTATTCGGACATTCGGATGCATCCGAATGTCCGAAAGATGCCAAATTCGGCCGAATTTCGATTCGTTACGAAACGAATTGCACAAGCCCAGTCAGAGACTGCAGACATAGTACAGTCCCTAGGATAAGTAATGGATAATGGCCAACAGGCCCTCTTACCAGTCCCAGTGAAACTACAGCAGTGATCCCTCCGGCTTGACGATCGCTCACTCTGGGTTCCCCGGGGGCCGATTATGGTCAGTAGTGTAGCATGTCTGTACCCTGGCAGTGGCTCAGTCTTTCTCTATGGCGGTGCTGGGCAGTGTGGCTCTCTGGTGACGCTGGACAGCATGGCGCTCTCTGGTGGCATGGGGCAGTGTAGCTCTCTCTCTGGTGATGCTGGGCAGTGTTGCTCTCTCTTTGTCAGGCTTCTACCCAGCACACTCCTTGTTCTTTTTCCTGTAGCACTCTCTCCCTCAGCTTTTTTCCAGGCTGCAGTCTCTCAATCTCTCTTGATCGAGATGTAGCCTCCTCCCTGTGGAAAATGGGGCCACCAATCTTTGGGACTACATGCCCCATGATGCTCTCATCTCCTAATCTCCTTTGATTGGCCCTCAGTTATGGCCAATAGGGAAGGAACGGAGCTGGGCAGGAAGCTGGGTGAGGAACCTGGTGAGAGTCATTGTCTCTTCTCCCTGACAGGAGAAAGGGGGGGGTGACGGGGGAAACCTGATAGCGCCCGCCTTTCTCCTGTCACAGCGCCTCAGAGTTCTCTGCTGGACTGAGCAGGGAAAAGAGCCAGCAGTCACACTACACTGATAGGGGCGCTTGACAGAACCTTGATGGTGTCACCCCATTGGCAGGTTGCACACGGGTGTGGGCTGCTCACACCCCGATAGAGATGGAACTGTGTTGAATTTAAGATCTGATTCCTGATTCCGGGGGGAGCACTTGACTCCCCTTGCCCCTACTTGCGGACACCCATGGCAGGAAACACACTTTATCACCCCGTTTTTGTCATATTTTTATTTATACATTTTCTTTATCATCCCCCACATTCTAAGCCCATACCATTATTGAACCAGATTGATTCATGCATATACATACTTATATCATATACTACTTTACTTTCATGCTGTGATGGCAGCATTTGATACATATGCATCTATGTTTCAGTTGACATTATTAATGGATATTGGGAGATCTTTGATGACAGACACCCCCATTCCGGCCATGTCTGCCCCCGTTTGTGCTCTGGGCTGGTTTTTCTTCTGCCTCCTCAGCTCCCGAGTCAGTCGCTCATTACTGCCTCCTCTGGGTACTCAGCATTTGGTAGTCCGATCCAGCCTTCGGTGAGCATAGGGCAATGAGTTTTGGTCCTTTTAACTATTTGTCACAATACCATCTCTGTGTTGATACTTATTCGGTTCATTATACCCCCTACAGATGCACTACACATGCATCTACCCCTGATGAAGCGAGCATGGTCTTGCAAAACACGCTGGGTTACTTTTTATGTTTGTGTACATTGCAAATTACATTTTATACCATGATACGTGTAATTACATTTTTTACTGTATGTATCATTTCAGTGGCTTGGCTATAATTCATGCTGTTTATGTTTGCATGACAATTTTAAATATATTTTGAAACTGCATTTACTCTGTCAATTGTTGGCTACCCTAATTCACCTCATTTAAAGTCCCGTGGTGATTTCTTGTATTTTGTTGTATTAATTGGGATGGGGGTGGTTTGCGGGTGACATCAAACCTTTTCCTTTTTGCCTTTTTTATACTGTGCAGCTCCAAGTAGATTAACACGGTGTCCGGTGAGAAGAATGCCCCTTACATTGGTGGCCATTGGGAAGAATATTCCTTACGTTGGTGTTTAGTCGCCAGAAATCCTCTTACATTGGTGGTCAGTGGGAAGAATGCACTTTACATTGATGGAAAATTAGAAGAAAGAAAAGCCCGGCGCCGCAGGGGTTAAAAAAACCCCGTAGGCAGAGGGCTGGCATGACTGTGTGAACAGTGCATGTCAGCCCTGCATGATAGGGGGCGGGGGATTGGCAGAGGGGAGTAGGGGTGGGTTATTCAGTGCAGAGAAGCTGATCCCGCCCCCTCCACGAGGCAGCATTCAAGAAAAAAGTTTCCCACCCTCCCTCCCTAAGCTTGGGTGGTATATGTCGAAGGGTGTTTTTTTTTCTGTGTTGTGTGTTTGTGTTTTTCTCTTTCAGGACTAGATCACGGACTGTCGTGGCAGTGGCTGGTGTTTGGTCTTTGTGGGTGAGGAAGAGGGTTCTGAATGAAGAGTCAGGATCCTGTCGGTGGTACGGGTCCTGTGGGTGGTACTCCAGTTAACGGAGGTTATCTGGTAATTGGTTATGGGGGCATTGCGGTAGGTGGGTGTCTCTGAGTCAGCCTGACGGCTTGAGGCCCAATAACCCATGTCAGAGGGACCGCAGTGTCATAATTTTTGGATATAACCTGAGGGTTATTGGTGTAACTGCAAAGACCATTTCTAGAGGGAGCTGATGTTTTCGTCATAACTGATGTTGTTATTGTTTTGTTACTGTTTTTATTATGGTTTATGTTATTTAAAGAGTTATATATTTTTGGATATTTTATACAGTTTGTTTAATAAATTAATGGCTGCTACGGCCTATTTTACTCCAAAAGTGGTATGGTCTTATTTATTATATAATGGGGAGGTAAGTGGAGTATAGGTTGGTAGCAAAATGCATATATGTTATACACTAGTCATGTTCCTTGCATTGGTGGTCAGAGGGAAGAACGTCCCCTACATTGGAGGTCGGTGGGAGGAATACTCCCTACATTGGTGACCATTGGGAAGAATGCCTCCCTACAGAATGCAGATAGGCAGAAATTTCTAGTTGCTCAAGGAACCCCTAGTAATTTCTGGAGGAACCCTAGGGTTCCCCATAACCCTGGTTGAGAAAATGCCATTTAGACTGATATGCAATGTATGGATTAAAACTGGTAAGGTTCTTCCTTCATATCTTTCAAATGAGTTTTCATGATGAGATAAAACCGTCTTTCACAAAAACCAATCTCTTTGATGCTATGAAGTGTGTGACAGATTTATTTAAGTTACATGAGTCATGACTGAAGGTGTGACGTGTGTGGCTCTAAATACTGGGGTATATTTGAACTGCAGAGGCCACTTGGATGAACGGTGCCTTGAAGTCTTGAACTCTCCAGAACAAATCCAGGTGAATGTGACTAACAGCTATGAGCTATATCGTGACTTAAATATACTAAAACTTTCAAAGACATCTCTCTCATAGTGCATGCAAGTAGAGTTGGTTGGCTTTTTGTGACCTACCACCTAAGTGAATAGTACATCCAGAAATTCTTCAGGACATCAATGCCACCACACCAACTACTACACTGCTGTGATTGTTTGCCATCCAAAAAGAGCAATACTTCTGTGCCATTCATACATTTATGATTGCTACAGAAGATTTCAGATCACATGGCACAGTAAAGGCAAATTTATACCCAAATAAGGCCATCCACAATTGATTCTTTACATTTGTAAGAATATGGTACATCTCTTATTTCTGCATTTATGTCTGTCAGCTGTATTACTTTATATAGCAACGAGGTGATAACTGAGTCATTTTGAACTTTATGACTCGTGTGAACTATTAAACTCAACATCATGTGTTATCAGCTTTTCTGCCCTATTGGGAATCAAACGGTTATGTGATTAGAAGAAGGAAGTTCTTTACATTACATGGAAGCTGAAAGGGGTTGTAAACCTTTGTGTTTTTTCACCTTAATGCATCCTATGCATTGAGGTGAAAAAACAGCTGTCAGTGACCGGTCCTGCCCATTTTACTTACCTGAACCCTCGAACTTGACCCACGGGGACGTGCTGTTTCTCTGCCTGCGGTTCTCGGATTTTGGTTGGATAGATTGATAGCAGGGGACGCGCTGTCTCTCTGCCCAGGGTTCTCCGCTCTTGGTTGGATAGATTGATAGCAGGGGATGCGCTGTCTCTCTGTGTGTCACGTCACATTCGGCTACCCATCACATTCGGCTACCCGCTGGAGTGAGCATGCGCGACACCGTCATATGCGTTCCAACACAGGGGCCCTCGCAGGCTCACTTCGCTCGCCACGCATCAGGCCCGGCCTTGCTTTGCTCAGCATAAATATAATCTAACTCTGTCCACTTGAATGGTGTGGCTTGAACCTGGACTGAGGGGTGGAACGCATATGGCGACGTTGCACATGTGCAGTCCAGCGGGTAGCCAAATATGATGGGTCGTCATATATGACGAAACACAGGCATCAGCACACAGGACAATTATCATTCATGTAAGTACTGTCCCTGGTATTAGTTTAAGCCTAGCTTCACACTAATGCGGTGCGGGAAAACCCCACGATCTGTGTGCATTTCCCAAACCTCATTCAAATCACACTCCCCTTGTAATCTGCAGTGGGTGTCAGTGCAATCTTAATGACACCCCAAGCGCAGGTCACAAACAAAAGCACCATGTGATCCGATTCAGTGTGGTTCCAAAATTGATGCATGCATTCAGTATGAATGGGCTGAAATCGCATGTGATTGAACAGGTAAGCGGTGCGGTTCCTGTGCAATTCACATGTGGTTTATAGTATGCACCAAGGCTTAAGGAAAAAACATTTTTAAACTTGAGTTTTAATTTTGACATTTTTGTTTTCCGTCTGCTATCTATGTAGGTATAACTGATGTTTAAATCTCCAGCCATTCCTCACTGAGCAATTCCAAAGTATCAAATGAAAATTTCTTATCAATATGGGTATACAGTACATGTGAGTAATACTGCAATGTAAATACATTTTATCTTCATATGTTAAAGATTACAGAATTGCATTTCTATATATAGTAATACTGGTTTACTAGCAGACATGCGTCTGCTCCTTGAATGGTAGAAAAGTTATGTCAGAAGAGATCTTTATCATAAATACCTGTAATGGTATACTAACAGAAATGTGTCTAGTCCTTGAATCGAGATATCAGAACACATTAACTGTACTTCAATGATATACTGGCTGAAGTGTGACATCTCCTTGAATGGTAAAGTAAGAACTTATCATTATCACTATGGAAAAACACCTGTGACTTCAGCATGCTGCATCACCAGCAGGACACTGTTAGTGAATATTATGAAATCTGCTTAGTTGAAAATTTGTGCAAATCTGGGCCTCAATCTACAGTTGCTGCAAATTGCTAATTTCAAAATTGGGTTTTAACTGCTTGCCGACCAGCCGCTGCAGTTGTACTGCGGCAACATGGCTCGGCTGTGCGAATCGCCGTAATGTTTTACGGCGCTTCACTTTGTGTCCACTAGGGGTGCCTGCGTGCCCCCTGTTCGCCCACGGAGCCAATGCGAGTGCCGGGTTCCCATGATCGCGATCACCGCCGGGCTCCAACGATCGCTTTGGGGCACATGGAGAACCAGGATCTGTGTGTAAACACACAGTTTCCGGTTCTCTGAAGGGAAAAGTGACAGATCGTCTATTCATACAGTGTATGAACAACGATCTATCTCTTCCCTTACACAGTCCCCTTCCCCTTCAGTTAGAACACACACTAGGGAACACAATTAACCCCTTGATCGCCCCTAGTCTTAACCCCTTCCCTGCCAGTGACATTTTTACAGTAATCAATTCATTTTTATAGCACTGATCGCTGTAAATGCTAGTGGTCCCAAAAATGTGTCAAAATTGTCCGACATGTCCGCCAGGAACAAAGAGAGAAAAAGCACTCACATTGCCTCATCTACGAATACTGGGAACAAAAAGAAAAAAAAAGTAATTCAAAGAAAACCTGTGGTCGGACTTTAAAGGCACAATAAACACTGGGAATACAAAAAATGTATTATGATTTATTGAAAAGTACATATAGTATAAAGACCAGAGATATGAAAGAAACAAATCACATATACAGATAAAAATCGATACATGATGTGAGCCCTAATGCGTCTGACGATTTTTCTTTGAATTCCTTTTTTTTTATCTTTTTGTTCCCAATGTCCGCCATAATGTTGCAGTCCTCATAAAAATCGCAGATCGCCGCCATTACTAGTAAAAAAAAATTTATATTAAAAATTCCATAAAACTATCCCCTATTTTGTAGACGCTATAACTTTTGTGCAAACCAATCAATATAGGCTTATTGTGAGTTTTTTTTTTTTTTACCAAAAATATGTAGAAGCATACATATTGGCCTAAACTGAGAAAAAAATCATTTTTTTATATATTTTTGGGGGATATTTATTATAGCAAAAAGTAAAAAAAAAGTGTTTTTTTCACAATTGTCGCTATTTTGTTTGGTTATAGCGCAAAAAATAAAAACTGCAGAGGTGATAAAATACCACCAAAAGAAAGCTCTATTTATGGGTAAAAAAAGGACATCAATTTTGTTTGGGTGCAACGTCGCACGACCACGCAATTGTCAGTTAAAGCGACACAGTGCCGAATCGCAAAAAGCGATCCGGTTAGGAAGGGGGTAAAATCTTCCAGGGCTGAAGCGGTTAAATAAGAACATAAACTTAGAAAGCTGTTTAAAAAAAAGGCAGGTAGAGGACAAAGGACCAGTCATCAATATTGGTCTCCTTGCAGCTAATTTTTCCCCTATTACCCCTATTACATCCTTTGCTTTGTTCTGCACTGTGTCTCTGTGTGGAGGCAGCCTTGGTAGATGCAGGGGTTTGCTTCCCAATGTCAGTCCCTTCAGTAAGGAGAACAGGAAGGAACATAGTAGTGATGATATCCTTAAATCTCATATGATCCTCTCATGAGACTTATCTCTTTTGATAATTTACTGGTTTATGAGACTAAAGTCACTTACAGATATAGTAATGGGAGTGCCCTGTAAGTATATCTGGTGTTTATTGTAACTTAAAGTGGAGCTCCACCCAAAAGGGAAAACTTCACTTGTCTGCCTCCCCCCTCAGGTGCTACATTTACCACCTTTCGGAGGGGGGGGAGTGGGTACTTGGTTTTGACAGGTACCCGCTCCCACTCCACACGGAAGTTTGGTCCCACTTCTCCTTCCCCCGCCACTGCTGACTTTACATTTTTTTGAAGGAGCCTAGACCTCTCCTCTTTAAGGTGCTTGAGAAAAAGCTATGGTCTTTGGTGTCTGCACCTGAGCAATAGCACCTGGCCAAAGTCATGGAAAAAAAAAAATCACTAAAGTGTTAAAGTAGTCTTAAAGCGGAGCTCCACCGTAAAGTGGAGCTTCCGCTCATTGGAACCCTCCCCCCCTCCGGCGCCACAATTGGCACCTTTCAGGGGGGAGGGGGGTGCAGGTACCTGTACAGTACAGGTATCTGCACCCACTTCCGGCATAGATATCCGCCCCTTTCCGCAGAATCTATGCCCCTTTCCGCAGGTCCCCCGCTGTCTGCTGGGAAACATATGGATCCCAGAGACAGCGGGTCCATCCTTATTGCGCAGCGCGACTCGCGCATGCGCAGTAGGGAACCGGGAAATGAAGCCGCAAGGCTCCACTTCCTGATTCCCATACCCAAGATGGCGGCGGCAGCACCCGAGAGACGATCGAGAGATCGGCTTTGGGTTCCGACATCGCGGGCGCGCTGGGCGGGTAAGTGTCCTTATTTTAAAAGTCAGCAGCTGCAGTATTTGTAGCTGCTGGCTTTTAAAAAAAAACAAACGGCGGAACTCCCGCTTTAAGCAGTACCATTTGAAAGATACAATTATACCATTTCATGGTGGGTTTCCTGTTGCTTGCTTTAGCAGTGAAACACTGTATCAAAAGCCCATAGCTAATGACAACGTAAAAACTGGTATTAAACAGTAAAGTTGGCATTACACTATACAATCTGGTTTTACAATACTTTAGATTTACTCAAACTATGTAATATGAGGACATGAGAATTGGTAGCATCATTGTTTAAAAAGAAGCAAAGGTTGTTCCTGGTGGAGATGTTGGCCTTTTTGTGCAAGGCGAAAATGCTACTTTTGCCTGGCCAATCCTGCTGTGGGCTTCATGGTTAACCTTCTTCTCCTGCTCCAAATGGTCCCAGCCAGGTATCTGAATTTTTGGTAAAAAGAAAACTTATATCTACTTACACAAAGTACAACAGACAAAGCTCCTCAGGAAAATGTGGTTGCACAATCCATTCCGCGTTCTCTTGGGGCTTGGGATGATGTGCCTTGGATCTAAAGAAGGAGGTTTTCTCTATAAAGAAAAGGGTACAACCCTCGAAAACCATAAGACAATTGGATCTAGGGCACATCCTCCCAAGCCTCAGGAGCATGCAGAGTGGATGGTGCAACCACTTTTTCCTGATGAGCTTTGCCTATTGTACTTTGTGTAGATACAGAAGTAGATACATTTTCCTTTTATCTATAAATGGTCTTGAGGTAATGCATTAGGCTGGTGCACCCTCTCTTGTTTGTGTTTTCCTCAGTGTTGTGTTGGACTTCACCAGTCTTGAGAGGGCAGCAAGGCATAGTACCTTTGCATCTGGAGCATGGATACAGATGTATTGGAAGATCTTGGGGTAGACCACCATACTCATGGGCAGGAGGTAGATTCTCAGTACTGGGTAAGAATGAGACAATGTAATTGAAACTAGACAAGAAAAGAGCCCTTCTGGGAGAGAGGCGTTTAGCTTCAGACAAGAATGTGAGATTCTTATGGTTGGTAAGAATGAGAACCGGCACAGTGGTACCTTAGTGGAGATGTTTCCATTTTTTTAGGGCTAAAATGATCGCCAACAGCTCTGCCACCAATCTCGTAATTGCACTCTGCAGGTGACAATTTCTTGGAAAAGTAGCCACAAGGATGCATAGCGCTCTCAGAGGTAGGACATTTGAGACAGAAGGGCGCCACTCCAGTCTCAGAAGCATCAACCTCAAGGATAAAAGGTAACGTAGAATCAGGATGTGCCAACACAGAAGCAGAAACAAAGGCAGCCTTTAGGCCCCTTTCACACCGGGGCGCTTCTAAACTGCCAGTAAAACACTAAGCGCTTTTGAAGAGTTTTTCAGGCACTTTTGAAGAGCTTTTCAGGAACTTTTGAAGAGCTTTCCATTCATTTCAATGGAGAGGGGTGTTTTTTCACCGCCCTGCCAGTGCACTGCCCCAGTGTGAAAGCATTAATTGATTTGAATGGAAATATTTTTTCGTAAGCTTTTCAGGCACTTTTTTTTAGCATGAAAGCGCCTCAGTCTGAAAGGGGTCTGAGACTCTCAAAGGCCTTAATGGACTCCAGAGACCAACTCTGTGGGTTACCGTCCTTTTTTGGTCATATGAGTCAGGGGCTTTACCAGAGATGAGAAGTTATGAATACATTTCTGATAATAGTTGGCAAAGCCAAGAAAACGCTGCAGAGGACATAAACACATGGGTCGGGGCCACTGTGGGACTGCTGAAAGTTTCTCTGGGTCCATCGAAAAACCAGCAGTGGAAATGACATAACCCAGGAATTTAACCTGTTCATGATAGAATTCACACTTCTCCAATTTACAATAGAGATTGTTCTCTTTGTTTCTAAAGTACACGACGGACATCTGTGTGGTGGCTCTCCAGGGACTTGGAAAGTATGAGGATATCGTCGAGATAAACCACCACACATAACTGCAACAAATCTTGGAGGACATCCTTAATAAGTTCCTGGAAAAATGCCTGGGTGTTAGAAATGCTAAAAAGCATTACGAGATACTCATAATGGCCTGTTCTGGTATTAAAACGCAGTTTTCCACTCATCACCCTCCTT
The DNA here is from genome assembly GCF_037356315.1 of Lithobates pipiens. Classification (NCBI taxonomy): domain Eukaryota; kingdom Metazoa; phylum Chordata; class Amphibia; order Anura; family Ranidae; genus Lithobates; species Lithobates pipiens. The sequence goes on from NW_027507718.1 coordinate 484,926,670, forward strand.
AATTCTCTCAAATCAAGCTTTGTGAAAACCTTGAGGCGGTCAAATAACTCTGTAATCAATGAAATCGGGTAGGCATTCTTAATCATGGAACGATTGAGACCCCTATAATCAGTACAAGGTCTCAGTTCACCATTCCTCTTCACAAAGAAGAAACCAGCACCAGCAAGAGGCGAGGATTGAAACCTCAAGAAAGTGCGCCTGCAACATATTCCTCCATGGCCTTATCCTCCAAGACCGACAAAGGGTAAACCCGGCCACGAGGGGGTATGGCACCAGGCTGAAGGTCAATTGCGGAATCATACGACCAGTGTGGAGACAAACTACCGGCTTGACCTTTGTCAAAGACATTATTAAAATCGCAGTACTCCTCCGGCAGGGAGGAGAGTGATGAGGTGCACAGGACCTTGGCTACCTTCTGGAAGCATGTCTCACTGAATTGTGGCGACCAGGAGGGAACCTCAACACACAGCCAATCAAAAGAGAAGTTGTGCCTCTGTAACCAAGGATAACAAATAACCAGCGGAAACTTAGGTGAGGAAATAACTTGGAATTGGATTATCTATTGGTGAAGAGCCCCTACGGCCATGGACAATGGAACAGTCTCATGAGTCACATGGGCAGGCTGTAGAGGTCTTCAATCAAATCTGCTGCAAGAGTACGTAATTCAATGGCGTAATCGGCAACAGTTCTCATACTCTGATGGAAATGAGGTACTTGGCAGCAGATGCAGAGCATGTGGGAATGTCAAATACCCTTTTAAAAGAAGTCACAAACTCAGGTTAACTCAAGACAACAGGTTTTTGCATCTCCCATAGAGGGTTTGCTTAGGCCAAGGCTCTCTCAAAAAGCAAAGATATCACAAAACCTACTTTGCTTCTGTCCATGGAAAATGCCTGGAGCATCTCAAAGTATATCTCAACCTGGTTGAGAAACCCTCTGCATTTGACTGGATCGCCCCCAAATCACTGGAGAAGTGGAGCGGAACTTGACATAACTCTTTATAGAGGTAATACGTGAGGTGGGTGCCTGCACAGAGACTGAAGCAGAAGCAGGGATGGCCTGCAACACAGGTTGTATCGGAGCAGCCACAGCGGGAGATTCCAGGTGAGCCGTGTGACTCAGAAGCATTTGTAACTCCATGGCAAACTGATCCATGCAGTGATCCTGCTCATCCAATCTGTAAAAAATATTACCAACAAGTGGATTGACTGCATCTTCTGAATTCATGGCCTTCGCCTACTGTCAGAAACCATGAATCAGACTGAGACAGAAGTACAGTTAAAGCGGGAGTCCGCCGGGACTCCGCGTTTTTTTTTTTTTTTTTAAGCCAGCAGCTACCAATACTGCAGCTGCTGACTTTTAAAATAGTGACACTTACCTGTCCAGCGCGCCCGCGATGTCGGCACCCGAAGCCGATCTCTAGATCGTCTCTCGGGTGCTGCCGCCGCCATCTTGGGTATGGGAATCAGGAAATGGAGCCTTTCGGCTTCATTTCCCGGTTCCCTACTGCGCATGCGCGAGCCGCGCTGCGCAATAAGGACGGTCCCCGCTGCCTCTGGGATCTGTGTGTTTCCCAGCAGGCAGAGGGGCACTTGTGGAAAGGGGCAGGCACTTGCGGAAAGGGGCGTAATCTACGCCCCTTTCCGCAGAGAGCTATCCCGGAAGTGGGTGCAGATACCTGTACTGTACAGGTATCTGCACCCCCCTCCCCCCTGAAAGGTGCCAATTGTGGCGCCGGAGGGGGGGAGGGTTCCGATGAGTGGAAGGTCCACTTTAGGGTGGACCTCCGCTTTAAATCACACTTGTTTAATAATAATAAGAAAAGGTAAACAGAGTAAACGTAGTCAAAACATAGCCAGAGTTCAGGAACCGTAACGGATATTCAGACAAGCCAAAACATCAGGAAGCCAGAGATGAGCCTAGTAGAACAGCAAGCAGGATCTGAAGCCAGAAGGAATGTCAGCCAAGCAAGTCTTTAACAGGAACACAGGAGAGCGTCTCTAGAGATATGACCAAGGTGAAGGCAGAGATCATCTGGACTGGACAGCTTAAAGTGGTTGTAAACCCTTACAACCAACTCTGACCTACAGGTAAGCCTAGATTAAGGCTTACCTGTAGGTCCAAGAAATATCTCCTAAACCTACACGGTTTAGGAGATATTTGCCGAAAAGACAGGCACCGCTGTCTACGGCGCATGCGCCGTAGACATCGGCGCACAGGCGCACTGAGCGCGCCACGGTCAACGGCTATATGCCGTGAGTGGCGACTCCCATGCGCATTTGCGCGGGAGTGACGTCATCGCGGCTTCACCGAATGACAGCGGCGGAGAGGCGAGACCCACCGAGAAGATGGATGCGCCGGATTACAGGGGACAGCGGTGACTTCGCTGGCTCCTGTGTCAGGTAAGTGACACATAATGGACTACTATGCGATGCATAGTAGTCCATTATGCTTTACCTTTTCAGGGAATGTAAGAGGAAGTAAACCCATCAGGGTTTACTTCCTCTTTAAGTAGGCAGGTAAGAAAAAAAAAAAGGACTAGACCTTCCGAAGGGGTCGCAGTAACTGAACACTACGGTTGAATTTAATTAAATTTTATTTAGAAAAAACACACCATAATATAAAATATGACAAAATACCAAAAATATTACAAAAGACAACATTGTCATTTAAAAAGAGGGATCACAACTGCAATACATCCACACAATCAGACATACACACAGCTAAAAGGATGGGATTGAAGTATTGTTGATCAATTTATTGGATATACTATCGTCCTCCTTCCTAATTAAAGAGGAAGTAAACCCTGATGAGTTTACTTCCTCTTTCATTCCCTGCAAAGGTAAAGCATAATGGACTACTATGCATCGCAATAGTAAGGGTAATATATCCATAAAGGGACAAATAAAGGCAAATGGGAAACAGTGAAAGGAAAGTCAAAGATTGAATACCCCACCAATCATCTGCAGTATAATGCAGGTAGAGTTTGCTGCTATCTCTGGGCTTGCATGTATCTGCTGCCTTGTAAGGTATAAAATAGCAACAAGTCTTCTTGATGTAGTCACCTGTGTAAGCTGAGTCTTGTTTTCCCTTATCAGCATTTTACGCCTGACAAAGTCCATGGTCATTGAACTTGAACGTCCTCAGCCCTTGCCGCCTGCTCTATACAGGATCCAGCTGTCATCATCCCTCCATCCTCTCCATCCCGGTGATGTTTCAGCTCAGCTGCTGCTTTCTATTGTATCCGTATCCAGCTGTTGGCTACGATTCTTTAAGCTTTATTTAGGAATGAAGAAATTCAACTAACCCAATGATCTGCCGTATTTATACATATCTGCACGCATTCCCGAGTCCTGGTGAAGAGTAAACCCTCCTAACATCAACTCAGCTGCATCAGAGTTGCAGATTCAACATGGTTTTAACTGAAATGCTATTACTATCAGCTGAGCTCAGGTCAGATCAATAAAAAATAAGAAATCAGATTCGCTCTCACAGTATTATGTAGAAACATTTTAATATTTTTTTTGCATTGTAAAATCATGGCAAATAATATTTATTACATTTAATTAACCACTTTGCTTCTGCAGTAATTTTTAACATGTTTCACACACAGTAAACTTTATTTATTTATTTTTTTGCTAGAAAATCACTTAAAAACCCCAAACAATTATATTTTCTGAAAGCTATTTTTTTATGTTGCATCATAACTATCCACTTCCCACCCACCTGCAATGTACTGTGAGCCAGCGACCAGAATAGGCAAACTTCTGGGTTTAGGGTGTGCGCATGAGCTGTGATTGTACGCAGCGGGAGCCTGTCAGCAAGTCCCGGCCAATGATTTACAGCTGGGACCTGCTGAGCGGCTGTGTACATTTACAGCTCAGAGCTCTGTGTTGATAAACAACCCAGAGCTCTGTAAAGAGGGAGCAATCTGTCAGTTTCTGAGAGATCTAGTAGTAAAAGCAGCACACTTTACACACATTACACATAGTTAGGCACACTTTAACTGGTTCCTGACCAGCGCACGCCGATGTACGTCGGCAAAATGGCATGGCTGGGCAAATGGGCATACCTGCATGTCCCTTTTAATTTGCCGCTGTGCCATCGCGTGTGTGCCGGTGGCGGCGCGCGTCAGCCCAGGCCTCCGCGAGTCGGGTCGCAGGTCCCGCGGACTCGATTGCCGCAGGGTTACCCACGATCGCCTCATGGAGAGGAAAAACGGGGAAATGCTAATGTAAACAAGCATCTCCCCGTTCTTCCTAGTGACAGTGTCACTGATCTCTGCTCCCTATGATCGGGAGCAGAGATCAGTGACATGTCACATGTAACCACGCCCCCCACAGTTAGAATCCCTCCCCAGGACATACTTAACCCTTACACTGCCCCCTAGTGGTTAACTCCTTCAGTGCTAGTGTCATTTACACAGGAATCAGTGCAGTTGTATAGCACTGATTGCTGTATAAATGACAATGGTCCCATAAATGTGTCAAAAATGTCCGATGTGTCTGCCATAATGTCGCAGTCTCAATAAAAATCACTGATCGCCGCCATTACTAGTAAAAAAATTATTAATAAAAATGCCATAAAACTATCCCCTATTTTGTAAACACTATAACTTTTGCGCAAACCAATCAATAAATGCTTATTGCGATTTTTTTTTTTTTACCAAAAATAGGAAGAATACGTATCGGCCTAAACTGAGAGAAAAAAATGTTTTTTTTTATATATTTTTGGGGGATATTTATTATAGTAAATGTAAAAAATAATGCATTTTTTTCAAAATTGTCGCTCTTTGTGTTTATAGCGCAAAAAATAAAAAATGCAGAGGTGATCAAATACCACCAAAAGAAAGCTCTATTTGTGGGAAAAAAAGGACATCAATTTTGTTTGGGAGCCACATTGCACGACTGCACAATTGTCAGTTAAAGTGACGCAGTGCCGAATCACAAAAAGTGCTCTGGTCTTTGGCCAGCAAAATGGTCTGGGACTTAAGTGGTTAAACCCTTGTTTGCCCTAGATGTAAACCCCTTCTCAGCCAGTGTCATTAGTACAGTGACAATGTATAGTATTATAACTGATCGCTGTATTAATGTCCCTGCACATTAATAATAATCACTGTATTAATTAGTCAGTCCCCACCCCCGCAGTCAAATTGTCTGCCGCACTATCAAAAGCATGTAGCTAAATACATTTTGGCCAAAATTTATAAAGAAATTCAATTTTTTTTTATATTTTTATTGGATATATGTTTAGTAGCAGAATGTAAAAAACATTGTTTTTTTTCCCCAAACTTTCAGTCTTTTTTCATTTATATTGCAAAAAAATAAAAAACTCAGTGGTGATCAAATATGGGTACAGCGTTGCATGACTGCACAGTTACCAGTTAAAATAGCGCAGTGTTGAATAGAAAAAAATGGCCTGGTCATGAAGGGGGTAAAATCTTATGGTTATGCAACTGTTTATGAAATCTATATTTTTATAAAAATATAATACCCTCTTTTTTTCATAAAACATACTGTATAAGATTGGGTTTCATTGAGTAAAAAGATACCAAACAACTTTACAATGCCATAGAAAAGATTGGGCGATTCTACAGCCACATAGCTCCCAACTGTCCCTGATTTCGAGGGACTGTCCCTCATTTGAAACAACAAAGTCCCTCTTTCTTTCTCATTTGTCCCTCATTTTGGTCTGATTTATATAATTGTATATAAAATGCACTATTTATCTTTCAAAAAAGTGTTTCCCAGCGCTAAACCTTTTATCCAATTTCCAAATTGCTGAATTTGTAAACTCCAAAAGCCAATATAAATGTATAGTAGTGGTAAAAAAGCACTTGTGGGTTTAAGCGCTTCAGCCCTGGAAGATTTTCACTCTTAATGACCAGGCCATTTTTTGCGATACAGCACTGTGCCGCTTTAACTAACAATTGCGCGGCCGTGCAACGCTGTACCCAAATAAAATTGAAATCCTTTTTCTCACACAAACAGAGCTTTCTTTTGGTGGTATTTGATCACATCTGCAGTTTTAATTTTTTGCGCTATAAACAAACAAAAAAAAGAACCACAATTTTGAAAAAAATTATGTTTTTTTACTTTTTGCTATAATATAAAAAAAAATAAAAATAAATTCTTATTCAGTTTAGGCCAATATGTATTCTTCTACAAATGTTTGAGTGTTCGGCTCATCCCTATTCACTTCTATAAGCAATCATGATGTTAAAAAAATTTTGATCACCTCCCAAGAGTACTATGGTAACATTATATTGCTTTGGACACTGTGCGTTAAAAAAAAAATCGTCCATCGGTTTCAGTTAAGTATGACTACCCCCGACCATCCCCCCGACTATGGCTAAGATACTGTCGCTCAATGTCCATGGTCTAAACTCCAACAAAAAACGCCATCTTGCGCTTCGGGAATTTCGGCAATCCGGGGCGGACATAGTGATGGTCCAGGAAACTCACTTTAACCGGGGTGATTCCTTTAAGTTTGCCTCTAAACATTTCCCCCAGGCTTTTCAGGCCTTCAGCACACGCAAGCGGGCGGGGGTGGCTATACTTGTCCGGAAGGGTTCCCCCTTTACGTGCACATCGACATACCTAGATCCGCAGGGCCACTATGTCATACTCCGAGGTACCTGGCACACGCAGGCTCTCACCCTTTGTGCCCTTTATGCCCCTAACGCACGCCAGCACCGTTTCCTGTCCAGCGTCTTGTCCCGCCTTTTTAGAACACCCTCCGAGCTTATGGTGATAGGGGGGGACTTCAACCTTGCTCCGTCAGTCCCACAGGATCGCCATGTGGGGAATCCGCAGGCGCCCCAGCCCAGAGTCCTGAGGGACTCTAAGTTGTTCCGCCAGATCACCAGAAGACGGGCTTTATTTGACGTTTGGCGAACCCTGCACCCCCAGGATCGCCAATATACGTTCTACTCGGCCCCCCACCGCACTCACTCGCGCATTGATCACTTTTTTGTAAACAATAACACGTTGAGGGCTGTCCGCTCCGCACACATTCTGCCTATCTCCTGGTCTGACCACGCCCCGATAACCATGACGCTAGACATTGGGGTCCCACTTCGCAAGCCCTGTAACTGGCGACTGAATAGCTACCTATTGCAGCATCTCCCGTCCAAAGCGGAGCTGGAGTCTTCGCTCCAACTGTATTTCGCTGAAAACTATACTCCAGACGTTACTCTCCCCACCTTGTGGGCTGCCCACAAAGCCGTCATACGGGGCCGCTGCCTTGCCCTCTCTTCGGCACTGAAGAGAGACGCACAGGCCGCCAGGCTGCTGGCTGAGGGACGATTGAAGACCCTCGAGGCTAGGCTTCAAGGAGCCCCTTCCCTGACACTGATTAAGGAAATTGTACAGACGAGAATGACTCTAAGGGATCTTGCTCTGGGATCAGTGGAGAAGGCGCTTATCCGTCTGCGACAGCTCTATTATGATAAGGGGAATAAAGCGCAGACCCTGTTGGCTCGGAAACTGGCTGATCAAACACAAGCTTCTACGCCTTCCCAAATCAAAACCAATAAAGGAGACCTTTTGTCTCACCCGCAGGCCATCGCGGACACGTTTGCGGCCTTTTACACTGATCTCTATATCAAGCAGGATATACCCCACAATCCACCATCCCCCGCATTGACTGCCCACATTAATAGGTACCTGGAAAACATGACACTGCCCCGACTGAAGGACTCGGACCTTAACGCCCAAATTACAGATGAGGAACTGCTAGAGACTGTGAAAGCACTCCCGGCTCACAAATCCCCGGGACCTGACGGATTCCCGTACGAGTATTATAAGACATTTCTACCTCTCCTGAGTCCCTACATGATCAAGCTGTTCAACTCCTTCCTCACACGTACCCCGGCCCCGACTGAGATGCTGGCCTCCTTTATCTCTGTCATCCCAAAACCAGATAAAGACCCGACTCTCTGTGCCAGCTATAGGCCTATTGCTCTATTGAACTCAGATTTAAAAATTTTTACAAAAATCCTAGCGAACCGCCTCAACGCGATTCTTCCGGCTCTGATCCATAAGGACCAGGTGGGCTTTGTACCTTACAGACAGGCGGGCGATAACACCAGGAAAGTCATTGACCTTATTGACGTAGCTAACAAGACTGCTCTCCCCTCCCTGGTCCTGAGTCTAGACGCAGAAAAGGCACTTGACCGCCTGAGCTGGCCATTCATGATGGCGACTCTACGCCACATGGGATTTCAGGGTCCTTTCATGCAAGCAATACAGCATCTCTATACCACCCCCACCTCGCAAGTTAAAACCCCGTATGCTACATCTCCGATCTTCTCTATTGCCAATGGCACCCGCCAGGGGTGCCCCCTTTTTCCCTTGCTGTTTGCTCTCTGTGTGGAGCCCCTGGCGGAGGCCATTAGAAGCAATCCAGATGTCAAGGGAATTTTGGTTCGGGATAGGGAATTTAAAATATCTTTATTCGCGGACGACGTCATCCTTACCCTGACTCAGCCTAGGACGTCCTTGCCCAACTTGAGTGCGGAGCTGCAGCGATACGGGGAGATCTCGGGTTACAAAATTAATGCCTCCAAATCAGTGGCCCTCCCGATTAATATGCCAGTGGCGGAGGAAACTCACTTACGTTCGGTGTTTCCCTACAGATGGGAGAAATCCTCTCTTAAATACTTGGGGGTTCTCATTACCCCGTCCTTCCATACCCTCTACCAGGCCAACTTCCCCCCCCTCTATGGGGAGATCAGGGCACTTATCCATAAATGGAAGGCTCACCAAATATCGCTCTTAGGGCAGCTTGCGTCTATTAAAATGGTAATTCTCCCCAAACTCCTTTACTTGTTCCAGACGCTCCCGATCCCGATCCCTTACGCGCACCTCCGTTTGCTCCAGAGGGACTTGCTGAAGTTCCTATGGAACTATAAAAAACATCGGGTTCCTGCCTCCGTTATGACTGCCTTGCGCTCGGACGGGGGCCTGGCGTTCCCCGACCTGGTTAGGTACTACCAAGCGACGCAATTACGGGCTATAGTCTCATGGTACACGCAGCGGTCGTACAACAAGTGGTCAGAGATAGAGAGGCTATGGTTGGCTCCGATGCACCCGAATAGCCTGCTCTGGGGCACGGAAACACAGATTGATACGAACCGATTACTGGGGTCGATGGCTCAGCTTAATCAGCTCTGGAGGAAAATCTCCCGGGAACACAGGCTCCACTCGGAGGCATCCTTGCTAACCTCGTTTCTCTGTAACCCTAAACTCCCGGACGGCCTTACCCACCAGATGTCTTGGCCCTGGGCGTCCCGGGGTTTATTTCATCTGGGACACCTAGTGGACCCCAGATCGAGAAAACTGCTGTCTTTCTCGGAGCTACAGACTAAACACGACATCCCCCAGCGGACGTTCTACAGTTACCTACAGATCAGACATTTTGCGCAAACAATAGCTCCGAGACTCCAATTCTCCCCGCCCACTCCCTTTGAACTGATTGTACTCGAGGGACGGAACCGCAGGGGAATGATATCAGACATCTACCGCATCCTTAACTCGCACCACTTTCACGCAAAGGGCAAGCACAAGTATATGCTGCGATGGGAAAGAGAATTGGGTGAGGAACTTCCTCTGGAAGCTTGGCAGGGGATATGGAGGCAGGCGGCCAAATCCTCCCTGTGTACCCTTTATAAGGAAAACTTTTATAAAATTCTCTACCACTGGTACCAGACCCCAGCTGTGCTCCACAAAATTTATCCCTCCGCCTCTGATCGATGCTGGCGCTGTCTACAGGACAGGGGTACCTTATTCCATATATACTGGACTTGCCCTTTGATAGCCCCGTTCTGGACATCAATCCAACAGCTCCTTGGCCGGGTATTTGAGGTGCCTGTCCCGTTTGCGCCCAAGTTCTTTCTATTTGGCCTGTCCCAACCGCGGATGGCTAAGCCGTCCCGGCAACTCCTGCGGCATATTCTTACCGCAGCCCGTTGTCTAATAGCCCTTAACTGGAAGAGTCGACTGGCCCCATCTATGGAGGCCCTCTACTCCAGGATTAAGGATGTGGAATTAATGGAGAAGATGACGGCCAGAATGAGGGACAGGCTGGAGGAATTTGACCGAGTATGGGAGAGATGGCGGCTGCGGGAAGACTAGGGGCGAAATGGTTAAGGTATGACGACCTGGATCTCTGGCACTTTCTTCTCTTTCTTTTCTTTCTCCTTTCTCTCTTTTTCTTTCTCACCTCTCCTGTTTTTATAGCGGTTCTCATCTGCTATGCATTTTGTGTCTTGCATGGGCCACATGGCAGCTCACACTGGGTCGTGGGGGTTATGGGGTGGACGGCTGACTTTTGGTGTCCTCCGCCCCCTGATACTCTGTCGCCCGAACTACTGGATTCTATTGCACATGCCTGTGCTTTGGTGCTGCCTGTCACATATCTATATTTACTCTTGAATAGCCCTATAAATGTTTGCCTTTCATTGCACTTCTGTACTGTTTATATACCCATGCTATCACTGATAGTGAATAAAACGTTATTTGAAAAAAAAAAATCGTAAAAAAAAAAAAAAAACATGTGATAAACAAAATGAAAAAATAAATAAATATTTTTTTCTCGTACTGTCACCAGCCAGTGTTTCTGATCATTGCCACACCAATTATATGATGGCGTTGTACTGCACTGGTGACAATATGTAAAAAAAAAAAAGTGAACTTTTTTTTTTATTTAATTTTCCAAAAAATTATCCCAAAAAATTACAACTTCAAAAAACTCGCCATGCATACTTGTACAGCATACCTGAAATTTCTATGTACAATTGTTATTGTTTCTTTCCAGAGAAGCACGGATTAAGAATGCAATGATATAAGGAGTGCTGGACATGACAGTGTGGATGAGGGACACAGAGGGTTAAGCTTTATGGGTGGAGTTCAGGAAAAGGTTTGCAGGAAACAAGTTCAGTGTAGGGGAGGGGTCACATAAAAGGGAGAGGTGTGGCTTTAAGGAATCATTCGGAGCCCAGTGTGACACAGAGGAGGCAGTTTTTTCGCTGCTCCTCTGCTATGGCGGACCTCGAGGGACTCTTCGCGCGGCTGCGACGGGCGGCGGAGGTGCACGGTGCGGACTGGCTGCGGGAACGTGTGGGTGACCTGACGGACGGCGATGTGGACGGCGGCGGGACAGGTGAGGTTCCACTGCGCGCGCGGAGGTCTCGGCCTCCGGCGCGTTTTTCTCCTGGGCCTACTCCTCGGCCGCCTCGTGACTCCCGGAGCCCGGGGGTGGACCGATCGGTCCCCCCGGCAAAACGGCAGGTTATCGGCTCCCCCCGGTCCGGGCGGTCGTTGCGCCGCCGAACGGAGGGGGGCGGGGCTTCACGGCCGCATGGACATGGCGCCGGGACCGCACGGGGCCCGGTGGAGGTGGGGGGGAGTGTGGATGGCTCTGGGTCGGCAGGCCAAGGGGGGGGGGTGCACGTGGCGGGGGACCTGCGGCAGGCTGGGTCTGGGGCCAGCATCCGCGCGGTGGGGGGGAGGGGGGCGCTCCGGGGGGGTCGCATGCCGGAGGGGGGGGAGGGTGGGTCGCAGAAGGCTGCCAAGGTGCCTGGCAGGGCTGGTTTTAGACGCCGGCATGCCAGGGGCGGCGGGGGGAGGAGGACATTGCCTGCAGTCCCGGATCGCAGGGACCGGATGGACCGCGCGGAGCACAGGGGGATTGCCGCGTCCCCGGTGCGCGTTGGAGAGGTCGGTTCGGAGAGCGAGCTGTCCCAGGAGGAGGAGGGGTCCTTTTCTACACCCGGACCGGTACCGGTCGCCGAGGCCCCTGGGGGCCCGGGTAAGTTGCGGGAGTCTACATTGCTGGCGGATGCCTTGCGGGATCTGATGGGGGTGGCGCAGGGGGGTGCGGTGCCCACGGGATCCCGGGACGTATTGGGGGGGGGTTGCGGCAGGTTCAGCGCAGGGGGCGGGGCCTGTGGCCCCGGGGGGGCCGTCAGGTCAGTTGCAGGAGCTGTTGGGGGGGCTGCAGGCCCTGGTTGGTAAGTTTGCTGGGGGCTCCGGGTCGCCTCAGGTGGCCCCCTGGATGGGTACTGTGGGGGGGGCCGGGGGGGCGGAGGTCATTCCTGCGCGGGATGCACCGCCTGCTGCGGTGTCGGGGAGCACGGATGCGGGGGGTGTGGGCTCGGGGGTCCCCCCGGTGCCCGCGGACCCGGGGGCGCGGTCTGACCTGGTTAGGATCGCGGATGCTGCCCGGTGCGAAGTCTATGTTTGTTTCGAAGGCCCATTGGGGGCGCATTTGAAGCAGGAGGTGCGGGACAAGATCGGCAAGGGTGAGTATGTGGAGATTTTCTCCTTGCTCCCCCTCGAGAAATTTAATTTGGACAGGGTTAAGCCGGACAGTTCCAAGAAGGACGACGAGGAGAAACGTAGGTATCGGCTGATCCCGCGCACATTTGCAAATTGGCTTCAGGCGTTCGCTATATTGGCTAGCGTGATAGGGGAAAAGAACCCCGAGCATTGCTCGGCGTTATTTTGTTACCTGGACGCGATTGGGGAGGCTCACCGAGTGTATGGAGGGCTGGCTTGGCTGCGCTATGATGAGCAGTTTCGTCAGCGTAAGGCAGTGCGGGCTGACCTGCGGTGGGATCACAAGGACATAAGCCTCTGGATGAGGCTTATGTCTGCTCCGCGGGCGCCCACTCCGTTTCTTCAGGGGGGGGCCGGGAGTGCGTCTTCCTCGGGACTGCCGGCCGGAAAGAAGTGGGGGGTGTGCTGGCCCTTTAATGAAGGGGCTTGTAAATTCGGAGGCGCGTGCCGCTTCAAGCATGAGTGCTCCGGGTGCGGCGGCACCCACCCCCTGTCTCGCTGTTTCAAAAAAGGTCAGCGTGCCAGTGCCGCCGGTCACAAGAGGGATGACGCCGGTGAACCTGGGAAGGATGCTTCCTTTCCTAAATAGGTATCCGGATGGTGCGGCGGCGCGTGGGTTAATTCTGGGTTTTCGGGACGGTTTTAGGATTCCCTGTTCTTTGGGAGGGGTGCCGCCGTTGGCCAGGAATTTGCGATCGGCTTTAGATCACCCGGGGGTTGTGGATGACAAATTGGGTAAAGAGGTGGCGCTAGGCCGGATGGGTGGTCCTTTCGAAGTGCAGCCGTGGGGGGACCTGGTGGTCTCCCCGTTGGGTGTAGTTCCTAAGAAGGAGCCGGGGAAGTTTCGCTTGATTCATCACCTGTCTTTTCCGAAAGGGGGGTCGGTCAATGATTTCATTGACCCGGAGGCGTGTACGGTTTCCTACACGTCTTTTGACGCGGCGGTACGGTGGGTCAGGCGGTATGGTCGTGGGGCTCTCATGGCCAAGGCGGATGTGGAATCGGCGTTTCGCCTTCTGCCGGTCCACCCGGACAGCTTCCGGCTGTTGGGATGCCATTGGCGGGGCAAGTTTTATGTGGACTTGTGCCTGCCCATGGGTTGTTCCATTTCATGCGCCTATTTTGAAGCTTTTAGTTCATTTTTGGAATGGGTGGTGAGAGATGTTTCGGGCCTGGAGTCGGTCATCCACTATTTGGATGACTTTCTGTGCGTGGGCCCGCCTGCCTCCAATGTGTGTGCGATTCTTCTGTCCACGTTGCAGCACATTGCGGGCAGGTTCGGGGTGCCGTTGGCGGGGGATAAGACGGAAGGCCCGGTGACGGAATTGAGTTTTTTGGGAATCGTGATTGATTCTATGGCAATGGAGTGTCGCTTGCCAGAGAATAAATTACGGGATCTGCAGGCGGAGTTGGCAGGCATGCAGGGCCGGCCGAAGGTTCAGCTTCGGGCCCTGCAGTCCCTGTTGGGCAAGCTGAATTTCGCTTGCCGGATCATCCCTATGGGCCGTGTGTTCTGCCGACGGCTGTCGGGGGCCACTGCCGGGGTAACCGCCCCTACCCACTTTGTGCGTTTGCGAAGGGAACACCGGGAGGACCTGCGGGCTTGGCATGAATTTTTGGAGTCGTATAATGGGCGGGCTATGTGGATGTCGGGGCCAGTGAGCAACTTCGATGTGGAGTTGGTTACTGACGCGGCTGGCTCAACGGGTTATGGGGCATTTTTCCGGGGTCGGTGGAGTGCGGAACCTTGGCCACGCTCATGGGAGGTTGCGGGGTTGTTGGGCAATTTGGTTTTGCTAGAATTGTTCCCGATAGTGGTGGCATTGGAGCTGTGGGGGGCGGAGTTTCGTAATTTGAAGTTGCGCATCAATTGCGATAACATGGGGGTGGTCCAGGTCCTCAATCGGATGACTGCTTCCTCCCCCCCGGTCATCCGGCTGCTGCGACACCTGGTCTTTCGCTGTTTGCGGCTCAATGTTTACGTTTATGCTGTGCACATACCTGGGGTGGAGAATTCTTTGGCTGACTCGCTCTCTCGTTTTCAGTGGGACAAGTTCCGGCAGCTGGCGCCGGGAGCGGAGGAGTCGGGGGCGCCATGCCCCGGGTGGATGTGGGAACTTCCCTTGGAATCGCCGCAGGTTGGTTAAAAAGGTCGTTGAGTGAGGCTACATGGTCCGCTTATTCTAGAGTGTGGGCGGAATGGTGGGCGTTCCTGCGGGAGGTTGGAGTGGCTGGTCGGGGCTCCGACCGGCGCTGGGTGGTATTGTACTGGGTTGCCCGGAACATTGAGACGGGCCTGTCTCCCGCGTCTATTGAGCGGAAGCTGGCGGGGTTGGCATTTTTGTTCAAACTGTGGGGGGAGCCGGACGGGACGAAGGATTTTTGGGTGAGGCAAACGTTGAAAGGGTACAGGAGGGATTGGAAGGGTAGGGATGCGCGCCGGCCGGTGTCATTTGACAATTTGGTGGCAATTTGTTCTCGGCTGGTGGACGTTTGCTCGTCTGCTTACGAGACCGTTCTGTTTACGGCAGCGTTTTCGTTGGCGTTTATGGGGCTTTTAGGATCGGGGAGTTGGTGTGTCGCTCAAAACGGGTGGCTGGGGGTCTGTTGGATCAGGATGTGCAGGTGGTTGCGGATCGGGTGAGTATACGGTTGCGTAGGTCTAAGACTGATCAACGGGGCAGGGGAGTGGCGATTACGCTGCTCGCCCTGCCGGGCTCGGTAGTGTGCCCGGTGGCGGCGGTACGGGCTTTCCGGGCGGTACGGCCTGTGGGGGCGGGCCCCTTTTTGGTGCACGAGGAGGGCTCTTTTCTATCCCGTTTTCAATTTGTGTCGGTCTTTCGGCAATGCCTGAGGGCGGTGGGTTTGGATGAGCGGGACTACGCGTCCCACTCTTTTCGGATTGGGGCGGCCACGGAAGCGGCTCGATGTGGGCTGGAGGAGGCGGTGGTGCGCCGGATTGGTAGATGGGAGTCCCGGAGGTTCCGGTCCTATGTCCGGCCGCAGTTGCTACTGGGGTAAGGAGGGTGCGGCTGGGGGTTGTTTGCTGTGGGATTTATGGGGGGGAGGACTGTGCTTGTAACATTCCTTTGGTTGTTGTGTTATTTCTCTTGTTTTCATTCCAGATGGAGGTTCTCAACGCCTCGTTTGGATCCTGGGGCATTCGTACGTCTGCTGGGGGGCCAGGAGAGGTGATTCTCTACCAGCAGGCAGGCAATTGGGTATCCCCAGGGAGGTTGCTAGGGTGATGTGGTTGGGTTTCCCGGGCATGAGGTGGGAGCGTGTCATGAGGGAGGTGGAGCGCTTCGCTTTGAGGGATAGGCCCCCGGATGTGCTGGTTGTTCATGCGGGGGGCAATGACCTGGGAGTTCGGAAAGTGAAGGACATTTTGGCGGATATCAAGGCTGATGTGTTGCGCATGCGAGTCCTGTTCCCGGGCACCATTTTGGTGTGGTCGGACATTGTGGCCAGAACGGTGTGGCGGGGGGCCAGGTCTTTAGCCAGCCTCGAGAAAACTAGGATTAGGGTTAATAAGGTTGTTGGGCGGTTTGTAGTGCAGAACGGGGGCATTGTGGTAAGACACAGGGAATTGGAGGTGAATGTAGGGCTTTATCTTAGGCGGGATGGCGTTCATCTATCGGATGTGGGGATTGACCTCTGGTCCTTTGGCTTACAGGAGGGCATACAGAAAGCTCTTCGGGTGTGGGGCGGCCCTCAAGGTTGAGGGGGTCACCCTTTCGGGCTGTGGCGGTGTGTTTTCTGGTGGTTTCTGACGGTAGACAGGTACTCAGAAGGGATCTGAGGGTGTGGGGGGCTCATCTAACGATCGGCCCCTCTGGGTATTCCTGAACGTTGGAGGGAATACGGTTATGTTCACTGGCGGAAGTTGTCTCCGACCGGTCACAGGTGGAGGCCTTTGGGAAGTTGGTCAGGTGTACCGCAGTGATTGGGTATTGGTTTAAGTGTGGTCACCGTCAGAGATCACCAGAATGGGCAGTTAATGTTAATTAAAATGTGGTTTAATGTTAATAAAGTTATTTATATTTATATTTATATATTTATATATATTTATATATTTATATATTTTCATATTTACAAGTTATTGGAGTAATTTTGAGTTATGTTTAATAAAGGCTGTTGTGGCCAGTTTACTCCAACCTATGGTGTGGTCTCGTTTCTAATAGATAAGGAATAGTATAAGGGGAACATTCAGACTACACTAGTCAAGAGAAGCACGGATTAAGAATGCAATGATATAAGGAGTGCTGGACATGACAGTGTGGATGAGGGACACAGAGGGTTAAGCTTTATGGGTGGAGTTCAGGAAAAGGTTTGCAGGAAACAAGTTCAGTGTAGGGGAGGGGTCACATAAAAGGGAGAGGTGTGGCTTTAAGGAATCATTCGGAGCCCAGTGTGACACAGAGGAGGCAGTTTTTCCCACCCTCCCGCCCTATTGTTAGGTGTTTGTTTTGTGGTGTTTTGTTGCTGGTCTTTTTCTTCTTTTTCAGGTTCATCGGTTGTCACAGCAGCTGAAAGTTTTTCTTGTTGGCGGTGTGTTTTCTGGTGGTTTCTGACGGTAGACAGGTACTCAGAAGGGATCTGAGGGTGTGGGGGGCTCATCTAACGATCGGCCCCTCTGGGTATTCCTGAACGTTGGAGGGAATACGGTTATGTTCACTGGCGGAAGTTGTCTCCGACCGGTCACAGGTGGAGGCCTTTGGGAAGTTGGTCAGGTGTACCGCAGTGATTGGGTATTGGTTTAAGTGTGGTCACCGTCAGAGATCACCAGAATGGGCAGTTAATGTTAATTAAAATGTGGTTTAATGTTAATAAAGTTATTTATATTTATATTTATATATTTATATATATTTATATATTTATATATTTTCATATTTACAAGTTATTGGAGTAATTTTGAGTTATGTTTAATAAAGGCTGTTGTGGCCAGTTTACTCCAACCTATGGTGTGGTCTCGTTTCTAATAGATAAGGAATAGTATAAGGGGAACATTCAGACTACACTAGTCATGTTAAATGCAAAAATGAATAAACATCTATTGAATAAAAAAGAAAAAAAAAAAAGAAAAAAGCCTATTCCAATCCCAGCTAACTACTTTAAATCACTGCAGTCTATTCTATCCAGATTCATCTGGCAAGGAAAGAAATATTGATGTGCTCATGCAAAGCTAAACACTGCTCAGTTGGTGGAACTGAATGCGTAGACTTCTTTTATTATTTTTTAGCCTCTTTACTTACACAACTTAATGAATGGTTTTGGCCTCCCCACTCTACACTCTGGGGACAAATAAAGTCACTTATATTTCAGAATACTCTCTATCCACTTGGTTCATTAGTGTGTCTTTGGGAGCTCGACCTCCCTCATACATCCCCTCAACTATATCAATAAACAAAAGCTGCGCTGAATCTTAAGAAATATATAGAAGACTCTATACGGATATATATATGCTACACGTTCAACTGCAAAATATTGATCTCAACGTGCAATAAAAAATTAAAATGATAATCTTAATCACTATAGATATAGTTGTGAATTAGCACGCTAACATTGAAATAATAAAAAATTTGATGATAAATAAATTAAACTAACTAAATAAATAAGTAAAGAAATAAAAAATAGTCCACAATAAAAATGGAGAGGTGAATCTTCAGTCCTCAATAGTGACACCGCACACAACACCCTCAAAGAAGTTACAGGGTACACCAAGGGAAAGACCTCCACCAATGGAATCACTGCCGCTTACCAGCTAGCTAGATCTCTTTTTAAGGAGATCCAACATGCACGTGGTTTATCCCCAAGCCTGGGTTTCTGTACAGGGTTATGTACAATGTGTTTCCGATGTTCCACTTGAACCGGCATAAACACTCCCGTTCTAACTTCTCCTCACAGCCATATTGATAGGTATTTATTAGCCAGACAAAAACAAAAGGGATCCCATAGCGTAATTCCATAAAAACAATTTTAATCAAACATATGCGTCTATTATGCACTTACACTTATGTATGTACAGCAATAATGTAAGTATAGAGCCTTCTATATATTTCTTAAAGTGGTTGTAAACCCTTACAAACCACTTTGACCTACAGGTAAGCCTAGATTAAGGCTTACCTGTAGGTCCAAGCAATATCTCCTAAACCTATATGGTTTAGGAGATATTTGCCCGAAAACAGGCACCGCTGTCTACGGCGCATGCGCCGTAGACAGCGGCGAGCAGGCGCACTGAGTGCGGCATTCTCAGCGACGGAGCTGCCGCGTGTGTCGGCTCCCGTGCGCATGCACGGGAGTGACGTCATCGCGGCTTCGCCGAATGACAGCGGCGGAGCTGCGAGACCCCATCAACAAGATGGATGCGGCGGACTACAGGGGACAGCGGCGACTTCGCTGGCTCCTGTGTCAGGTAAGTGACACATAATGGGCTACTATGCGATGCATAGTAGTCCATTATGCTTTGCCTTTGCAGGGAATGAAAGAGGAAGTAAACTCATCAGGGTTTACTTCCTCTTTAAAGGGCTTGTAATGTTATTATTATTATTATTTTTTTTTTAATAACAAACATGTCATACTTACCTCCACTGTGCAGCTCGTTTTGCACAGAGTGGCCCCGAACCTGCTCTTCTGGGGTCCCTCGGCGGCTGTCTCGGCTTCCTCCCGCAAGTACTTCTCACGTTCATGCGAGCTCCCTCGCATGGTGAGAAGCACTTGCAGGAGCACTCCCGTGATACAGCTGGTGGCTATAGCCGCTCGCTGTATCACACGGCCCCGCCCCCGGCGTGCCACGTCATTGGATGTGATTGACAGCAGCGCGAGCCAATGGCTGCGCTGCTTTCAATCCATCCACTCCAGCCAAGAGGACGTCAGGGGCGAACGTGGGACTTTCGAGGGTTAAGTTGCAGCAGGATTTTTTCTTTTCATTCATTTTACTTTTTTATTTTTTTCACTATCACAGTATATCATAAGGATTATTAGACAGCGCTGTTTTTCACACGCCTTGACATACCCCCAACTATGCAAGCATTGGTAAAAGCATGGAAATCTCTATTCCACGTCTCTCACTCCTACCCAAACTCCACCATCCTTAAAATCCCCATTTCAGCCTTACATCACATCATGGAATCTATTTTCTTTACATCCTGGCAATCGAAAGGCATACAACACATCAATGACCTGTTTGAGAACGATACCCTCAAGCCCTTTACAACCCTTCAAAAAAGAGTTTCTCCTACCCAATTCAGACCTTTTCCAGTGCCTCCTCATAAAACATTGCCTGTCGGCACTCTCCTCATGGCCTTGTAAAATACCCTCCCCAGTTTGGGCATTTCTCTCCCCAACGAAAAGGGATATAGCTCTTTTATACCATCCTCCAACAAAAATGCAGCTTTACTAAATCTGCTCCTTTTCATAGATTGGAAAACGACCCGGGTCATACACATACTGACAAACAATGGACCACAACCTATAACTCTACTTATAAAGTCACTAGTTGCTCTACCCTCTGGGAACTCTTTATTAAACTGACACATTGGTGGTACATGACCCTCCACAGAATCTCTCGATTTGGTAAATGCATAAATACTTAATACTGGAGAAACCATGGCCAAAAAAGAGACCTTCTTCATAGCTTATGGAGCTGCCATAAATTGATATCATATTGGCTATCTATTTTTAAACTTATTTCTGAAGTGGCTCACAAAATTGTCCCTCCATCTCCCAGCCTAGCGCTTCTATCGTTGGAAGTGGAATTGCTTCCTCGCAAATCACAATATACCATTACCCATATTTTTCTAGCCGCCAAACTTAGCATTACCAGCAGATGGAAAAATCCTGAACCTTCCACTCTATGAGAAGTGATAGACCTAACCAAAACGCATCACTCATATGAACAGATCCTAGCTATGAACTCAGAGAGGGCAGACTAGACTTCTCACATATGGCGACCATGGCTTACTGTAAATGGAGAATGTTACATTTTTGAAGTCGAAACATTGCTCCTAATATTTATCACATCAACCCACCCTTTCCTCTGATGCAACAGCAAATGGGAGGTCTAACCGACTCACGGGGCACTGTTGTTTTTTATGTCGAACCAGAGAAGGACATATATGTTAAAAAAAATTTGCTGTAGATATGAAATTCTCTCAATTTTAGTATGTTTGTACTAAAAAAAATCTTTTATACTTTAACTATAATTCAAAGTGTTTTTTGATGCCTCTAATGCCCCCCCCCCCCCCCCAATGATGCACTTTGTTATTGTGTACTAAACGATTAATGTTTGGTGACTTTAGGTTAACATGCTGTGGTGTGTCTGCATAACTAATGGATGGCCTTTTTTTTTTTAACAAAAGAATGGATGGCCTTAATGCAACACATATTACCATGTGCCATGATGCACACATGTGTTACATTGCAACAGATTCCTAAAGTGTAAATCTGCCATTTTTCCTCTCTGCTTTTCCTATTTTTGGATCATTTATACTCATACAAATGTGCAGTAATGGAAAGATTAAACTCATGTGGTAGGTGCTTTTTTAATGAGTTGCCACAGACAAACTGTATTTAAGGATGAGGCGGCCCACTTTTATTAAATAAAACAGAAAGTTCATATGCAGATCAGTTGCCCACGCAGGGGTTCTTCCACATCAATATGAACATTTAAATGAAAATGCTGAGCCACCTGGCTCCCTTGTTGTTGGACCCTCTGACTGTGTTTTTCACTTGTTTCTCTTAGCCTTTAGTTGCAGAATCCTGCTGCATAGCCCAATTCTGGCTTCTGGATAGGGGCTTTTCTGACACTCCCAATAGCAGCCCACCTGACTCCTGGATGAGACCTCCTATCTCGTGGCTGGGTTACCTCTGACCCCTTGGTGAGACCCACTGTCTCTTGGCTTCTGGCTGGGGACCTCTGATCCCTCAGTGAGACCTCCTGTCTCTTGACTTCTGGCTGGGGCCCTCTGACTCCTCGTGAGACCTCCTGTCTCTTGGCTTCTGGCTGGGGCCCTCTGACCCCTCTGTGAGACCCCCTGTCTCCTAGCTGGGGCACTTCTGACTCCACAGTGAGACCCTCTGTCTCTTGGCTTCTGTTTGGGGCCCTCTGACCCCTTGTGAGACCTCCTGTCTCTTGACTTCTGGCTGGGGCCCTCTGTCTTCTCAGTGAGACCTCCTGTTTTCTGGCTGGTTCACCCCTGACCCCTCGGTAAAACCTTCTGTCTCTTGGCTTCTGTCTGGGGCCCTCTGACACCTTGGTGAGATCCTCTGTCTCTTGGCTTCTGGCTGGGGCCTTCTGACCCCTTGGTGAGACCCTCTGTGTCTTGGCTTCTGGCTGGGCAACTTTGAGGCCTTGGTGAGACCTCCTGTCTCCTTACTGGATACAAGATTTCTGACAGATAAACAAGTAAAGTATTTTTGGTACATTT
This sequence comes from Lithobates pipiens, assembly GCF_037356315.1. Classification (NCBI taxonomy): domain Eukaryota; kingdom Metazoa; phylum Chordata; class Amphibia; order Anura; family Ranidae; genus Lithobates; species Lithobates pipiens. The sequence continues at coordinate 484,948,439 of NW_027507718.1, forward strand.
AGACTGGGTTCACACTTATGTAAACACAGACATAGCATGTGATTCGCGCTCGCATTGGTGTGCTGACCACATGTCATGTCTGTGCAATATACGAGTTTAGCCATACAATGGCTGAACTCGCATTGTATTCGCACAAAAAAGGTGAAGCCTTTTTTTTGTTTTCAAATATTTTATTAAGAAATAATAATCAGAAACAAAAATAATTCGTGGTAGAGCATATACAACCATATAGAACAAGAGAAGCAAGTTACATAGTAAGCATCACATATAATCAAAGATGAAAGAACTAGTCAATGCATGTGAATCATTCATGAACTGTAAGATCCATATGGATAGAGTGAGTATTAACATCTTAGATACAAGATACCACATGGTTCTAAAGAAGGATTTTTTGATATAATATAGAGAAGAGAAAGAGAGAACTCAAAATTAAAATGAGATAAAAGAAAATAAAAGGTTATTAAACCAGGGGAAGGAGAGAGACCAGCACATTCAATGCAGGAGCCTGAATACAGACCACGGTTTCCATTTCGCATCAAATAATGGGATAGAATCATGTAGTGTGCGATGAATTTTTTCAATGTGCATCATTAGGTCTATGCGTGAAAGGATCTGAGCAAATGGTAAGGAGAGAGATTTCCAGTTAAGTGCGATAGACCAGAGCATGGCCAGACAAATTGAATGAATCAGGCATCTTAAATGTTTAGGAGTATCAGGTGGGGCTACAAATAATAGAGCATGAGAAATGTCGATATTGATAGTATAACCTGCTACTCTATTGATTAAGTCAAAAAGTAAACCTCACACTGGCTGAATCCGGTCGCATTCCCAAAATACGTGTTTAAAGGAGCCTGGGCAGGGGCATCCCCCAAAACAAGTGGGGGAAACCTGGGGAAACATACTATGCAACCGAAGGGGTGTATAGTACCATCTAGTGAGCAACTTAACTGCGGTTTCTCTAAGTGAGAGAGCTTTTGAGCACTGGCACATGTTCCTCCAGGCTCTATCCCAATCTATAGTGTCACAATCCAGTTCCAGCTCATTTTCCCATTTAAGTCTGTATTGTAGTCCTACTACCACCACCGCTGACGCCAAAGTCTTATAGAGACCGGAGATTAGGCCTCTCTGTCTAGGGGCTGTGTGGCAGATATCTTCAAAAAACCCTGGAGGTAAGGTGTAAGGGCCAGGGTAGTGTTGAGAAAAAAAATGGCGAATTTGCAAGTAATGGAAAAATTCAGTATTTGGGATTTGGAAACTGGACTGCAACTCCTGAAATGTGGCAAAATGGGAATCAATAAGGAAGTCTTTTAAGGCGACCAAGCCAAGTTCAATCCAAGTACGGAATGCAATTTGGGGATTGTGGGCCGATGTGAATCTAGGGTCACCTAGGTATGAGGCCCCTATAGGTGTCTGGGGTACCAGGCCATACTTATTACCATACATATGCCAGAGACGTAGGCCATCTAAAACAATAAGATTTGCATGGATATGAGAGCAATTCGGTAAATATGGGGACCACATAATGTTTGGCAGAACTCAAGGAAGTATAGATTCCTGTTCAAACTGAACCCACGGCACCCTAGAGTTCCTAATGGACCATTGAGCCTGTTGGGAAAATCTACTTGCCAGGTAGTAAAGCCAAATTTGAGGGACTCCCAGACCCCCGTGCGTAGCAGAACGGTACAAGACGTCCCTAGCGAATCTGGGAGGTTTATCTTGCCAGATAAACTTATTGAGATATGATTGGATATTATTAATATACGATTTGGAAATTCTTATTGGGAGAGACTGGAAAACATATAGTAGGCGGGGGAGTATGACCATCTTAAGGGCCGTTATGTGACCCATAAAAGAAATGTGTAAATTAGACCAAGATTTCAGGGTAGACTTAATTTTAACAAACAACGGAGGGTAATTAGATGAGAAGAGTTGTTTATAATTGTTGGACAGAGCTATCCCTAAATAGAAGAGGTGGGTAGAAGACCAATGAAAGGGAAAAGTCAGTTTAAGATGTGAGAGTTCCAACGAGGGAATGCCTATGGGAAGAGCTTCGGATTTGGATAAATTGATGGATAGACCCGAAACATTAGCAAATTTCGATAAGACTTCAAATAAATTGGGGAGGGAGATTAATGGTTTGGACATAAACATCAGGACATCGTCCGCATACATGCAGAATTTGCTTGTTAAGGCTCCTTTTGTATATCCAGAGATGTTGGGATTATTCAAGATAGTTATAGCCAGGGGTTCGAGGGCCAAGGCGAACAGTAGCGGGGATAAAGGGCAACCCTGCCTAGTGCCCCTACCTACACTAAAGAAGTCTGAACAGCAACCGGGGATCTTTATCCTAGTTTTAGGGTTCTTGTAAAGGGTGTGGGAAGAGTGCAAGAATTCATCACGGAATCCTAGTCTTTGTAAGACATTAGTAAGATAGGCCCAGGAGACACTATCAAAAGCCTTTTGAATGTCGAGGCTAAGTAACAGAAGACTACGCGAGTGTTCATTAGCATCTTGAATTATATTAGTTGCCAATCGAATGCTATCAGTAATTAGTCTGTGGGGAATGAAACCAGATTGGAATGGGGAGATAAGGCAGGGGATATGGGTGGCAAGTCTATCTGCAAGGATTCTACTGAAGATTTTTAAATCATTATTCATAACTGAAATAGGTCTATAATTTTGGGGGAGCACGTGATTCTTGTTTGGTTTGGGGATCAGGGACATGTTTGCCAATAACATTTCCTCTGGGAAGCTGCCGCCCTGCATCACCCAGTTAAAGAGGTAGGTGAGTCTGGGGGCTAAGACTGAAGCAAATTTCTTGTAATAGATGGCAGCAAAACCGTCAGGGCCTGGGGCAGAACCCCGTTTAAGGGATTTAATAACTTTTAAGACTTCCGCCGTAGAGATGGTGGAGTTTAGGTGTGCTATTTGGGATTCAAATAGGGTTGGCAATGGCACCTCATCCAGCCAAGAGATAAGCTCTGGGACTTTGACATTCGGGTCATGAGCTAACAAGGAAGCATAGAATTTTTCAAAAATGGCTAAAACTTCTTTAGGGTGAGAAGTGAGGTGGCCCTCCCTAGAGGTCAATTTATAGACATGCGTTGGTCTCTGGGAGTGTTGTAGTTTGCGTGCGAACCTTGAGGAGGCCGCACCATCTGATAGGATGTGTCGTGCTTTTGCAAATCTGAGGAGTTTTTCTGTTTTATTTGTTAAAAGGGAGTCAAGTTCTAAGCGTTTACGATCAATCTCCTGTCTGGTAGAGTCTAAGTGTAATGAGGACGTGTTCTTGTACAAGTGATCAATCTCTCTCGTCAAGGTTAGAATCCTACCGTTTAATAATTTATTACGGGCAGCCGATATCGCTATCAGTTTACCTCTTAAAACAGCCTTATGCGCGACCCAGATTGTAGAGGGTGATAACTCTGGTAGGGCATTGATCGAAAAGTATTCCTCTATCGCCTCTTCTATCTTGAACACTGCGTCTGCATCTGTCAGGAGAGACTCATTAAGTCTCCAAGAGTGTAATGTGGGGGACAACTTAATGAAAGTGGTGGTGAAAGCTGTGGCGTCATGGTCTGACCAGACGCAGGGGTAAATACAGCTCTGCGTCGAATTTGCTAGGACAATGGGAGAGGCAAAGATGTAATCCAACCTGGCAGAACTGTTATGGGGGTGGGAATAGAAAGTGAACTCTCGAACCCCTACGTTATGTGCACGCCAGGTGTCCGAGAGTTGACACTCCAATAGACCATGGGTAAGTGATTTGGGGAAGGCCCTAGTGAGGGGGGTGTGGGAGGAACGATCCAAGTTAGCATTAGCTACCAAATTAAAGTCCCCACCTATAATTAAGTGAGGGGAGTGAAAGGAAGCTAATTTAGCAAAAAAAGATTTAAAGAAAGTTGCTGGGGCATCATTGGGGGCTTACACTCTTGCGATTGTCAATTCCCTGTTATGTATTAATCCCTTGATAATAACATATCTACTATCCACATCTTTATAAACCCGTTTCACCTCCATAGGAAAAGAGGAATGTAGGAAAATGGCGGCACCCCTAGATTTAGAGTGGTATTGAGAGTAGAACGCTTGAGGAAAGTTCCTATGAAAAAATTTAGGATGGGAATTATGTGAGAAGTGGGTTTCCTGAATGAGAAGTATTTTGGCATTCATTCCCTTGTAAAAATCAAACGCCTTACGTCTTTTCGTGGGGGAATTAAATCCCTTAACATTATGGGACACACATGTGATCGCCATAAGCAGGAACAAAGGGAGTGATCAGCCAAGAAGCCCCAATCACAAAACAATAATTGGGAATTATAATTTGGGGGGGACCGTAATAAGGGAAAGCAGATAGGGGTGCAGCCATTATCCCATTAAGAAATACATATATGCGTAACATAGTCCATAAGCATAATGAAACGTGGCAATGTCTGTAGCGTTGAGAATAAAGAGATTGATTAAAAAGTGCTGGGCCCCCAAAAAAAAGGAGGAAGAGAGAAAAAAGAAAAAAGAAAAAAAAAAGTGGGGGAAAAACATATAAAAGTTAAAAAGGAAACTTTTTCGAGAAACCAAAACCCCTGAACCAAACCATAGTCCAGAGTACGTAGAGTCCAGTCAGAATATGTATATCAGGGGGGTCAGGTAGTCAGGGGAGCCGACAACAGCAACAAAAAGAGAACCGTCAGGTCCCCGAGCACCTGAGAAGAACAAACAACCGGAAAAAAAAAGGTAACTCCGAGACACCAAGGTCTCAGTCCCAGCTCGATACGGCAAAAAAAAGGAAAAAAAAAGGGAGGCACAACAGGCCGTTCAGGTATTCCGCTGGGGGGGGAAGCATGTCGCAGCACCAAAGGACACCAGCATGGAGCAGTCATAACGGGAACAGAGGAAGATGGGGGGCATACCTGCTTCCAGCAACACAGAGGGAGAAATGTCAAAAGAAAAGCATAGTGGAGTAGAGAACTTCAGCGAGGACTTCCTTCGTTGGGTTCACCGATCCCGTAACGAATACGCCTCCTATCCCTCCGTGACGGTGGTGTTTGCCAGATAGGAGCCAGTCTTGGGGTCAGCGGGGGTCTCCGGGCTTCCGCAGCATCTAGGAGGCCCAATTTCACTAGCAAATCTTGACCCTCTTGAAGCGTAGATACTGAGTAAGTGCTGCCATTATGAGGGACTATCAACCGAAACGGGAAGCCCCATCTATAACGAATGCGAGCAGATTGGAGTGTAGAGGTGATTTCTTTGAGGGACCGTAGTCTCTCGAGGGTGGCGGGTGAGACATCTGGGAAGATCTGGATTTGGGTGTCATCAAGAAAAATACGTTGTTTGTTTCTGGCAGCTCGTAGGATCTCCTCCTTCACCAAGAAATCCCTAAGGCACAGGATGATATCTCTTGGGGGTTTGTCTGCTGGTGGTTTCGGCCGGAGGGCCCTGTGAATGCGGTCGCACTTAAACGCAGCAGAATCATGGTCGGGGAGGAGTGATTTAAACAGGCGAATCACTGTGGGGATTAGGTCCACTTCAGTTTCTGGGATTCCTCGGAGACACAAATTATTACGCCTATTCCTGTTGTCGAGGTCCTCGACTTGCATTTGTATCATGGTGAAAGCAGAAGCAAGATTTTCGTGTTCTCTGCTTAAATCATTGTGAGCTATTGCTAGCTCATCATGTTTACTTTCAAGTCTCTCTGTTCTGGAGCCTAAAGCTGCTATTTCCTGCGATAACGTGTGAGACGTTTTATGTAGCTCAGTTTGGAACTTAGCAGCCATCTTGTCATATATGGCTTCTAGGCTAGCATCCAGATCAGCCTTAGAAAGAGTGTTAGACTCACCAGCCCTCGTCAGTGGTGGGAAGAGATCCGAAGAGATCTGCGGCGCGGAGGCCGGAGCGGCGGCGAAACTGCCCTGATCCGCGCCATCTTGAAACATCCCGCCGCTGTCCCTCGTCCGGAGAAGATAGTGGGTTAGCGTATGTTGGCACGATTTGCGGGAGTTCTTCTTTTTTGCAGGCATGCACCGTGGTGAGGGGACCTGGGGGGTGTCGATGTTAGGGCGATAAAGAGGTTTTGTAGCCCCCAGGGCACTGATTAAGTCCCGGTCTGCACGGAGCTCTCACTCTAGGCTGCCATCTTGTTCAGCGCCGCGCATCAAGGTGAAGCCTTTTTCCCCACACTGGAATCAGGTCACACCCATGGAATCCGATTGCTGTCCCAATCCACAGTTCACACTGCAATCTGTGAACAGATCTGGGGGTTTAATTAACATTGTATTGACACCCGCAGTGGTTCGCAGAGGGGGAGATGCGATGCAGGAACCGACGCTGGAATCGCACTGGTTCCTGCATTTCTATAGTGTGAACCCAGGCTCAGGAATGGTTCACACCTATGAGTGTTTTTTTTTGCGCTTTTTGCAGAAACACACTGCAGTTTATTTAGCATGGTTTCCAACAAGACAAATAACATCTATGCTTTTTTCAGCCGCTGTGTTTTTGGAAAGGGTCATGGACTTTTTCTTTAAATCCAAAACATTGCTTTTTTTGCTTTTTTGGTTCAAGTGGAGCTGCAGAAAAGAACGTAGAGTGTTTTTGCCACAATTTTTTTTTATTATTCTGTCTAACAACAAATTGCACAAAAAAGCCTAAAAAATGCAAAATGCATCAAAAAATGTGTGGGCAGAAATGCAAAATGCACCGCAAAAAACACTGCAGAAATTATCAAAAGCAAACTGCATAGGTGTGAACCAAGCCTGAGGCAGCCACTGCGATTTTGGAAAGGGTCAGGGACTTTTCTTTAAGCAAAATTGTGCTTTCTTTTGCTTTTTTTGGTTCAATAGACTTTTATAGAGAAGTGGAAAAAAAGCATATAGTGTGTTTTTAAAGTGATTTTGTGCCGATTTTACATAGATTTTTCCGCGATTCGTGTTTTTTCGAATCTGCCCAACAACAAAATGGGAAAGAAAGCATATAAAAAGCAAAATGCAAATCGCGTCAAAATCACGTGTGCAACAATGCAAAACGTACAGCAGAAAGCACTGCAGAAACAATCAAAAGCAAACTGCATAGGTGTGAATCGAGCCTAAGGGCTCACACACATGGCCATTAACCACTTCCCGACCAGCGCACGACGATGTACGTCGACAGAATGGCACGGGCAGGCATATTGGCGTACATGTACGTCCAATATTTGTTGCCGCCGTGCCATCGGGAGCGCGCCGCCGGCGGCGCGCTCCCGCGCTGGTCGGGACCCCCGTGAGTCCGGTCGCGGGACCCGCGGACTCGATCGCCGCGGGCATCCCCGCGATCGTCTCACGGAGCGGCCGAATGGAGGAAATGCTGTATAAACAACATTTTCCCATTCTGCCTAGCAACTAGTGACGCTGATCTCTGCTCCATGTGATTGGAGCAGAGATCAGTGTACACTAAATGAAAGCCCAACCCCCCCACAGTTAGTAACACACCCCTAGGAACACTTAACCCCTACATTGCCACCCACAGGTTAACCCTTTCACTGCCAGTGTCATTTACACAGGAATCACTGCATTTATATAGCAGTGATTACTGTATAAATGACAATGGTCCCAAAAATGTGTCAAAAATGTCCGATGGGTCCCCGACAATGTCGCAGTCACAATAAAAATCGCAGATCGCCGCCATTACTAGTAAAAAAAATAAATAAAATAAAATTATTAATAAAAATGCTATAAAACTATCCCTATTTTGTAAACGCTATAACTTTTGCGCAAACCAATCAATAATCGCTTATTGTGATTTTTTTTACCAAAAATATGTAGAAGAATACGTATCGGCCTAAATTGAGGGAAAAAAATGTTTTTTTTATATATTTTTGGGGGATATTTATTATAACAAAAAGTAAAAAATAATGCGTTTTTTTCAAAATTGTCGCTCTATTTTTGTTTATAGCGCAAAAAATAAAAACCGCAGGGGTGATCAAATACCACCAAAAGAAAGCTCTATTTGTGGGAAAAAAAGGACGTCAATTTTGTTTGGGAGCCACGTCGCACGACCGCGCAATTGTCAGTTAAAGCGACGCAGTGCCGAATCGCAAAAAGTGGTCTGGTCTTTGACCAGCAAATTGGTCCGGTCTGAAAGTGGTTAAAAATGCTGCTGCTAGGTGCTTCTGAAGTTTTTTTGTATGCTTGTGAATGCAACTGCATGTTATTTAATGTGCCAATGCACATACAGGTATGTAAATGTGTATTCATGCATAGCGTTCAGGAGCGTAAGGCCTCATCGTACACGGGTATGCGTCAAATATGCTGCCAGAAATTGGCAGAAAAAACGCCTCTAATCTCACAACTGTGGGTATACGATTGGGTATATGGGATTGTATGATATATATATATATATATATATATATATATATATATTTTTTTTATGGTTGCACTAGATGGACTTGTGTCTTTTTTCAACTCAACTATGTAACTAACTATATATTTGTGCATGTTTAATGCTCCACTCTATAATTCTAAGGACCAGTTCACATCATAGAAACACAGTCCGGATGCGTTCCAGATGCTTTTCTGCATGAGTGTTTTTGATGCGTTTTTTGGTGTGTTTTTGATACAGTCCAGTGCATTCTCCCCCCTCTTTTTTATTAACCTTAAACAAGGACATGTGTGTTCCAGTGCATTTTTGGTGTGTTTATGTGCGTTTCAGTGCATTTTTGATGCATTTTACAGGAAAAATGTAGCATGTTTTACTTTTTTTTTTTGTCTGAAACTGGAAAGTCCCGGAACTGCAAGCACTGGTGTGAACTATGCCATTGGGAACCATATAACCTACTTTCCATGTGTTTTTAATGCAGAAAAAAATTGCACTGGACTGCATATGGTGTGAACTGCCCCTTAACCATTTGCTTATTACTGGGCACTTAAACCCCCTTCCTGCCGAGGCCAATTTTCAGCTTTCAGAGCTGTCACAATTTGAATGACAATTGCGCCCAATCATGCAACACTGTACCCATATGGAATTTTTATCTTTTGTTCACACAAATAGAGGTTTCTTTTGGTGGTATTTAATCCCTCCTGGGTTTTTTATTTTTTGCTAAATAAATGAAAAAATACCTCAAAAAATGTAGAAGAAAAAACAAAAACAGTTTTATAGTCTGTTATACAATTTTGCAAACAGGTAATTTTCCTCCTTCATTGATGTGCGCTGATGAGGCTGCACTGATGGGCACTGATGAGGCGGTACTGGTGGTGACTGATGGGTAGCACTGAAGGGCACTGATAGGCATCTATGATAGGTGGCACTACTGGGCACTAATAGGCACTGGTAGGTGACACTGATAGGTAGCACTAATGAGGCGGCACTGGTGGGGACTGATAGGTGGCACTGAAGGGCACTGATAGGTTGCACTGATAGGCGGCTATTATAGGTGTCACTGAAGGGCACTGATAGGTGGCACTGAGAGGCACTGATAGGTAACACTGATAGGTGGCACTAATGATGAGGCACTTATTGGCAGCACTGATTGGCGACATTGATATGCACTGGTAGGTGGCACTGCTTAGCAGCAGTGGGTGTCCGTGTGCGGGACCGATGTCCCTTTGACAGAAGTCGGTCATCGGCCTTTTTTTCTCCTCGTGCTATCGGCGTGAGGAAAAAAAGCAGATTACGATCTTCTGTTTACATCACCTGATCAGCTGTCATTGGCTGACAGCTGATCATGTGGTAAGGGGTTGTGATCGGCCCCTTACTCTGATCTGTGATCAGCCGAGTGTCACTGACATGTGCAGGCAGCCCTTGCATGGGAGGACATCCGCCCGACCCCCCATGTTTCGGCTATAGTGAGGGCGTGAGGAGGTCAAGAAAAAAAGTTTTGCCCTTAGTTATACTTTAAGCAATACAAACTTTGTAGAAAGAACAATCTTCACTCTATTCGAAAATCAAATCCTATGTATGACTTTTAGTATACTGTGCTCAAGCTCTGGAGATCAAACTACTCTGCACAGAAAAGGACACTCCTGTGTACTCATACTAGACATCTGACTGTGTGCGTTGTCAGCACAGCTGCCCCTTTAAGAATCCGGTCACATGGTTCTGGGAGCAGAGGGCACTTCAGCGTTGGAGGGAAGAGCTTCATGGAAATGCATATCAGAAACAGCGGACTTTATTTCTGTACATAAAACTTCTGTAACCTGTGAGACGAGCGGAGGATCCCCGGTGCGATAATCATCATACGTCACCAGGGTGAGAAATCACTATCAGGGAAGACTAGAAATGTTTGTTTTATTTCCAAAATCTTCATCCTGCATGTGAAGAGGTGCCTTCCATTACTACAGTACTACAGCCTAGCTCAGAACACATTGGGGGAGATTTACTAAAACTGGAGCACTCAGAATCTGGTGCAGCTGTGCACGGTAGCCAATCAGCTTCTAACTTCCGCTTGCTCAATTAAGCTTTGACAATAAAACATGCAAGCTGATTGGTTTCTATGCAGAGCTGCACCAGATTTTGCACTCTCAAGTTTTAGTAAATAACCCCCATTACAATCATTTGTTAACGGGCAACGAAATTGAATTCAAACATTTTTTTACAGAACACGGTTGCTAACTATTGCAGCTTTTACTGCACAGAAAATCCTAAACACAAAAATGAAATCTTCCGCTCCTCACATCTATCCCCCGGGTCAGAAATTCAGAAAGCACTGAAGCCAGGGGGATTGTTTTACTAAAGGCAAATAGACTGTGCACTTTGCGAAGTGCAGTTGACCTCTTCAAGTGCGATTGCTCCAGAGCTTAGTAAATGAGGTAAAGCTTCACTCTGCAAAGAGTACCCAATCATGTGCAAGGAAATGAAAAAAAAAATGTAATTTTGCTTGCGCATGATTGGATGATAGATGTCAGCAGAGCTTCTGTGAATTTACTAAGCTTTGGAGCAACTGCGCCTGCAGAGTGCACAGCCTATTTGCCTTTTGTAAAGGAAATTTGTAAGTTCTGTATATAATTGTATTCTATTTTGTATGTATTGCACACTGCCCTCACTGTGCACATGGCACTAATAATGTTTTTAGTACATGTTTGCATTCTTTCGAGTCCTGATTAGAATTAGTCTGCCTATGTTACGCCCCTTGTTACCATAAAAGTACAATTGTAATATTAATGTGATTCCTGCGTAATCATGTGTATAAAAACCTTCAATTGCGTCATAATAAAACAGAACAGTTATTTGGAAAGATGCGGAGTGTATCTTTTGTGTCTGTTCCCTATTGCAGTAGTTATTATTAATTTGGAACCACTGCAACCAATCAATATGAGGATAGGAGTTCCCTATCTATAAATTCCCATTACACTTTAGTAAATCAACCCCAGAGTGTGAGTGTAACAGCCAGGAAAACCACATTCTCAAATGAAAGCCAGTAGTAGCAACCTACGTTATTTTCCTCTGGAAATTTGAAAATATAATTTAGGCCCCATTCACACTTGTGCGACTTGTCCTGCGATTTGGGACTGCAAAGATGCATGACAAGTCGTACCCCATGATTTCCAATGAGTACTGTTCATATCTTACTTACTCTTATGCCGCGTACACACGAGTGGACTTTTCAACATCCAAAGTCTGACGGAATGATTCCGTCAGACTATTCGATCGTGTGTGGGCTGCAACGGACTTTTGATTCGCAAAAGTCTGACGGACTTTAGAAAATGGAACATGCTTCAAATTTTTCCGACGGAACTCCGCCGGACCCGGTCCCTCCGAACAATTTGCTCGTGTGTATGCTATTCCGACGGACTAAAACCGACGCTAGGGCAGCTATTGGCTACTGGCTATGAACTTCCTTATTCGAGTCCAGTCGTACTTCATCACGTTCGAATCCGTCAGAGTTTGGTGTGATTGTGTGTGGCCAAGTCCGCTCAGCGAAAAGTCCGTCAGAACTCTGTCGGAACTCCGGCAGAACTCCGGCAGAACTCCTTCGGAAGTCTGTCGGACATAAGTCCTCTCGTGTGTACGGGGCTTTACTGTTCATACTTCAAGTCACAGCGACTTCAACGTAGTCCCTGCACTACTTTTGTCTGACTTTGATGCAACTTGAGGTCCATAGACTTAAAGATTACACAGGCATTGCGGAAAGCCGCCGCCGGTGAAGCCCGGGAGAAGCGATGGCCACCATAGAAGGGGGTAAGTGCTCCAGACCTGAGCGACCTCGGGCCGAGGGCGCGGGAGTGTTATTGTTTGCCACCCCCCCCCCCCCCAAAAAAAAATTACCACTGGCCTACAGCTGATATATTGTTGTTACAATAGTGGATCTTGGTTTTAGCTTTTTTGCAGTAATAATCACGTAATATGTTAAGGGGTTAAGTCGTATTAATGTGTTATTATTTTGTGCCTAGAGTAAATGCGCTGTAAACCCCGATGCGTGTCGTGTGCACATAGGACTGTTTTTTTCCTTTACAGCTGAAAGAATGAAGTACACCAGCACAAGAGGAGCCGGGTCTGGTGTGGGGTTTGAAGAGGTCCTGTTTTCCGGGTTTGCAGCAGATGATGGTCTGTATATGCCGGAGCAGATCCCAAAGCTGGATGAGCAGACTTTGAGATCATGGAGCTCTCTCTCCTACAAGGAATTAGTGAAGGAAGTGTGCTCTCTCTTTATTCCTTCTGAGCTCATTCCCAGGAATGATCTACATGGTAAGTTATACATTAAAGAGAATTCAGAGAAATGTATAAACTGATACTGCTAAACTGCTCACAAAGGTTGATTGGTGGCTAAAGGAGAAGTAGCTCCAGTTTCTTAGTAAGGGCAAGTCAATATACACAATATTGTCAAAAGTATTGGAACACCTACCTTTACACGTACATGAACTTTTTTTTTTTTATTGAAAAAAAAAACAACTTTATTGGAAAGTATATGCATGGTGCGTAAATCAATGTAAGCCAACATGGCCAAAGCAGTAGTATATACATAAACACATTGAAATATCTGTGTGACATAAGGCAAAATACCCACCAGTGGCAGAACCAGTACATAATTAGGAAAAGGAGAGAAAAAAAAAGGGGGGAGGAAAGGGGGGAGGAGGGGGGGAGGGGTGGGGGATAAGCGTATCAAGGACACATTTCACCATCTGCCAACCATCTGCCCCAGACCTTTTCATACTTAAGCTGGCACCCTCTATGTATATAGATCAACTTTGGAAGAGTATCATTAATTTTTTTTTTTCCAGCACTGGATTGTAGTGGGCAGGGCCTGCATCCAATTACGGGCCACGACTTTTCTCGCCAAGAATAGCGTCTCATGTAAAAAGGTACAGAGGGGTTTGTCAGCGTCTAAGTCGGGCAGTAGACTGAGCAGGCACATCTTTGGGTCTAGAGTAGCAGGAGAGCCCACCTGGTCATGTAGGAAGCGTATCACCTGTATCCGGTACGCTTGAATAGTTGGACAGGACCATATGAGGTGATAGAAGGAAACTCGCATAGGCGGCACCCTGGATTGTACGTGGGTTTGTAACGCGCTACCCTCCGAGGAGTCAGATACGTCTTATGTATAATATACAACTGCATGAGGTGGTCTTAGGAGGAACTCTTTTCACATCCTCCATAATTTTATCCCAATCCTCATCACACGCACATGAACTTTAATGGCATCCGAGTTTTAGCCTGTAGGGTTCAATATTGAGTTGGTCCACTCTTTGCAGCTATAACAGCTTCAACTCTTCTGGGAAGGTTGTCCTTAAGGTTTAGGAGTGTGTCTATGGGAATGTTTGACCATTCTTCCAGAAGCACATTTGTGAGGTCAGGCACTGATGTTGAATAAGAAGCCCTGGCTCGCAGTCTCTTCTCTAAGTCATCCCAAAGGTGTTCTATCAGGTTGAGGTTTGGGGTTCCTCCACCCCAAACTCGCTCATCCATGTCTTTATGGACCTTGCTTTGTACACTGGTGCACAGTCATGTTGAAACAGGAAGGGGTCATCCCCAAACTGTTCCCACAAAGTTAGAAGCATGAAATGGTCCAAAATGTCTTGGTATGCTGATGTTTTAAGAGTTCCCATCACTGGAACTAAGGGGCCAAGCCCAACCCCTGAAAAACATCCCCACACCATAATCCCCCCTCCACCAAATAATTTGGACCAGTGCACAAAGCAAGGTCCATAAAGACATGGATGATCGAGTTTGGGGCGGAGGAACTTGACTGGCCTGCACAGAGTCCTGACCTCAACCCAATAGAACACCTTTGGGATGAATTAGATATGACACTGCGAACCAGGCCTTCTCATCCACATCAGTGCTCGACCTCACAAATGCGCTTGTGGAAGAGTGGTCAAACATTCCCATAGACATACTCCTAAACCTTGTGAACAGCCTTCCCAGAAGAGCTAAAGCTGGTATAGCTGCAAAGGGTGGGCCAACTCAATATTGAACCCTACAGACTAAGACTGGGATGCCATTAAAATTCACGTGCATGTAAAGACAGGCGTCCAAATACTTTTGACAATATAGTGTGTACAGCACTATTTAGCTCTTTAGGTGGAACATTTTTTGCATCTGTGTGTATGAGGCCTAAGACAGCAGGTGGATTTCTGGCAGATCACCAGATAAAAGTAAAGGGGAAAAAAAAAAATTAACATAAGAAAACAAATGCAGCCACTACATCTAAGGACTGGTAAGTTTCAAAATAGTTTTTGTTTTTTGTCTTAGACATGTGGAGTGCAGTCATACAGTATATCTTTTCCCCGTATAGGTCTGATTGACAAAGCTTTACTCCGCTTCAGACACCCAGATATAGTTCCAATTACCAGGCTGGAAAATGGGTTGAATGTGATGGAGATGTGGCATGGTCCAACATACGCTTTTAAAGACCTCGCCATGTCCTGCGTGGGACAGTTTCTGGATTACTTTTTGAAGAAAAATAATCGACATGTGAACATCCTGGTTGGTACGTTGTCAGCCATATATCATTGTTATCTTACAGAGGGACACTTTTTTTCATATCTTTCATAAAATGTGTAAAGAACCTTAAAGTGGTTGTAAACCCTCACATATACCCAATGAAGTGACGGCCTCAGGTGATACACAGAGATGAAACAAATCCTCCCACATAAATTATATCTGTTCATTTGCATCCATCTTTCCTCTACATCCATTCAAAGTGCAGAATTTACACAGGATCTCTCAGCTCTGAAAAGCAGGGGGTGGAGAGCTGAAGTTACATCAGTGAGAGCTCTGAGAGCTGATTGGAGGGAAGGGACACACCTTCCTCACACAGCACACAGGAACATGGGCTGAGAATGTCAATCAGCTGAAGATCCCTCCCCGTCACCATTTTCCTCTTGGTGTCAGGAAAACTCATCAGAATTTATTCATGCTGATAGCAGAGGAATGAAATAGCTGTCATGATGATTTAGTGGCTTCAATATTTTTGGAGTCACTGGTCAGAAACAAATATGCAGGTCAGATTCTTTGACTTCACCATGGTTTTTTAAACTGTGTGCTTGTTGTGGCTTAAAGACTCTGAAACTTTTGAAGACACAGACAGCCAGGCAACTGGCAATCTCAGGAGGAAAGGAGTGCCAGCTTCCATATTTTTCAGTGTACAGGTTACCTTTAAAGTGGTGTTGCCACCAAAAAATAAAAAGTTGTTTAAAATTCTTTAAAAAAAATAATTGGCAAAAGAATAATTTTTTACTCACCTCTAAATACCTGTTGCTAGGGGGTCCCTCGTAGTCTGCCTTCTTCCTTGCCTGGGCTGGTGACATCACTTCCCCTCGCGCCGCACAGTCACCTGGGACCTGTCACGTGTCCCAGGTGACTGTAAGGCGTATAACGGCGCCCTGCGCCGCTTGCGCATTCGCAGTGGGTGCCCGGCTGTGAAGTCACAGCTGGGTGTCCACAGTACGCATGACGGCGCCGCGAGCGAAGCAGGGAACGAGGGGGGACTTCGTTCCCCTGCATCGCTGGACCCTGGGACAGGTAAGTGTCCGATTTATTCATTTTTTTTTTAGGGGGTACCCCACTTTAAGTATTGTCATTTGGAGAGTAAATTGAACTTAACCACTTCAGCCCTGGAAGATTTGGTTGCTGAATGACCAGGCCATTTTTTGCGATACAGCACTGCGTCGCTTTAACTGACAATTGTTCGGTCGTGCAATGTTGTACCCAAACAAAATTGACGTCCTTTTTTTCCCACAAATAGAGCTTTCTTTTGGTGGTATTTGATCGCCTCTGCGGTTTTTATTTTTTACGCTATAAACAAAAAAAGAATGACAATTTTGAAAAAAACACAATATTTTGTACTTTTTGCTATAAAAAAATATGCCCCCTTTTTTTTTAAAGCAAATTTTTTCTTCAGTTTAGGCCGATATGTGTTCTACATATTTTTGGTACAAAAAAAAAAAAAAAAAATTGCAATAAACATATATTGATTGGTTTGTGCAAAAGTTATAGCGTCTATAAAATAAGGGATAGATTTATAGCATTTTTATTATTATTATTTTTTTACTAGTAATGGCGGTGATCTGCGATTTTTATCCTGACTGCAACATTATGGCGGACACATCGGACACTTTTGACACATTTTTGGGACCATTGGCATTAATACAGCGCTCAATGCTATAAAAATGCACTGATTACTGTAAAAATGTCTCTGGCAGGGAAGGGGTTAACACTAGGGGGCGATCAAGGAGTTAATTGTGTTCCCTGTTTGTGTTTCTAACTGTGGGGGGAGGGGACTGCCCTAGAGGAAATGACAGATCGTGATTCCTAGCTATTAGGAACTCACGATCTGTCTCTCCTCACAGAACAGAACAGTGATTTGTGTATTTACACACACACACATGTCCCTGTTCTGCCTCTTGTGCCCACGATCGCTTGTGGCCGGTGGTCATCGTGACCGTCGGCCATGAGCATTGCAGTGCAGGGGGGAGCGTGCCTCCGGTGGCGTGCATGTGCCTGCTATTCCGCTTAAAGGAGCTGAAGTACAGCTACAACAGCTCGCGGGATCGTGCCGACCTGCTGCAGTATAATGACAGCGGGTGGTCAGCAAGTGGTTAATGTCAGCTATACACCGATCAGTCATAACAAAATACCGACTGATTGTTTTAATTACTGACCAGACGAAGAGCTTTCTGTATTATTTAGTGGTATGCATTCAATTTGTGTTTCAGCAACATCTGGAGACACAGGAAGTGCTGCAATTGAGGGTGTTCGAGAAAATCCAAATATTGATATTATTGTTCTGTACCCAATTGGACGCTGTACTAAGATCCAGGAGCTGCAGATGATAACCGTGTTTGAAGATAATGTTCATCTATTAGGGGGTAGGTTGCCTGTACATTACTATTATTCAGAGTTTAATCACTATGTACTATGCACATCCAGAGAGTGAAGCATTTAAAACAAGTGTAGCACCCTGCTTCTGATGGGCAGACCCTATTATTTTTTAAAATTTTGTTGTCTGAGGCTGTAGTTTGGCTCAGACTAATTCTCTCTAAAAGTTCTGGTTTCTGTACCAGTCCAGCTGGGTTGCACTGATTCCCACTTGACCATAGGTGGCGCTGTCACTGCCGGTAAGTGTGGAAAAGCAGCAGGCTGGATGCATTGAATGCCATCTCTTGCTTGGAAATAGCTCAGTGGGTGTGGTTTCCCTGCTATGCATTCTGGGAGAGGGTATTTAAGGTACCGACGCCATTTTTGTGGGTCTGTTTTCCGGTCCCTGTTTTGGGGTCCTCTATCCCGACCTTGGGGGTCTGTGTCACATGGTTCTGCGCCTTGGGGCCGGCTGGCCTGAGGCTTTGCAACTGAGAGTGTAGGCCCAGGAAAGTCTTGGGGCCTGCTGATCCAGGGGTGGTCCTGTGCTGTCTCACCTGCAGGGAGAAGCCAAGAAAACTGGAGGATCCAGGGGAGGCCTTCTCAGATGGAGGACCAAGCGTAAGGCTGGTGTCTCAAGAAGAGCCTGGAGGATGCAACACGGATCAATACCCTTACAGTATTGCCGGGTTGGCTGAAAGAATCTGGTACTGTATGGTAGTTCTTCTAAAACTCTCAAGATTTCTAAGTTCAATTGACAAGTCTGTGGCAGAGACTTTGTTGAGCATCTCATCAGCTGCTAGGTCAAGTGAGAGAGGCCTATCGGGTGATTGCCGGATCCGGTCTGTGGAGCGGTTTGTCCTCTGGATCTGACTAATATCTCTAACCCACAATTACCAGGTGCCTGAACTCCCCCTTATCCTCTAACCCTCTATTGAAGGACTGTGTTTTCTTTCTTTCTTTTGTATTATCCCTAAATAAATCTTCAAAAAGGACTAAGTGTCGGATTTATCATAATTTGGGCTACTTTCCATCGGGATCCCCCTAAGACAAAGAGGCGAGCAGGTGAGGTAACGGTAAGCAGCTCCTTCGGGGGTTAGTGCTACACAAGTAACCACCATAAGCTTGTATTTGTAGTCAGAGTCTTCATATTGAAACGATATCCCCTAACTTACCTAGACCTGCCAAAAGAGGCCAAAAAGACACATGAGTAGGTATGAAAAATGAAAGCTTTAATGAAAATTAGGTAACAAAGATTGTATGGGGTTCTGGTATATACCTGCCAAAACAGGAGGACCTCCATCATTCCATATATTTAATGATGAAAGGAGGGAACCCCTGCTTACAACCTGCAGATATCGCCCCATACCTGAACGAATGTCTGCAAAACAGATTTGGATTTAAGTTTAACTTCACGTTCAAGATCCTGACATGTGACACGAACTGTTCTGATGTAAGAGGATCTGTGAGAAACGGCAACAAAGGGCTGTCCAGTGGGGATGCTGCCAATAACCTAGAAAGTGAGTCAAGTACCTCAACCGGACACAACTTGCTGTTGGTACTATAATATTTCACCACGAAAAACCCTAGCCCATTTGTCTAGTCTTATTGTTATTGAGCTGTAGAGGGTAATAATCAGCGCACCTGTTAAGACTGCCTTTAACCAGGAAAGGAGCATGACGACTAACCTGCAAAACTTCCCCAGGTCTGAGGAAGCCAAAAAAACTCAAATACATAGCTGCCTTGAGCACCAAACTGAGACATATACCAAAAGGGGATGACGACAAGAGGTCTGAAATTTCCCGGACCATCTGGCCAGTAAATGGCAGTCTTGATACCTGAGCCTGTCCCTGTGACCTTTGAATACTCAACATGGCCTTGAGAGGGCGAGCAGCAAAAATGGATGGACTAACAGAGTTTTAAAGTGCCCTGAAATGCTGAATGCCTGATAGGTACAATTTAATGGCATTAGTGGATAATGCCAACTCGCTGTGGCAATATGCCGCAAATGCCATCACATACCTAATGTCCCATGGACAACTACAAGGATGTTGAATCAAGAATTTGTGAAATGTCTTCCAACCCATGGCGTACGTCTTGATTGTATTGCTGGATAGAGACTTGCTAGCCAAATTGATCGCCTGTGTCCAGAACCTGGTTAGTCCATGATGAGCAGGAAATAGAGAGGAACCGGCTTGCCCACCCGCTCTGCTTCCTGGTGCTGCAAGAAAAATAGTTTGAATTTAAAACAAGATAACGCATCGGCCGCACTATTGTAATTCCCACGAATGAATTCCCCCTGAAAATGGAATTTGTATGTCAGCCCCAGCCAAGTCAACCTGCGCATAATGGACATGATGATCAGAGACCCCGACCTTATTGATGATCTTGGCGGTGGCCAGATTGTCAGTGAAGAAAATGACCGAACTTACTGACCAACCTGGCCCCCAAGTGACAGCTGCCGCCAAAATTGGGTAGACTTCAAACAATGCCGAAGTCTGCGCAAATTTGGGCATGCGGAAAACCTCCATGGGCCACCAGCTGGACAGCCATTCAGCACCAAAATACCCAAAACATGTATGATGTTGGCTGGACCTTCCACCTTGCAAGCAGCCAGTGGAACATGCAAACCGTTCAGCAAGACACTTCAAATCCTTAGGTGGCCAACCAGGGTCCTCCAAGAGCAGGAAATCATCAAGGTAATACACAATCCCCTGACAACCTTTGCAGTTGACCAAAACCCAATGGAGTGCCTGGGAAAAGATATTAAATAAACAAGGACTGCTCTTTGACCCGAAGTTTAATTTAGTGGCAAAGTAGTAACGATCACGCCATTTAATGCCGTGCCATTGTCAAAGAGCAGGACTAATAGGAAGCAGCTTGAATGCATTGGCAATATCTGCTTTGGACAACCAAGTCCCCTGCCCAACTGCAGAATATGCTGTATGTCTGAATCCACTGATGAATACTTTAAAGAAAATTCCTCTGAGGGAATCAGTGAATTGAGACTAGGAATGTGTGAAGAATGAGGTGCGGACAAGTCGTATACAGTATTAGACTGTATACTTATTAGAAAATTTCCCACAAACTATCCCAAAGGGGCTGACCCTCTACATGCCAAAAGGTGATGAACTAAAAGGACCAATTATAAATCCTTTGGCCACTTCAGCTTCCAGCAATTTATCTACTAAGCCTGTATGAAACCCAACAGAGAAACCATCCAATGGGAATTGCCTGAAACCTGAGGATGGGTGAACTTCTAAATAAGCCCCTGGTGCGGAAATATTGACTTGGCTTAGTCAGGAAGAACTAAAGGGCTTGACCAGACAGGAGGATTTAGGATGAGCCCTAAAACAATTAGAGCAACATGCAGGAGCCTACACTAGTTGTAATTGTATCCTGAATGTTTGAAATTGTTGCACACCTGCACTTTGCCCAGGTAACGGATAGGCTGCCCAATTTATCCACCTGTCCAGAAGGTCTTGTGGAGGACACACCGGCCGCCTGCTTGCAGATCCCTGACTGACCCGGGGCCTCAAATATAGGACACCATGCAGAAGTATGTGCTGAGGACTGGCAATTGCTACACACCGGGGACTTTTGATTGACAAAATGCCTGCACAAAACCTACCTGGAACTGAGCCCAAGTGGCCACCACCTTAGCTGAGAAAGACAGACGATAATCGTAGTATATGCACCCCCCCCCCCGTATTTATGTGCTAAATCCACCACTTTGTGCAAATACAAGTCCATTGTATATGTTATGGCGGCGATCAGCATTTTTTTTGCGGGACTGCGACATTGCAGTGGACAAAACAAACACTAAGGCCGCGTACACACGGGCGGACTGTTCGCCCAACTTTGTCCGCTGAACAGTGTTTGGGCGGACAGTCCGCTCGTGTGTGGGCTTTCAGCGGACAGTTTCAGCGGACAGTTGGACGGACAAGGTTTTTCGGAAATTCCGAAAAACTGTCCGCTGAAACCTTGTTTGAGCGAACAGTCCGCCCGTGTGTAGGCTTGTTCGTCAAACAAAGTTGCGCGCATGCTCAGAAAGGATTTTCACGCCGAAAGCTATAATGCAGTGTATAGGACGTCGTATTTTTCGTCCCGTCGTACGTGCCGTTCACGTCATCGCGCACGGTTTCAGCAAACTGTTCGTCCGTCGTGTGTGGCCATGTCCGTCCATGCTAAGTTTGAGCGGACTGTTTGCCGAAACTGTTGGACGGACAAAGTTGGGCGAACAGTCCGCGCGTGTGTACGCGGCCTTAGTGATACTTTTTGGGGACCAGTGACACTAATACAGGCCAAGAGTGCCAATGAGGAACCCGAGAACAGGAGGATCAGGGCTGCTCTGTGCAAAACTACTGCACAAAGCAAGTGAATATGACATGTATGTTATTTAGCCCCTTAAGCCCCGGACCATTTGGCTGGCCAAAGACCAGAGCACTTTTTGCGATTCGGCACTGCGTCGCTTTAACTGAAAATTGCGCGCCATGAGACGTGGTTCCCAAACAAAACTAATGTCCTTTTTTCCCACAAATAGAGCTTTCTTTTGATGGTATTTGATCACCTCTGCGGCTTTTATTTTTTGTGCTATAAACAAAAATAGAGCGACAAATTTGAAAAGAACGCATTACTTTTTGCTATAATAAACATCCCCAAAAAATCTATAAAAAAACTATTTTTCCCTCAGTTTAGGCTGATACGTATTCTTCGATATATTTTTGGTAAAAAAAAATCACAATAAGCGTTTATTGATTGGTTTACACAAAAGTTATAGCGTCTACAAAATAGGGGTTAGTTTTATGGCATTTTTATCAATATATATTTTTTTTTACTAGCAATGGCGGCGATCTGCGATTTTTATCGTGACTGCGAAATTGCAGCAGACAACCGGACACTTAAGCCTCGTACACACGGATTTTTCACAGACAAAAGCCAGGAGCTTGTCTTGCATACAAACGGCAAGGAATTGTCTGCCAACAAACATGAACGCAGTCAAGTACTACTTGGTTTTTCAGCTCTTTAGCGCCACCCTTTGGGCTCATTCTGCTAATTTCGTGTTAGTAGAAGTTTGAGTGTTGATTTGCACTTTTCATTACGCACTTTTCAGTACGTTTCTGAACGGCCTTTTCGTCAACCAGACATGTTGCAGAGTCGGAGGAGATAATGTGTTATTTATTATTCGCTTTGGAGTTATTGCTTTCACCCAAGTCCAGGAACAGGAGGAGGAGTTCTTGGACCAAAAATTGGTTGCTTTATTAATCATGACCAATTATGTCATATGCCTTTGCAGTAGGAGCTCCGGATGATTTTCACTATTATCTCCAGATGACGGACCCCTACTTTCACCCACTTTCTTGGCATTGTTGACCCCCTATAATAAGAAACAGGACACATGCATGAGGCTTTTATTTTATTTTTTGGTTGAATAATGATTTGATTTGGTATATTTTCTATATTTTTGGATGCATAGAATGCACTTTTTGGTTAAGTACTATTGGCAGATAACATGTCAAAATTATTATTTTTTTTTTTAATGCACGATAAAAAAATTGTGTAGAATAATACTTGGCTATGTGTTTTACTTTGGGATTAGGCAGTTACATTTTAAAATAACAATGTAATTGTATATTATAATGTAATAAATATAATTGTTAATTAACAAGGGACACCAAAATAGTTGTATCTTTGATGTTAAAAACTAGGGGATAATGGTGTTGTGGTAACTTGCACCAAAAAACAAAATAACAAGCATAATAATATTATTCCTGATATCACTAGAAAAAAAAGCCTTTGAAAATTTGTTTGCAATAACTCCATCAGTATCACCAGCAAAGCAGCTTCATTATTATCCCATTAAAGAAGAGAATGTGCACCGCATTGCGAGATTTCATAATTTGCCATGTCCCGAATGTTAATTCTCCATTACGGACGCTAATTTACAAGATCGACCGCTTCTGGCTCGTCTTTGCTTCCGAGCATGGAAAATCCGACAACAGATATTTGTCCGTGGAAAATTTTAAAGCCTGCCATCCAACATTTGTCCATGGAAACTCCGACAACAACTGTTAGATGGAGCGTATAAACGGTCGGATTTTCCACCAATAGCCTATCATCGCACATTTCCCGTCAGAAAATACGATTGTGTGTACGTGGCTTAAGTGACACTTCTTGGGGAGCAGTGATCAGTGCTATCAATATGCATTGTCACTGTACTAATAACACTGGTAGGGAAGGGGTTAACATTAGTGGCACTCAGAAGGTTAAATGTGTGCCTAGGGAGTGCTTGCTAATTAAAAAGTAAAAAAACAGCGCTGTCTATAAATAAATAAATATCCGTGAACAAAATAAAATATTAGAAAACTCCTGCTGCAACTTAAAGCGGGAGTTCCGCCGTTTTTTTTTTTTTTTAAAGTCAGCAGCTGTTGACTTTTAAAATAATGACACTTACCCGCCCAGCACGCCTTCGATGTCGGCACCCGAAACCAATCTCTCGATCGTCTCTCGGGTGCTGCCGCCGCCATCTTGGGTATGGGAATCAGGAAGTGGAGCCTTGCGGCTTCACTTCCCGGTTCCCTACTGCGCATGCGCGCGTCACGCTGCGCAATAAGGATGGTCCCCGCTGTCTCTGGGATCCGTGTGTGTCCCAACAGACAGCGGGAGACCCGCAGGAAGTGGCATAAATATCCGCAGATTCTGCGGATATCTATGCCGGAAGTGGGTGCAAATACCTGTACTGTACAGGTATCTGCACCCCCCTCCCCCCTGAAAGGTGCCAATTGTGGCGCCGGAGGGGGGGGCGGGGGGTTCCAATGAGCGGAGGTTCCACTTTAGGGTGGAGCTCCGCTTTAATGTGAGATACACACAATGAAAACCAATTAAGAAAAAGAAGCTGCGCTGAAGATCATAAAAATATGTGATATATGCTCATATGCCATAAATAGTGCTAAAATAAATCATTTCCCCCGTGAAAAAACATATTTCACGATTTATGGCATATGAGCATACATCACATATTTTTATGATCTTCAGCGCAGCTTATTTTTCTTAAGTGCTCGCTAATTGTGTGGTAGGTGCTTTTACTATGGGAAAGGCAGAGATCCCTGTTCCTGCTTTGCAGGAACACAGGATCACAACCTTCCCTTCTCACAGAACGGCAATCTGCAATGTTTACATAGGCAGACCGTCGTTCTGCCTGTGTTTCCCGAATGATCCATGGGTCCCAGTGGACATCACGTCCGCCGGACCCACTGATTGGCTCCTGCTGTGTACAATCACACCGGGAGCGGGTCGCTGGTGGCGCGTGTGCGCACCACAGACCCAGAAGTGCAGGATCATGTACAGGTATGTGATACTGCCTAGGGGAGCTCCTTTGCCACCATATATTTACAGTATACGGTCGGCAAGCGGTTAAGGTTTACATTGAAAACATGTTAGAGTATATTTCTACAAATATTTAGAAGATATTTATTTTCTTATACATGAACATAATAAAAAAAGCATTTATACTATACACTGTAAATTAATTTTAAGTAATTAAAAAAAAGTAATTTAAAAACATGCCCAAAAATAGATCTCAAAATGGAAACACTCTGATTAAAAGGTGAAAAAATTGAAATGTGTGAAATATTGTACAACCTCCATGAACACAATCCCACTAAATTACATTTTCTCTAAATGTTCTCCTATTCCTTGGCAGTTGAAGGAACATCGGATGAGCTGGACGTACCTGTAAGGAAACTCTTCAGAGACACAAGTTTTGCAAGCAAGCATAATTTAATGAGCATTAACTCTGTAAACTGGGCTCGAGTGATGGTTCAGATAGCCCATTTCATTTATGGGTACTTCCGATGTGCTCCAGCATCACAGGAAGACACACTGCCCCCTGTGGAGATAGTTGTACCAACAGGTGGAGCAGGGAATATTACAGGTATGAGATGGGTAATATGATGCCACAAGCAACAGTTTACAGTAGAATAAATCTTCAGCTTCAGCTATTTTCAGCTTTTAAAAGTTAGAGTCCTGTCTGTGAGCATAGGAACCACAAATCACTTGCCAGTACCATTTTTGCCCATGAAAGCTTCTTTTGTTTTTGACCATATTTAGACCCCTTTCACACTGGGAAGTTTTTCAGGTGTTTTTCAGGCACTTTAGCATTAAAAAAAGTGCCTGTAAAGCGCTTGAAAGAAGCCGCATCTGCAGTCCCAATGTAAAAGCCTGAGTGCTTTCACACTGAGACCCCTTTCACACTGGGGCATTTTTCAGGCGCTTTAGCTTTACAAAAAGCACCTGTAAAGCGCCTGAAATAAGCTGCAACTGCAATCCCAATGTAAAAGCCTGAGTGCTTTCACACTGAAGCGCTGCGCTAGTAGGGCGTCAAAAAAGTCCAGCAAGCAGCTTCTTTGCAGTGCTTTTGGAGCGGTGAATACACCGCTCCTAAAGCGCCCCTTCCCATTGAAATCAATGGGAAGCACATGCAAAATGCCTGAAAAGCGCCTGAAAATCGCTTTTGGCAGCAGCGTTTTGTGGCCGCTTTTAACCCTTTATTTGGCCACTAGCAGGGGTTAAAAGTGCCCCAATAGCGCTCGAAAAATGCAAATAAAGCACTGCTAGTTTAAGCGGTGCTTTACGAGCGTTTTTCGGGCGCTGACATTGTGAAAGGGCTCTTAAAGCACTTGGGCTTTCACATTGGGATTGCAGATGAGGCTTCTTTCAAGCGCTTCACAGGCGCTTTTTTTAACGTTAAAGCGCCTGGAAAACGCCTGAAAAACGCCCCAGTGTGAAAGGGGTCTTAAGGTGGTAATGAACTTTAAAAAAAAAAATCCCAGTAGGTAGAATTTTGTATTTGTAACCTTTAAATTGCATCTGTTTGCGAAATGGTGAAAATTGAACAGACGCAAAAGTGTAAATATCCAAATTTCTCTAAAAATCTGAAGGTTTTAATTTTTCCCTTACAGCTTTTAGAATTTGTGAAAGAAAAAAAAAGACATATATTTTCTGAAAGCATATGACCTCTAGAATGAAAAGAAGGTGCCACTGATTTTTTAGACCCCATGGTATTTGCGTACTGTTTATCAAAAGAATATATTCACAAAAAATACACTAAAACCATTATTAGCAGATAAAAACACAGCTAATTTTACAAAAATTCTCGTTAAATCCCTACTAAATATAAAAGATTAACCTGTATGGAGTTAATAAATAACAAAACATTTTACTTTTTACATTGTGCCTTTTTGCAAAATGGTGAAAATCGAACAAACACAAAAATATAAATATACAAATTTCTCTAAAAATCTGAAGGCTTTAAAATTTCCCTTACAGCTTTCAGAATTTGTGAAAGACCCCCCATACCATATATCTTCTGAAAGAATATGACCTCTAGAATAAAAAGAAGGTGCTACTGATTTCTTAGGCCTCACTGTATTTGCGCAAATGTTTATCAAAACAATATTGTCACTAAAAATACATTAAAACCATTATTAGCAGATAAAAAACACACAATTTTGCAAAATTACTGCTAAATATAAAAGCTTATCCTGTATTCAGTTAATAAATAACAAATATTTGTAAATTTTAAATCGCGCTTTTTGCAAAATAATGAAAATCGAATGTACCCAAAAATTTCTCTAAAAATCAGGAGGTTTTCATTTTTCACTTACAGCTTTCAGAGTTTGTAAAAGAACCCCCAAACCATATATTATCTGCATATGACCTCTGCAATAAAAAAAAAGGTGCTACTGATTTTTTAGGCTGGGCTGTATTTGCGCAAATGTTTATCAAACAATATTTTTGCTAAAAATACACTAAAATCCTAAATAGTGGATTCATACATTGCAAAATGTACATTTATGCTTAATTCCTATTGAATATAAAAGTTAAAACTGTATTGAGTTAATAAATAACAAATATTTGTATATTTCAAATTGCACCTTTTTGTGAAATGGTGAAAACTGAAGAGACGCAAAACTGTAAATAAAAACTATTTACTCAAAAAATTCAGAGGGTACCATTTTTCACTTACAGCTTTCAGAATTTGAAAAGACCCCTCAAACTAGACATTTTCTAAAAAATGTAGAATAAAAAAAAAGTGCTAATGATTTTTTGGGCCCTACAATAATTGAACAAATGTTCATCATACCGCTATTTTCACTAAATATTACACTAAAATCATTAATAAATAATAAATTCCTGCTAAGTTAGTACTAAAGCATCATTCACATGTGGCATACTAAAGTGTATGCCCATAGAGGACCATGTTTACCCGCACAGGGATACACAGGTGTTCCATGCATCCCCATACAGGCAGTCCCATTTATGTCAATTGGGATTCAGCGGCTGCACAGACATAGCTGCTGTTCCCAATCTGACAATTGACATCTGTGTAGGTGCGGGTACATGACCCTGAATGCAGACAGTGTGAGCTCAGGGACATGCATGTGGACCTAAATGCATGTAAAATTGGCAACAATGGCTCTGTCTGTGCAGTTGCCACATCCCAAATTACATCATCACAAAACACCTGTGCATCCCTGTAAAGGTACGCTGTGTATACCCTGTGTGAACAAGGCCTTAGGCCCCTAAACACAAGCAGACCAATCGTGTCTGCCTGTCCGTTTTTCAGGCGGGCCCAATCAGTAGCGTCGCTAGGCAGGGGCGGAGAGTGCTGTCCGCACTGGGTGCCCCCCGCTAGAGGGGTGACACCATCCCAATGGTAATGAAAGCCCTGACTCCTCCTCTGCCTCTCACTCCTGCCCAAGCCTGTCTCGATCTGCTCTCCACCCGGGTGGTGCGGCTGCACACTGTCCTCTCCAGCTGCCACCCGGGTGCTTTGTGTACCTGAGCCACCCAAGCTGGTGCAGTAACGGGCAGTGGGTGTCGGCTTCAGATTGGGGGGGAGAGATGTCCTCCACCACCCGAGGTTAGGTGTTGTGAGGGGGAAGGGCTTGCTGATGAGGTTAGTTTATGCTGCTGGTCACAGCTATACCCTATGGAGGGTTTGTTTGTTCTGGGGGCTCTGTACTAATGGAGGGGGTGGCTTTTTCTGTCGGGGGTCTGTACTAATGGAGGGGGGTGGATTGTTCTGGGGGGTCTGTACTATTGGAGGGGGGTGGTTTGTTATGGAGGGAGGTGATTTGTTCTGGGGGGGTCTGTACTAATGGAGGGGGGGGGTCTAAACTGAGGGGGGAGGTCTATAATGAGGGGGGAGGTCTATACTGAGGGAGGGGGAGGTCTATACTGAGGGAGGGGGGTCTGTACCAAGGGGGGTGGTCTATACTGATGGAGGGAGTTTGTACTTTGTACAGGGTCTTCACTGACAGAGGAGGGTCTTTACTTAGTGGAGGGGGGTCTGTACTGGGGGTTTGGTTAGTTCTGTCGGGGGGGTCTGTACTAATGGAGGGGGGGTGGTTTGTTCGGTGGGTCTCTACTAATGAAGGGGGGTGGTTTGTTCTGGGGGGTCTGTTCTAATGGAGGGGGTGGTTTGTTCTGTGCGGGGGTCTGTACTAATGGAGGTTGGTAGTTTGTTCTGGGGGGGGTCTGTACTAATTGAGGGGGGTGATTTTTTCTGGGGGGTCTGTACTATTGGAGGGGGGTGGTTTGTTATGGAGGGAGGTGGTTTGTTCTGGGGTGGTTTGTACTAATGGAGGGGGGTCTATACTGAGGGGAAGGTCTATACTGAGGGAGGGGGAGGTCTATACTGAGGGAGGGGGGTCTGTACCAAGGGGGGTGGTCTATACTGATGGAGGGGGTTTATACTTTGTACAGGGTCTTCACTGACAGAGGAGGGTCTTTACTTAGTGGAGGGGGGTCTGTAATGGGGGGTGAATAAAGTTGATGGAGGGGGGGTGGCATCATGTTTTATCGTAGGGGGTGACACCAACCCTAGTGACGCCACTGGGCCCAATCGGACAACCCATTGTTCTCTATGGAGAGGCTCATGTAAATGGACATGTGTCCTTTTACACCTGCCTGCATCCGATCCAGTCGGGAAAAAAACAGACTGATGAGGATTCCATTTCCCACCCATCTAGCAGATCGGATCAGATGGTATCGGACGGTAATGGACAGTCGGTCCGTTTCCATCCGACCGCCCCATAGAGAGCAACGGGGACCCGTCATCCACCTGCTCAGTGTGGATCAGCAGACAGATCCCCCGCTGAGCAGGCAAATCTATTTGACAGATTCCGCTCCATGTGAGGCTCTAATTGGCTTAAAAATTGCAGAGCATTGCACCCCGAATCCACCCACTTGGGCAGAATATCCTGACACGCGTATTACAAAAATTGTTTCAATTAGTTGAGTATCAAGCCACCATTATCCTACATGGCTAACTTTTCACCAAATTTTCTTTAGTAAAGTCAAACATTTTTCTGGGGAGCCTGATGTGGACTTTGTTGATGGAGGACTACTGTTGGATTTAGCCCAGGGGAATGGCTGGAAGAAACTGCAGGTTAAATTGGAGGACCTGGGTTCCGATTAGGCCAAGCTGGGTTGCTTACAGGGAGTCTCAGAGGGTGATGTCTGGACTTAGTCTCCTACTAAGGGGCCCCAGAGTGTCCATGGATTGCCTGTGCTGGTAAGGAATGAGTTATGCCGTGTACACACGGTTGGACATTCCGATGACAAAATCTGTCTGACTTTTTCAGACGGATTTTGTCTAAAACTTGTCTTGCATACACACAGTCGCACAAAGTTGTCGGAAAAATCTGATCATTCAGAACGAGTTGATGTAAAACGTACGTCAGGACTAAAAAAAGGGCAGTAGCCAATCGTTTTTGTCTCGTAATTTATTCTGAGCATGCGTGGCACTTTGTCCGTTGGAATTGTCTACACACGATTGGAATTTAAATGATCGGATTTTGTTGTCCGAAAATTTTAGATCCTGCTCTTAAACTGTGTGTCGGAAATTCCGACGGAAAAAGTCCGGTGGAGCACACGCACACGATCGGATTTTCCGACAACGTGATCCGATCGCACATTTTTTGTCGGAAAGTCTGACTGTGTGTACAGGGCATTAGACTTCACGTGGTCCTGTCACATTATAGTCTCACCCCTGATATTGGTCCTCAGCTATTTTCTTAGTGAGAAGATCTTTTAGTTTTATCCGATTGTTACCTGAGTTAGGCAGAACTATTATATAGATTTACCTTTTTCTGTTCTGTTTTCTCTGACAGCGGGCTGCATCGCTCAGAAGATGGGGCTACCCATCCAGCTGGTTGCTGCTGTAAATAAAAATGATATCATTCACAGAGCCGTTCAACATGGAGACTTCACATTAGGAGATACAGAGAAGACGTTGGCTTCTGCAATGGATATCCAGGTATTAAATGTTATACAGCTGACATTCATCTCCACTTACATAACACTTACCGGTCTATACCCCACCTCGCCCCTGCTGTGATTTGACAGCAAAAGGAGAAGCAGCAGACAGATGAGCCCATCTCTCTGTCACTCTGCTTTCTCCTCCTATCAGTATCCTACTTGCAATACATCTGATTGCCCGCTTTGCTGCTTCTTCCACCTTTGGTCTGAGCTGTGCTGTACAGGGACTGCAGAAGACTGATAGAATCAGATATAGGTACCTACAGTGTGTTCAGTTAAAATGCATTTATGGATGTGTTACTGATTACAGTGATGCATTAAAGTGTTACTAAACTCAGGACCCTGCATTCACTATATCTGGTCTCTCACACTACACAGAACATGGAGGTGCAGTTATTTCAGTAAATATAAACTTCTAAATACCTCATCAGCAGTATATAGCAGTCTTGGGACTTCTATCAGTGTCTGGTTGAAGCTTGCATGAGGAGTCTTCATTTTCCTCTGACTGACCTGCAGAACCCCTGACCCTCTGTCTGGATAGTGCTGATTGGCTCTATGCTGATCACATGCACTCTCCCAAAAAAAAGTTCTCTAGTAATACACACCAAAACCAAACTGAGCATGTGCAGAGTACCCCAAGGCTCTGTTCTATCATTTGGGGAAAGTAAAAGAAGATGAGGATCAGAAATACAGGATAAAACAGCTTTTTTACACAATGTGGAGGATTAACCCCTTAGGTTCTACAGTGAGTATAACAAACATGCTTTACTGCATATACAGATGAATTTTACTGTTGTGGGTTTAGTAACACTTTAACTTTTGTCTTTTATATCTTTCTGCAGTTTAAGTTTAACCACTTAAGCCCTGCACCATTTTGCAGGCCAAAGACCAGTGATTTTTTTGTGATTCGTCCTTTTAACTGACAATTGCGCGGTCGTGCTCCCAAACAAAATTGACGCCCTTTTTTTCCCACAAATAGAGATTTCTTTTCTTTTGGTGGTATTTGATCACCTCTGCGGTTTTTATTTTTTGCGCTATAAACAAAAAAAGAGCGACAATTTTGAAAAATTTTGCTATAATAAATATGTCCCAAAAATATATATAAAAAAAGTTTTTTTCCTCAGTTTAGGCCGATACGTATTCTTCTACATATTTTTGGTAAAAAAAAAATCGCAATAAGCGCTTATTGATTGGTTTGCGCAAAAGTTATAGCGTTTACAAAATAGGGGATAGTTTATTGCATTTTTATTATTATTTTTTTTTTACTAGTAATGGCGGAGATCAGCGATTTTTATCATGACTGCGACATTATGGCGGACATATCGGACATTTTTGACACATTTTTGGGACCATTGCCATTTATACAGCAATCAGTGCTATACAAATGCAGTGATTCCTGTGTAAATGACACTGGCAGTGAAGGGGTTAACCACTAGGGGGCAGGATAAGGGTTAAGTATGTCCTGGGGAGTGATTCTAACTGTGGGGGGGGGGGGGGGCGTGGCTGTGTGCGACACTTCACTGATCTCTGCTCCCGATCACACGGAGCTGTGATCAGTGACACTGTCACTAGGCAGAATGTGGAGATGCTTGTTTACATTAGTTCTTTCGTCCCTGTGAGAGGATCATGGGTATCCCTGTGGTGATCGAGTCCGTGGGACCCGCGTTCGGACTAACAAAGGTCCCGACCGGCGTGCACGTGCGCCGCCGTCGGGGCACACGCAATGGCATGGCGGCAAGTTTAAAGGGACCTACCTGTACACCCATTGGCCTGTCCATGCCATTCTGCCCACGTACATCGCCATGCGCCGTCGGCAAGTCGTTAAGAGGATATATAAAAAAATAGTGTTATTAAATACCCCCCCAAAAAAGCTCTATCTATACAAAAAATGTATACAAAATGAATATGGGTGGCATAACAGTGTAATTGTCAAACTATCAATGAAAACTGGAAATGACCCTGTATGAAGGGGTACTACAGACAGGTGCTCAAGTCGTTAAAGACCCTGCAAGTACAAAAAATACCTGTTGATCTGCAGAAATTCTCCCAGCCATAGGCATCATTAAGGGGTGGCTATTGAGGCTGGAGCCCCCGAATGTGGGATGTGGGGTCAATAGCATCAAATGTCTAAGCGGGTCCAGCTTTGAGAAAGGGAGAAAGGATGTACAGCAGTGGCGGCAGCCGCATTTAACCTTGTGTGTGATACGGCCATTGTGGTGCCGCCCACTGCACTGTTACTGGCGGAGTGATATTCTGCCCGAGAAAAGCAGCAGGAGAACAGTGGTGGTGCTCGATTTCTACTTGTATGAAGTTGGCGTGGTGATGCCCCCTTCTCCCTCCAGAGTCCGTCACACTATGTTTATACCTAAAGCAGCCAGCAGGAGAATAGAATAATGGCCGTGGTGGCTAGCTGGGACAGAAGAGAAGATTAAAGGTCTCTATCTCTCTTTCTCTTGTGTAATGGTCAGTGTGTGTCAGGTAGGTGAGTGTAATGGTCAGTGTGTGTCAGGTAGGTGAGTGTAATGGTCAGTGTGTCAGGTAGGTGAGTGTAATGGTCAGTGTGTGTCAGGTAGGTGAGTGTAATGGTCAGTGTGTGTCAGGTAGGGGAGTGTAATGGTCAGTGTATGTCAGGTAGGTGAGTGTAATGGTCAGTGAGTGTCAGATAGGTGAGTGTAATGGTCAGTGTATATATCAGGTAGGTGAGTGTAATGGTCAGTGTGTGTCAGGTAGGTGAGTGTAATGGTCAGTGTGTGTCAGATAGGTGAGTGTAATGGTCAGTGTATATATCAGGTAGGTGAGTGTAATGGTCAGTGTATGTCAGGTAGGTGAGTGTAATGGTCAGTGTGTGTCAGGTAGGTGAGTGTAATGGTCAGTGTGTGTCAGATAGGTGAGTGTAATGGTCAGTGTATATATCAGGTAGGTGAGTGTAATGGTCAGTGTGTGTCAGGTAGGTGAGTGTAATGGTCAGTGTGTGTCAGGTAGGTGAGTGTAATGGTCAGTGTATGTCAGGTAGGTGAGTGTAATGGTCAGTGTATGTCAGGTAGGTGAGTGTAATGGTCAGTGTATGTCAGGTAGGTCAGTGTGTGTCAGGTAGGTAACACCCCCCTCACCCCTCCCCGGTGCTGGGCTCAGTCTTTGGGCTGAAGCCCCTGGTCTTTTTGGCCCCTAGCAATGCCCCTGCTCTCAGCTCCTAATTCCTGTTGTGAGATGACAACACGCAGCATCTTTGTGGACTGAGTGGTGTCAGCCCGGCCCAGTTGTCTTTTACTAAACAATCCAACATCTTCCACCCTCTTCATCGCTACATTATAGAGCCGCTTTTCTCAAACTTTCACTCCCAGAGGAATCAGTGAAATATTTTTTTTTAGGTTTCAAGGAACCCTTGGTAGGAATAGTCAATTGGGTCTGTTAGAAAAATTCCTCTTCCATTGGTGGTCAGTGGGAAGAATGCTCCTCTTAGAATGGTGGCTACAATGTAGAGCTGAATGATTTTGGCTAAAATGAGAATCTATTTTTTTGCTCAGAATAAAGATCACGATTCTCACGGCGTAACATCATCTTTCACATTATACAAAAAAATTGGGCTAACTTTGCTGTTTCGTTTTTTTTAAATTCCTTAAACTGTATTTTTTTTTAAATAAATTGTGTTTGGAAGACCGCTGCTGTGAAAAGGGTTTTAAGTGGTTAATCTGCCCTCATCTACAGGCAGAAGTTCATTCTGTTGATCTAAGAAGAAATGTTACTTTCTATATACTTATCTGCAATGTTGTGATAAAACTTGGCAGGCTGCCTGGATTTATTTTTCTTCAGCTTTGAGAGCTCTCTGCACTTAGAAAGAATCGTGAAAAGCTGTTTTGAAGATCAGTAAGGGAAAAAATCGCGATTTTGATTCTTAATGATTAATCGTTCAGCTCTACTACAATGACACCCTTACTGACAGCTAAAAGATCATTGGTGTCATGCTACTGACTCAGCCAAGTGGTGATGGACCTGGAGCTATGAAGAAGAGCAACCTTCGGGGCCCTGGTGCAAGAAACCATGAAGGGCGCCCTTGACCTCTGATCCCAAGGGCCTTCCCACTGATCTCTGGAGTCTTTACTCCCTTAGCAGGGCCCTTCATTATGGTCCCACAGTGTGACTCCTTCACATGTCCCGCAGCAGACCCGCAGAGTTCCCCTTTACATCTGAACTTGCATTCTGCAGAGCCCCCCCCCCCCTTACATCAGAGTCTGAAGAAGTTCACTGTAAGGGGGAGCTCTGTGGACCCTAATGTAAAGAGGAACTCTGGTGTAAGGGGGTCTCGGCTCACCAAAAGCTCATACTCCACAATGTAGTTGCAGCTGCTGGGCTTTCCCACCACCTACTCATCATTTCTGAGCACAGCTCTGCAGGGAATGGAATGTTGGCAGGGCTGTGAGCACACACAGGAGGAGAGGGGGGCGGGAGGAGTAGATCAAACTCCGGGGGGGGGGGGGGGGGGAGTTTGTCAGTGCTCAAGCTGGATAGACACTCTGCTTACCAACTGCAACTGCAGCTGTGGACACACAGTGGCGGAACTCCAGAGCCTGGTTGCAAGTGCTACCTTTGTGACCCTGATAGTTCCGGTACTGCTATGAAGGTACCATCAGAAGGGAGGGCAATCAGCTCAAGGAACTCCTATCAACCTCTGCTGGAACCCTTGGCTGAG
This sequence comes from Lithobates pipiens, assembly GCF_037356315.1. NCBI lineage: Eukaryota > Metazoa > Chordata > Amphibia > Anura > Ranidae > Lithobates > Lithobates pipiens. The sequence goes on from NW_027507718.1 coordinate 484,983,708, forward strand.
AATGGTTGACACGGGATTATTGACGAATGGCAAATCCACTTTGAACTACAAGTGCAAAGTGCACTTGGAAGTGCAGTCGCTGTAAATCTAAGGGGTAGATCTGAAATGAGGGGAAGCTCTGCTGATTTTATCATCCAATCATGTGCAAGCTAAAATGCTGTTTTTTATTTTCCTTGCATGTACCTCTCGGATCTACAGCGACTTTACTTCCAAGTGCACTTGTAGTGCAAAGTAGATTTTCCTTTAGTAAATAACCCCCATAGACACTAATTATTCTGTAGTGAAAAGATAAAAACTAGGATGGCTAATTTCTTGAGCTAACAGAGGAAGTATGCATAGGACAGCCTTGAGCCTACTAGGTTCACAAATATGTGCGATGCGGTAACCAGCGCGATTTCAGCATCGGTTCCCACATCGCATCGCTCTCGCAGGCAATTCACGCTGATGTAGTTCACAGTTCACACAATGATGTGGGTATCAATACATCGTTAATGACACCCCCAGATCGGTTCACATTTTGCAGTGCAAACTGTGAACTCGCACATGAATCGGATCACATGAGTGAGCACACCCATGCGATCCAATTCTAGTGCAGTCCCTGAACTATTTTGGTGCAAGTCCAATGCGGGTTCAACTGCATGGCTGAACTCGCTCTGCACAGACATCGCATGTGATCGGCACCTGCTGTGTGGGTGCGAATCACATGCAATGTCTGAGATCGCACATATGTGAACTTAGGCTCAATATTGACAGGATCAAGTGATATTATCCAACAGATGTAACAAAATGCTTTCACTGGTATATTTAACAGATAAAAAGGGAGCCAATAATGTTTTCTTTCATGCCCTACTCTGTACTTCATTTCTTATTTTCAATAAAGCTTTTTGAAAACTAAAAAAAAAAAAAAAAAAAAAAAAAAAAAAAAAAAAAAAAAAGGGAGCCAATAAGAAAAGTTCAATGTTAAGGTTAAGGTTTTCAGACACTTTCAGCTCCAGTTCACACTGTCCCATCACATGTGAATCGCACAAGAATTGCACTCTTGTGCAATCAAATGCAATTCTGTGCAGTGCGATTTTCATACCCATGCAATTTGGTTCAGGCAAAAGCACTGCATTTTGTGAGCTGCTTTTGGGGTATTGTTAGCTTTTGGCACCCGCAGCAGATCTATCTTCCAGGTATGGCACATATACTGTATACTTAGATTGGTCCAAGATGGATCAATATAACTACAGGCATACCCCACTTTTAAGTACACAATGGGGTTTATTTACTAAAGCTGGAAAGTGCAAAATCAGGTTCACTTCTACATAGAAACCAATCAGCTTCCAGGCTGCACTTTCCAGCTTTAGTAAATAAACCCCATTGTGTACTTAAAAGTGGGGTATGCCTGTACTAAGCACATACCTTGAAGAAAAAAAAAAAATCTGGTCAGTGCTGACATCTAGTGGAGAAATAGCAGAATGCAATTCATATTTTGCACATACTGTAGGGCAGTCTTGCTGCTAAAACTGATTAATCCTGAAACAAAAGAAGCCAAATGTCTTTTGACTGACAATGTTCTTGGTCTAGTAAACAGAACAATAATTCATGTTTTACATTTGCAGGAGCCTTACAACGTGGAAAGGATATTGTGGCTAATTGCTGATGGGGACAGTGGAACAATTAAAGCCATGATGGAAGAATTCAACGCTAAGAAACAACTCAGATTACCAGCAGAGCTTCACAAAAAGGTAGATTACAAGCTTTTTAATTAGACGGTTTTGTTATTTAATCACTATGGATTCAGTTTTAGATATTGGGGTTGATTTACAAAAGGCAACTAGAGCGTGTACTTTGCAAGAGCCGTTGTTCCAGAGCTTAGTAAATGAGGTGAAGCTTCACTTTGCAAAGAATATCCAATCACATGCAAGGAAAATAAAAAAAAGTTTAAAAAAAAAAAACCTTTTTACTTGCACATAGTTGGATGATAGAACTCAGCAGAGCTTTTCCTCATTTACTAAGCTCTGGAGCAATTGCACTTCCAAAGTGCACAATCTATTTTCCTTAGTAAATCAACCCCACTGGGTTACCAACGTTCTGGTTTTTAGCTTGTCCACAAAAGCAAACATTTATTATATTTAGCCTAATTCTTAGATGTGATGGCTGAATTTGTTTGCTTTTTTAGGCTTTCTTTGCTTTATTTTTACCTGGCGATTCAGGCAGTAAGTCTGTTGTTTTTCAACAAAACAAGCTGTCCTGCAAATGTAGAAGTTAAAGGGTTGAGACAAATAATTTACCACTGACATGGGTGCTTACAATGATCAGTTTTTTTAATCTATGTAAAAACCTTTATCCCAAAAGGACCAAAGCTGTTTTTCAACTGCTTATAAAGTATTAGCTCCCCCCAGATTAACAATGCTGCTGTCCAAAGGTGCCCCCTGTTCTCCTTCATCCAGGGTGGGGGAGGTGTGATACAGCAGGTGAAAACAAAAAATCAAAAAAAAAATGAATGCAGCCATCACATCTAATGATTGGTAAGCTGCAATGTATTACATTTTTGGTTTGGGGTTTAATACCGCTTTAAATCTGGACCCTATATTATCTAGAATAAACAACAAAAAGTACTTTTTTCTGTAATATAGTTTGTTTTCTATATATCATTCCCCTGGTGGATTCCTATTAAATGTATCCAAAGCCAAATCTTTTCTTTTTTAGTCTTGGTTCTCATGTGGAAAGGTTAGATCCCCTCAAGTTTTTATATTTTGTACCCACTTGGGAGATTCACCCTCCTGTATTTGTCCTGGTGAATGCTGTCAGTAGAACTGAAAATAAGGGAAATCCAAAATTCTGAACCAAAACAGAGGGGAAGCCCTGAAATGTATGTGATGATGCCAAGGGACAGCCCACCACTGGAGCATGGGGAAGTGCCCTCTGCCAAGGGAAACCCCAAACCTACCCCAAATCACACACACATGATGCTTCACTAACAATATAAACAATAAGTGCACAACAGTGACCCCTAGTGGGAGTAATAAATATTACACTTGACACTTGTAAACAAATAAAACAAAGTCCATATAATAAGTGCAATATTCTTGCGAACAGGTGCAATCCGTAAGGTATCCAACTTTGAATAAATGGCTAATAAGTGATAAACACCAAGTGGACCCTCCACCAGTCACACTATGCGCTCACCTCCCAGAATGGCCCCCAATTAGGCCTAGTAGCACATTCCCCTCTTGGGGCCACAATCCAAGATGTCTTCTTAAGCTCCCATCAGTGGGCTCCTGCAAGTGTGGTCTCTAATAGATGATGACAACATATGGGTAAAGAAGGAACTAACATAGTGTAGTACTGTAAGCGTAACATTATTTAAAAAACATGCAACTGTTCCACTCACATTTAAAAATGCACTAGCCCTGGTGCATACAGGTGATGAACTTTGGCATATACAGATCCATCCCTGGGGTCACAGAATCATCCGCAAGTCCTCGGCCCTACTGCCCTCCTGGGTGATTGCATACCTCCCAACTTTTTTGAGATGGGAACAAGGGACACCTATCAGCAAAAGTATGCAGGCATAGGACACACCCCTGGCCACGCCCCCTTAAAGGAGAATTGTACAAAAAAACAAGATTGGTTAAACCCACTAGTGCTTTTTTTTACCACTACTATTCCTTTATATTGGTTTTGGAATTTACAAACACAACAATTTAGAAATCAGATGAAAGGTTTAGTGCTGGAAAACACTTTTTGATAGATAAAAAGTGCATTTTATATACATCTATATAGATCAGACCAAAATGAGGGACAAATGAGGAGGAAAGAGGGACAGAGGGACATTTCTCCAAATCAGGGACAGTTAGGAGCTATAGTGATCGTATGCTTCCTAGGATGACGCAATAACATCACAAGCCCCGCCACTGATGCGTTTCATCACTGCACATGTAACCTCTTTTAAAGGGTAATCCTTTGATAAAGGATAAGGTAAGTTAAAGTGCTTCTACTCTCTCCTAGACTCAGAGGCTGACTGGCAACTTTTAGCCCAGGAGGCAAGTACAACCCATAGGCCCATTGTGCAGTAACTCTGCCCCTCTCCCGCTCTCCCTCTTCCCTGCCTCCCATCCCAGGCTGAAGCTCTGCTCCAGGTACTCTCTGCTCAGCATGTGAGTCGGGCTGGGCAGCGCATGCTAAACCGACTCCAAGTCCACTAACTGGCCGTCCGGGGGCCACAGGGCAGAGTCGGGGCGACGTGGTAGGGGCTGGGGAGGAGAGCCTCCAGTGGAGCACGGAGCCTGCCTTTTCTTGAACAGGGCATACACCATCCAGGGGGTGCGGCCTGCGCTCTGTCCTCATCCTCATCCTACACTAAGTAGGACAGCGGCAGGGACGTTTTATTCTTCAACCAGGAAGCCTTTAGACATGTCTGTGAAGGAAGTGGTGCAGCCTTTTTACGGAGCATCAGAGTAGCTTGGGGGGCAGTTGCCCCCTGGCCCAGTCCAACCCTGCCTAGACTAGATGAGCAGAGAACCCTTACAGTGCAAGCACACCCCCCTACTGCAAGGGAGGATTTTCACATATCCCAGTTGGGCTTTAAGGCTAGGTTCACACTATTGCGAATTGGATGTGCCTTTGCCCTGCATCCAATTTGCATGTCAGGAGATTGTGACTGACTCTCTATGGAGCCGGTTTACACATCTCCGGAGCGACTCTGGTGCAAACTGCACAAGAGTCCTGTGGGTCTTCTGTCCTGTTTCAGGTCCAAATTCAGCCAAAAGCGCAGACCGAAATCGGACCTGAACCGGTGAACAGGGACATACCGGACCCCTGCTGTGAGCCACTCCGTACAGCAGTGGGAACCCAGCCTTAAAGCGGAGTTCCACCCAAAAAATGGAACTTGCATTTTAAGGGAAGGTGACCCCCTGACATGCCACATTTGGCATGTAATTTTTTTGGGGTGGGGGGGAGAGTCACAGGTCCCAGATGATTGCCCAGCCAGTCACAGTGTGGCTTGCGTATGCGCAGTGCGTGCCCGGCTGTGAAGCCATAGCCAGGCGCCCACAGTGACAATGCTGGTGCCGCAGAGAGGAGGGGGAGACGAGCGAGGCTTTATTCCCTCGCATCGCTGGACCCTGAGACAGGTAAGTGTCCGATTATTAAGTCAGCAGTGCAGTGTTTGTAGCTACTGACTTCAATTTTTTTTTTTTTTATTAAGCAGAACTCCACTACTAATTTTGAAACAAACGTGTTTGCTGCGACCAGTTATTTTTCTTCACTGATATTCTGTATCGTGTTCCAATCTTCCACAGCTGCAGGGAATGATGACATCCTGCTCCATTAAGGATGAAGACATTATAAGGACGATTAAACGTTGCTGGGAGGAGAACCATTACCAGCTCTGCCCCCACTCTGCGGTTGGGGTGTTCTACCATTACCAACAAACCGACAGCAACCAGAACAAGTATTTCACATTTATAGCATTCATAATGGTTATTATATTAATAAGGGAAGACAGCAGGTTGTAACAATGGTCCAGCGATTCGTTCAGGTTTTCTTCCACACAGTCAGATATTCCACACAATAAGGAGATCTTGCAGTAAGGCCCGGTTCACATTGATGAAGTGTGGGAACCGCAGCGATTCCTGTGCGGTTCCCGCACCGCATCAGAATCGCAGGTAGTTCACACCACTGCAGGTATCACAATAAAGTTAATGACGCCCCCAAATACGAACCGTGGAAAAAAGTGGAATTGAATTGCATGGGTCTGAACACCAGGTTCCAGTGCGGACAAAAAAAGGGCCCTGCGTGTTTTTGGTGCGGATCCAGTGCAAATTGAACCATACATAATGTATGGCTCAATTCTTAATGCACTGAATTTGCATGTCAGTTGTACAGGAATCCGGTGCGATTCCTGCACAAATGACATGCGATGCAGCAGACCGCATGAGTGTGAACCCAGTCTAACACTCTAGCAATGGCCCACCTCTCCATGTGCAATTGCAACATTACAACTGTACGGAGCATTACAAAAAAAAGAGCACCTGTAGAGAAAAGTAAAAAGTATACCTTACACCTAGTCACAATCCTCCCAGCAAAATCAAGAGAATGCTGAGTATCCCAGATCTTTTGAGAAGCTTCATTTAACAAAAAAAAGTTTATTAGGCTTATTAATGTTAAAGCCAATTAATTAAAGTGGTGGCCCAGGGACAATAAAGTTGGGGCGGAAAAGGCTGGGTGATGCTGGATATACTTCTGCCAGAAAAATGGTGTTGGCTCTGTCTGACTTGCTGCAGCTTCTAATGCACACTGTAAGAAGCTCACCGTATGAAATTAAATTAATCTCAGTACAGGAGAGGATTCTGTACAACTCCGCAAAAATTGCCAGGTAAAAAATGAAATGAGCTTCTATCTATCTATCTATCTATCTATCTATCTATCTATCTATCTATCTATATATATATATGATATATATATGGTGTGTATATATATATATATATATATATATATATATATATATATATATATATATATATATATGTATATATATATATAATATATATATATATATATATATATATATATATATATATATATAGATGTATATAGTATATATATATATATAAAATAAATGGGGGCGTACACTTAATGTTATTCCCTTTACCTGCGCAAATATATATGATTGTAATATTGGTTTAGGGGCTGCTCGTTTTGAGGTTTAAACCTAATAAATGAAAAATTGGTAGTGAACCGTGCACCCTATAATACAACATAAACAAAAAAGTGCAAAGAGTGCAATAACATGAACGACCACTAGAGGTCCCCAGTGAATTGGTTATGCAAAAAAATACAATACAATGTGAAATACAATTACATGAATATACTATAAAGTGCTAATAAACAAAAGTTGCCAACTAGTGTTTCCAGTAGGTGACAAATATAAAGTGCAGTGTCCAAAAAAACTTAATAAAGATGTTGTTAAAAAGTGAAAAGTTCAAAAAACTCTCATCAAATGGTTTCAGTGGTGCATCTGATCTCATGGATCCGACAATCAGGTATCTCAAAGTCTTCCTTCACCAACACCAACCACACAGGCTACTCACCAGATTTATATGACCCCCATTACAGGAGTCATAGATACAGCAGATGGGTACAGGGTTACTCTCGATGCTCGTCTTAGTTGATCAGCAGTGAAGACTCCAACATCAAATCGGGTCACCAGATCTCCAGACATCAAACAAGGGGGAGAAGGAGAGAGAGGGAGATAGAGAAGGGGGGTGGAGAGAGAGAAGAGGGGGGAAAGAGAAGGGGGAGTAAGACAGAAGAGGGAGAGAGAGAAGAGGGGGAGAGAGAGAGAGAAGAGGGGGGAGAGAGGGGGGGGGGGGAGAGAGAGGGGGGAGTGAGAAGAGGGGGGGGAGAGAGAGAAGAGGGGGAGAGAGAGAAGGGGGAGAGAGAGAGACGAGGGGGAGAGAGAAGAGGGAGAGAGAGAGAGAGACGAGGGGGAGAGAGAGAAGTGGGGGGGAGAGAGAGAAGAGGGGGTTGGAGAGAGAAGAGGGGGAGGGAGAGAGAGAGAGAGAAGAGGGGGAGGGAGAGAAGGGGGGGTGGGGAGAGAAGAGGGGGGAGTGAGAAAAGAGGGGGGGAAGAGAGAGGAGAGGGGGAGAGAGAAGGGGAGAGAGAGAGAAGAGGGGGAGAGAGAGAGAAGAGGGGGAGAGAGAGTAGAGGGGGGAGAGAGAGAGAGAGAAGAGGGGGAGAGAGAGCTGGAGAGAGAGAAGAGGAGGGGGAGAGAGAGAAAGAAGAGGGGGGAGAGAGAGAGAGGGGGGGAGGGAGAGAGCGAAGAGGGGGGAGAGATTGAGAAGAGGGGGAGGGAGAGAGAGAAGAGGGGGAGGGAGAGAGAGAAGAGGGGGAGGGAGAGAGAGAAGAGGGGCAGGGAGAGAGAGAAGAGGGGGAGTGAGAGAGAGAAGGGGAATGGGGAGAGAAGAGGGAGGAGGGAGTGAGAGAAGAGAGGGGGAGTGAGAGAAGAGGGGGGAGGAAGAGAAGAGGGGGAGACGGAGATAAGAGGGGAGAGAGAGAGAGAGAGAGAAGAGGAGGGGGTGGGAGAGAGAGAGAGAAGGGGGGAGAGAGAGGGGGGAGAGAGAGAAATATAGAGGGGGGAGAGAGAGAACAGGCAAGAGAGAGAGGGAAAAAGATAGAGAGGGAGAGAAGGAGGAAGAGAGAAAGGGATGAGAGAAGGGACAGAGAGAGAGATTTTCTCAGTTTCTCATCCCTGCAAAACTAACAGATGGCATGTCCCAGCCGTGAATCATTGGACTTGCTAAGAGGTTCCTGCTGTGTACAAAGCCGGTGTGTACACCACCTGCTTGCAGTACATTGCAGGCAGGTGATCAGGGAAGTGGTTAACCACTTAGCGACCTCTCCCCCCCCCCCCCCCCCCGCACATATACTGAGGTAACGCAGTCACTCTGTGACAGATCAGTACGTGATCTGACATTTCCGGATCTGGGGCGCACGCCGCCAGTGACCCGCTCCCACTGGGATTGGACACAACGGGAGCCATTCAGCGGGTCCAGTGACCCGATGTCTGCCAGGACCCACCGATCGTTTCAGAAATTAACAGAACGGTGGTCTGCCTATGTGCACAGGCAGATTGTGGTTCTTTGAGAAGGGAAGGTAGAAATCCTGTGTTTCTGCTATGCAAGAACACAGATCTCTGCCTTCCCACAATAAATGCACCCCTACACAGTTAGCAAGCACTCCCTAGGAACACATTTAACCCTTTTCATCACCCCTAATGTTAACCCCTTCCCTGTCAGTGTCATTAGTACAGTGACAGTGCATATTTTTAGCACTGATCACTCTATTGGTGTCACTGGTTCCCACAAAAAATGTTGATACTGTCACTTAGTGTCCGATTTGTCCACTGCAATGTCACAGTCCTGCTATAAGTCGCTGATTGCTGCTATTACCAGTCAAAAAATAAAAATAAGTAAAAATTCCATGAATATATCCCATAGTTTGTAGACACTATGGGGGTTATTTACGAAAAGGCAAATCCACTTTGCACTTTCAGTGCACTTGGAAGTGCAGTCGCTGTAAATCTGAGAGGTAGATTTGAAATGAGGGGAAGCTCTGCTGATTTTATCATCCAATCATATGCAAGCTAAAATGCTGTTTTTTATTTTCCTTGCATGTCCCCCTCGGATCTACAGTGACTTTACTTCCAAGTGCACTTTCCGTACAAAGTGGATTTTTCTTTAGTAAATAACCCCCTATATCTTTTTTTATGCAAACCAACCAATATACGCTTATTGGGATTTTTTTTACCAAAAATATGTAGCAGAATACACATAGACCTAAATTGATGAAGAAATGTGATTTTTTTTTTCTATTTTTTAATTTTTTATGTTTTATAGCAGAAAATAAAAAATATTGTTTTTCTTTTTTTTTTTTCAAAAATAAAAACCACAGAGGTGATCAAATACCACCAAAAGAAAGCTCTACTTGTGGGAAAAAATGGGCATCAATTTTTTTTTGGGCACAGCATCGTACAACCGGGTCATTAAGGGGGTAAATCTTCCGGAGCTGTGTGTTTCATTTATTTTTTTACTGCAATGTTGTGTTTCGTAAACGATTGCGCTAATAACGTGTGACATAAAAAAAAAAACTTCCATAGGGGCTCTGCTTTCAGAAAAGATCGAATGTTTTGGTTGTTTTAAGTAATTTTCAGGTCTGCGTGCCAAAAAATAAAAATAAAATGCAAAATTGGCCCCGGCAGTGATTGGGTTAAAGGCTTTTTATTTTCATTTTCCATCAACAGGCCCCGATGTTGTCTGGCTCCGGCTTCAGCTGCTAAATTTCCAGAAGTCATTCTACAAGCCGATCTTACCCCCGACCCCCCAGCCGACATCCAGGCATTGTGGAATAAAAATTGCAGCTATTTACATGTGCCGAGAGATAACGATTGGGAAGAAACACTACGAGAAAAAATTGAAATCATTGACAGCTAAGACTGAACAGAGGGAGGGAAATCATTTATTCTGATATATATAACTGCTTATTGAACAGCATCATTTCCTAGAATTGCGTGGAGAAAAATTAGTTATACAGGAAAAATAAACACAATGGATAATAAAGCCTATTTTGTGAATTAACTTACTGTACAGGGACATAAACAAACAGATAAATAGACGTGTAAAATGGCCATTATTAACCGTTGCAAAGTAACCATCTGCCAGCTTCTGGTGTCTCTTGGGAACTTCAGCGATGAGGCACAGTACCGTGTTTCCCCGAAAATAAGACAGAGTCTTATATTAATTTTGGCTACAAAAAACGCACTGGGGCTTATTTTAAGGGGATGTCTTATTTATTTACAGTATTTACAATGATTTACATTTATTCAAATGCAGCCATGTCATCTTCTTCTGGAAAAATAAAATAAAAATATCCTGATGCTTTAAAGCAGGGGTCTCCAAACTTATTATACAAAGGGCCAGTTTACTTTCCTTTAAAACTTTGGGGGGGCCGGACTGTGGACATCGGGAGTAGAAAAAGTTCCAGCATCAGTTGGTGTAAACAATGCCCCATCGTTGGTGTCAGTGACAGGAATTGTGCCCCATCACTGGTGTCATCGGGCCTCATTGTTGATGCCCTTTCTGAGGAATTGTGCCCCATCGTTGGTGTCATTGGGTGGAATTGTGCCCCATCTTTGGCATTCGGTGGAATTGTGTCCCATTGTTGGTGTCATTGAGTGGAATTGTTCCCCATCTTTGGCATTCGGTGGAATTGTGCCCCATGTTTGGTGTCATTGGGAGGAATTGTGCCCCATCGTTAGTGTCATAGGCTGGAACTGTGCCCCATTGTTGGTGTCATTGGGTGGAATTGTGCCCCATCGTTGGTGTCATTGGGTGGAATTGTGCCCCATCGTTGGTGCCATTGGGTGGAATTGTGCCCCATCTTTGGTGTCATTGGGTGGAATTGTGCCCCATCGTTGGTGTCATTGGGTGGAATTGTGCTCCATCGTTGGTGTCATTAGGTGGAATTGTGCCCCCATCTTTGGTGTCATTGGGTGGAATTGTGCCCCATCTTTGGTGTCATTGGGTGGAATTGTGCCCCATCGTTGGTGTCATTGGGTGGAATTGTGCTCCATCGTTGGTGTCATTAGGTGGAATTGTGCCCCATCTTTGGTGTCATTGGGTGGAATTGTGCCCCATCTTTGGTGTCATTGGGTGGAATTGTGCCCCATCTTTGGTGTCATTGGGAGGAATTGTACCCCATCGTTGGTGTCATTGGAAGGAATGGTCCCCCATCATTGGTGTTATTGGGCCCCATTGTTCGTGTCATTGGGAAAAACTGTGCCCTTTGTTGGTGTCAGTGAATGAAATAGTGCCCCAAGGGCCAGATAAAATCAACCAAAGGCCGCAATTTGGAGACCACTGCTTTAACGCATGATAGCGCAGTGCTTGTGCTGTATAATTTACCCCTCTCTATGTTCTAAAAAACCTGGAATAAAACAATAAAATGTTTTTTTTTTAAAGGTTTGTCCCCCTCTTAGGTCCGGACTCAGCATTCTGAAATTCTGTCTTCCCAAAACCTTGATTAAAGTCCTTGTAAAATTATGTAATCCGTTCTGTGAAAAGATTATATAATGCATAGTGTGTCTCCTTGCGTAACTTTATTGTGGAAAATGCCTTATTTACAGCACTGCTGGGCGCTCACGTGACCTGCCGGAGCTCTTTTTACTCGTTCCGAATACTGTAGAGGGAGGGGCCAAGATTCCGCTGACGTCAGCCTGCTCTGAGCATTGCAGAGGGAGGAGCCACTGACGTCATCCGGGAGAAGAGGAGAAGATCTCCGGTGGGTCACGTGAGCGCCCAGCGGTGCTGTAAATAAGGTATTTTCCACAATAAAGTTACACAAGGAGACACACTGCACATTATATATATATATATATATTTTTTTATTTTATTTTTTACAACAGATTATATGTTTTATAGAGACTTTAACTAGGGCTATTTTCGGGGCAGGGCTTATACTGCAGCCATCCTCGAAAATCATGCTAGGTCTTATTTTTGGGGTAGAACTTATTTTCAGGGAAACAGGGTATGTGTGCCAAAGTATCAACCAAATGATGTCAAGGATTGGACATTTAGGTTGATTCACACATAGCTCCAAACTGTCCCTGATTTCGAGGGACTGTGCCTGATTTGGAACAATGTCCCTTTGTCCCTCATTCCTCCTCATTTATCTCTCATTTTAGTTGGATCTATATAGTTGTATATCAAATGCACTTTTTATCTATCAAAAAGTGTTTTTCAGCGCTAAACCTTTCACTGGATTTCTAAATTACTGCATTTGTAAATTCCAAAAGCCAATATAAAGGAATAGTAGTGGCAAAAAAAAGCACTAGTGGGTTTAACCAATCTTTTTTTTGTACAAGTCTCCTTTAAGGGGGCGTGGCAAGGGGTGTGTCCTATTCCTGCATACTTTTGCTGAAAGGTGTCCCTCATTCCCATCTCAAAAAGGTGGGAGGTATGTTTCACATACGTGCTAGTTTGGAATAATAGCACACGTTCCCGACCTGCACAAAAACACACTGCTCTTTAGCATAAGTGCAGGGGTGCCATTCATTCTTAAAGTGATTCTAAATACACATATACATATACACCGTCCCTTCTATTTCTGTATATGGATGATGGCACTGTAATTATTTGAATAAAATAAAAACTCTAAGTACCTTTTTTATATACAGCTGTCACATGACCCAGATCTTTCCTAGCCTGTCTGCAGGGAAACATAAGCAGGAGGAGCTTCTAGCCCTCTGCTGCTGGTCACGTGTTCAAAACAAAACAAAAATAAAAACAGCCTTTGAAATACAGAGCAAAAATAATTAATATCAATTAACTGTTTTAAATTGTTGTAAACATGTTGATATACATACATATATTTGAAATAAATTTTTTTATTAATTTTGGCAATAACATGATGTGGTTGGATTTCTGCCAGTCACCGGCTGTGTCTTCGAATAAAAGGGAGGCTAAGTTTCCATTAATCTACATGTAATATCCCACCTCATCTTGTTTAGCTGGTTAGTAGACATGAAGGAGGAGGGAGGGAGTAGGTTGTCATTTACCACTGTGTATGCACTCACATGTGTGTCTCTATAGCCCCATGGGCTGCTCAGATGTGATAAGGAGGAAATGCTCAGCATAGAAACTCTTAAAACTGAGCATGTGCAAAGTTGCACCACAGCTGAAAAATCCCTAGCTGAATTGGGGACATTAACAGAAGATGGAGATAGAGAGCAGCAGGATCAACCAGGTTTTTTTTTGCAGGATACAGAGAACTAATCTCATAGTGACTGAGTGAGTATGAACAGCATGCAGAGGGTTTAAAAAAAAAAGGCATCATGACCTTTTTCCCATGATTGTCGTGGGTATGGCCACCCATTCATATGAATGAGCTGCTGTACCCGCTGGAGATGTGCACGATGGAAAAATGCATTGCGCTTTGTTTTCATTTGTTAGGTAAATCATTTCGTTTTGTCATATTCATTATGTTAGAATGATTTGTTTTCGGTATTTGTTTCGTATATTCAGATTCGTTTTGTATAGTTGTTCCGAATCAATTGGTATTTTCCAAAGTTCTGTTATTCTTTAGTTATTTCAGAAGATTGGCTATATCCTTGCTAACCCAACCCACAAAGAGAAATGGAATGAGATGGTTGGACGATATAGACTGGAGCCGCGTGCAAAGTAATTTAATTATTTTAGATTCATTTGTTAGGTTACGATTCTGAGATTCTGATGGATCCTACTCTATCCAACCCAAACACAGCAAGTGGGAATCATCTTATTTCACTTTTTTGTACCTTACTGTATTTATTGCAATATGTTTCAATTTTTATATGTAGTGCATTTCTTTTTTTAAAGAATGAAAAATGTTAATGCAAAAAGATTCAGCTGATTATCCAAGAGTCAAAGACTGTACTGTACTGCTCTCATCTGAAAAATAAATCATTTAGAATCAATTAGAGCTGCACGATTCTGGATAAAATGACAATCATGATTTTTTTTTTGCTTAGAATAAAGATCACGATTCTCGGTGTAACATCGTCTTTCACATTATGCAAAAAAAATTGGGCTAACTTTACTGTTTAGTTTTTATTTTAATTCAATTAAGTTTATTTTTTCCCCAAAAATAGCTTTGAAAGACCGCTGCGCAAATACAGTGTGACATAAAATATTGAAATGACCACCATTTTATTCTGTAGGGTCTCTGCTAAAAAAAAAAAAATATATATATATATATATATATATATGTATATATATATATATATATATGTGTATATAATGTTTGGGGGGTTCTAAGTCATTTTTTTTGCAAAAAATACTGATTTTAACTTGTAAGCAACAAGTGTCAGAAAAAGGCTTATGCCCCGTACAAACGATCGGATTTTCCGCCAACAAAACTGTGGATTTTTGTTAGAAGGTTGTTGGTTCAAACTTGTCTTGCATACACACGGTCACACAAATGTTGACCAACAATTCTGAACATGAGAATGCGGTGACGTACAAGACGTATGATGAGCCGAGAAAAATGAAGTTCAATAGCCAGTGCGGCTCCTTCTGCTTGATTCTGAGCATGCGTGAACTTTTGTGCGACGGACTTGTCTACACACGATCAGACTTTCCAACAACAAAGTCTTGTTGTCAGAAAATTTGAGAACCTGCTAGCCAACATTTGCTGGCAGAAAGCCTACAGCAAATGTTCGATGGAGCATGCACACGGTCAGACTTTACGACAACAAGCTCACATCCAACATTCCGAATGTGTGTTTGTGGCATAAGCCTTTAAGTGGTTAAACTTACCTAATTTCATCCCTTTGATCCTAAAATAGTGGTCTCCAAACAGCAGCCCGGGGGCCTGATGTGGCCCTTTGCATGCGTTTATCCGGATCTTGAGGCACTATTTCATCCACTGATACCAATAATGGGGCACAAATCCCCCCCCCCCCCACTGACAACAATGAATGGGCACAATATCTCCCAATGACACAAATAATGGGGCAAAATTTTCCCAATGACACCAGCAATGTGGCTAAATGACACCAATGATGGGCCACAATTCCTCCCAATGACACCAGTGATGGGTCACAATTTCCCCCAATAATGGGGCAACATTTCTCCCAATGACACCAACAATGGGGCCCAGTGACACAAATGATGGGACACAATCCCTCTCAATGACACCAATGAAGGGTTGCAATTCCTCTCACTAACACCAATGATGGGACACAATTCACCCCAATGACACAAACGAAGGGGCACAAATCCTCCCACTAAACCAATGATGTGACATTGTTTTTTTCCCAATGATGTCGAGACAGTTTCTACTTCCAATGGTCACAGTCCGGCCCTCCTAAAGTCTGAAAGACAGTAAACTGGCCCTTTTTTTTTAGAAAGTTTGGAGACCCCTGATCTAAAAGAACCAAATGATACAATGTTTCTTTTTATCTCTCAACGCTGAGCAATGTTGTGATAAATTTTGCCGGCTGCTCTTTTTTTAAATTTTTTACAGTTGTGAACAGAGAACTGCTCTGCACTCCTTACATGAATCGTGGAAATGCTGGATTAAGATCGTGTTGGGAGTTGAATCGAGATCACGATTTTTTAACGATTAATCATGCAGGTCCAATACAAATTACATATTAATTTCTTATGTTATTGAGTTGAATTCATTTCTTTATTCCCAACTGACTTTGTTGGGCCGGACACATGCAAATTAAAAGAATGGTCTCTTAAATTCAACCCCAATCCAAAAAGAATCTTATTAGAATATTCACGCTACGCTCACTAGACTTCATTTGGACTATTCGGTATGTCATTATGTTATTCGGATACTTCAAATGTAAACACTCAAACTATCGTATATCCTGTTATCCCATTGAAAATAATGAATACAAATTAATTTGTTGTTTTTGTTATATATTTTTTTCGGATTTGTTGAAATTTGTTACTACTATGATACATCTGAATCTCTGAATCAAGCAAATTTTGTCCAAATTTCAATTTGCAACAAAACAAATCACACATATCTAGTAACTGCCATGTGCACACACAAAGGCACACGCACATAGGTGAGCCCAGCCTTCAATTGTAAGTAAAACCCCCCTATCGTTTTCAGCCAAGGAAGCTGCCATCTTTGCCTCTGTTTAATCTACAAATGCCATGTTGTTGCACATGTGATCAGTTATGACACCAGCCATTGGGTGGTTTGACAGTTTGGTTGAGAGCACAACCAATGGGAGTGTTACATTTCCGGCATGTGCTGGAAATGAAACTGTTTTATGTATGGGTTTACTTCTCCTTTAAAGACCGCTAGGGACTAAGGAACATATTTATAAAACAGTGAATGTGACTTTCACTAAACTTTCTCTGGTGGTGAATCAGTCGCTGTTATTTAAAACACAAGCACCAAGAACATTCAGCTGCAGATTTTTTTTTAGATGCAGGCAGTGAAAGTACCTGAATTTAACTTAATATGAGCCTCTTGCAGTTTAAAGTATAGCAGAGCTCACAGAGGGTGAGGGAAAAGTAGCAAAAGAAGCTACAGTGCCTTAAAAATGTATTCATACCCCTTGAAATTTTCCACATTTTGTCACGTTACAACCAACCGTAAATGTATTTTATGGGATTTTATGGGATAGACCAACACAAAGTGGCACATAATTGTAAAGTGGAAGGAAAATGATAAATGGTTTTTACATATTTACAATTAAATATCTGAAAAGTGTGGCGTGCATTTGTATTCAGCCCCCTTTACTCGGATACCCCTAACCAAAATCTAGTGGAACCAAAAGGCCTTCAGAAGTCACCTGTGTTTAATTCATTCTCAGTATAAATACATCTGTTCTGTGAAGCCCTCAGAGGTTTGTTAGAGAACCTTGGTGAACAAACAGCATCATGAAGGCCAAGGAACTCACCAGACAGGTCAGAGATGAAGTTGTGGAGAAGTTTAAAGCAGGGTTAGGTTATAAAAAAAATATCCCAAGCTTTGAACATCTCACGGAGCACTGTTCACTCCATCATCTGAAAATTGAAAGAGTATGGCACAGCTGCAAACCTACCAAGACCAAGACATAGCCATCCACCTAAACTGGCAGGCAGGGCAAGGAGAGCGTTTATCAGAGAAGCAGCCAAGAGGCCCATGGTAACTTTTGAAGAGCTGCAGAGATCCACAGCTCAGGTGGGAGAATCTTTCCACAGGACAACTATTAGTCATGCTCTCCACAAATCTGACCTTTATGGAAGAGTGACAAGAAGAAAGACATTGTTGAAAAGAAAGCCATAAGAAGTTCTGTTTGCAGTTGATGAGAAGCCATGTGTAGAAGAAGGTGAGATCAAAAATGTAACTTTTTTGCCTAAAAGCAAAACGCTATGTGTGTTGGAAATCTAACACTGCACATCACCCTGAACACACCATCCCCATCATTAAAACATGGTGGTGGCAGCATCATATTGTGGGCATGCTTTTCTTCAGCAGGGACAGGGAATCTGGTCAGAGTTGATGGGAAGTTGGATGGACCCAAATACATAGCAATCTTAGAAAACCTGTTATGCCCCGTACACACGACCGGACTTTTCAACATCCAAAGTCTGACAGAATGATTCCGGCAGACCATTCGATCGTGTGTGGGCTGCAACGGACTTTTGATTCGCAAAAGTCTGACAGACTTTAGAAATGGAACATGCTTCAAATTCTTCCGACAGAACTCTGCTGGACCCAGTTCCTACCGAGAAATTTGCTCGTGTGTATGCTATTCCGACGGACTAAAACCGACGCTAGTGCAGCTATTGGCTACTGGCTATGAACTTCCTTATTCGAGTCGAGTCGTACGTCATCACGTTCGAATCCGTCGGAGTTTGGTGTGATTGTGTGTGGCCAAGTCCGCTCATTCAGAAAGTCCGTCAGAACTCTGCCGGAACTCCGTCAGAACTCCTTCGAAAGTCTGTCGGACATAAGTCTGGTCGTGTGTACACGGCTTTAGAGTCTGCAAAAGACTTGAGACTGGGGTGGAGGTTCACCTTCCAGCAGGACAACGATCCTAAACATACAGCCAGAGCTACAATGCTATTGGCATATTCATGTGTTAGAATGGCCCAGTCAAAGTTTGGGCCATTAAGAATATGTGGCAAGACTTGAAAATTGCTCTTCACAGACGCTCTCCATCCAATCTGACAGATCTTGAGCTATTTTGCAAAGAAGAATAAGCAAAAATGTCACTCTCTAGATGTGTAAATCTAGTAGAGACAGCCAAAAAGACTTGCAGCTGTAATTGCAGTGAAAGGTTCTACAAAGTATTGAGGATGGCTAAATAAAAATGCACGCCACACTTTTTAAGATATTTATTTGTAAACATTTTTGAAAACCATTCATCATTTTCCTTCCACTTCACAATTATGTGCCACTTTGTGTTGGTCTATCCATAAAATCCCAATAAAATACATTTAGGTTTTTGGTTGTACCATGATAAAATTTTGAAAAAGGGATATGAATACATTTTTAAGGCACTGTAAGCTATTATTATGCAGTGTAATAAGTATACTGATAGGAGAGGAGTGCAGAGTGACAGAGCGATGAGCTTATCACTTTGCTGCCCCCTTTTTTCCTTGTCCAGTCACAGGGACGGGGGGAAGGAGGGGACCTGTAAGCAGGCATGTACTGGCCATCGGGACTACCGGGAGTTTCCTGGTCTGCTAATTTCTCAGTGGGCCGGTTTCAGTGACAGAAATGCCTTTTTTGTTCTTTTGGGTAGCGGGTGCCTGCGTCCCCGCATCTTTCCCTGGATGCCACTGAGCTGACACAGGTACACATTGGCTCTCACAATCGAGAGCATGTGCCCTATCAGCTATATTGCCCAAATCCCAAACTGGTTGCTAGCCGCTGCCGCCTGGCATCTAGCAGACACAGAAGGAGGCTGAAGCGGCCCCAGCATTCACAGCAGAGGAGGATTTAACTTTCTTCCCCTCCGTGCCGAGTTCTTAGCTCCACCCACCTCCTCCTCTTCTCCGGTTCGGTGACATGCTCTCAGAGTGGGAGTGCTTTGTTGCAATCTTCTTCTGCTGCCCATGCCCGACTTTTCCTCACTGCCCAAGTGTTGACTGAGGGACACGAGAGGGAGAGCAGACATTCCTGTCACTGCCCGCTGTGTCCCGCTGCTCTTTTCCCCGCTACCTGTTGCTGTTCCAGATCAGCAGGCAGCTGTCACTATGTCAGGTGACATCAGGCACGCCCATACTAGTTCCCAACTACAGTACAGTATTGACCGGGGAGGGGGGACAAGCAGACAGCAGCAGGAAATATGTGAGCCTGAGGGGCATCAGCAAGGGCGGATTGACAACTCATGGGGCCCCCGGGCAATAGGAGATTATGGGGCCCCCAGGCAATTAGAGATTATGGGACCACACAGTATACACACACACAGTATACAATCACACAGTATACACATACATGTACACACAGTATACATATACATGTACACACAGTATACACAGACATGTTTCTATTTGCTGAGAAGGTACTGGAGAGGTGGGGCAGCTATAATCTCAGGATTTTTAGACCAAAAGGATGTCGGCAAGGGACATTTCAGAGACAGATGTAAAAAAACCACAGATTTTTACATACTGTCCCTGGTTTTACTGAGGCTGACAACCCTGATGGGGCCCCCTAGTGGCCTGGGGCCCTTGGGCAGTGCCCGAGTGGCCGAATGGTCAGTCCGCCCCTGGGCATCAGCAATATCAGATGAAAACAATGTACAAGTCTAAATGGATCAGTGAAGATTGTGAGAATCAGCTTTACATCGGGTGGTTAGCCCTGCACTAAGTGTAACATCAAGCAAAACTAGTCCTGAATGAAAGCTGTGAACTCATAGGGGTTCCCTTAGTAACAGTGCAGTCAGTCACCCTCTATAGTGACTGAAGGGGTTCCTTTGTACCTCTGATTTAAGATTAGAGTCCCTGGCAGCTTTTCTCTCCCATTATCTTGGTTTGCAAGTTATTTTGTATTGCCCTTTAACTTCCTGCTCTGGTGTGGCTGACCTGAGGGTCCAGAATCATTACCTGAGGATCCGATGTGATTGAAATATGGAGAGATAACGTTATTTTTTGACTATAGCATACCTCCCAACTTTTTGAGATGGGAATGAGGGACACCTATCAGCAAAAGTATGCAGGCATAGGACACACCCCTTGCAACGCCCCCTTAAAGGAGAATTGTACAAAAAAACAAGATTGGTTAAATCCACAAGTGCTTTTTTTTACCACTACTATTCCTTTATATTGGCTTATGGAATTTACAAATGCAGCAATTTAGATATCAGATGAAAGGTTTAGTGCTGGAAAACACTTTTTGATAGATAAAAAGTGCATTTTATACACAACCATATAGCTCAGACCAAAATGAGGGACAAATAAGGAGGAGTGAGGGACAGAGGGACATTGCTCCAAATCAGGGACAGTCCCTCAAAATCAAGTTGGGAGGTATGCTATAGTAGAGCCACAATATCTTATGCCATTGATAAGAAACACATCAGGACTCTAGTCAAGTCACAAACAGCACTGCCTGGCTGTCTATGGATATGCTATATTTTTAAGCTATTTATTTCTCCAATGATCTATTACTCCATGCTGTGTCATGTTAGCTGGCAGTAAATTGATATATCAACAGGAATAAAGTATCTGCTTTCTACTGACAAATCTAGTAAGAGCAGTATTAGCATGCACTCATTTTCTTTTCCTCAGACCATGTACATTGACATGAGAGCACCTCTATATATGACCAGTGCTGGGTGATATGTACAGGATTGATGGATTGCTGCTGAACTGATTCTTGGTGGATTCGGAAGGATATTTCTGTGGAGCTTTTCAGGGAGACTTATATTCATGATATTTAATATATCATTATTGAAGGTATAGACATTGAGATTTCTAGAGGCTGAATGAGGTCCACCCATTATAGAGAGTGCAGTTTGACAATGCTGCCAATTTTTAATGGTGAAGGGTGAAGGCCTTATTCATTTAGCTTAGATCTAGAATGGTTTGCTATAGTTACAGTTTTGCCCCGTTTTGTCCTTGTGTGTGGCCACGTTTTTATCCAAGGTTTTTCTTTTCCACAATCCTGCACTATATACACTATATTGTCCATAACACATTTCCAACCGTCCCTGATTTGGAGCAATGTCCCTCTGTCCCTCTTTCCTCCTCATTTGTCCCTCATTTTGGTCTGATATATATAGTTGTATATAAAATGCACTTTTTATCTATCAAAAAGTGTTTCCCAGAGCTAAATCTTTCATCTGATTTCTAATTGCTGCATTTGTAAATTCCAAAAGCCAATATTAAGGAATAGTAGTGGTAAAAAAATCACTTGTGGTTGTAACCATTCTTTTTTTTTTTTGTACAATTCTCCTTTAAGGGGGTGTGGCAAGGAGTGTGTTCTATGCCTGGATACTTTTGCTGATAGGTGTCCCTCATATTGTCTAGCTGTATATTGTCCATTGCATATTCCTGCACTATATACACTATACAGTAAAACCTTGGATTGCAAGCATAATTAGTTCCGGAAACATGCTTGTAATCCAAAGCACTTGTATATCAAAGTGAATTTCCCCATAAGAAACAATGGAAACTCAGATGATTAGTTCCACAACCATGTATTTATAGGTCTTTCAGTTTATAGTCCACATAAAAAGAGTCTAGCAATGTGATAGGTTGTGTAACTATAAAATGTCCTAATGGAAGCCTCCACAAGGGATTAGAAGCAGGATCCAGCAGGAACTACAGAATATAAAAGAGAAGAGAGGCGCCTCTAAGTCTAGCAAAATGGTTACATTGAATGAAGGAGGATGGTCTATGTTTCCCTCGGATGCCTGCATTAGTGATGGACGAACTTCCGACGGGACGTTTCGCGAACGCGGCCGATAGTTTGCGAACCGGAACGTTCGCGGCGGGCCCCATTGACTTCAATGGGAGGCGAACTTCGCAAACCTACAGGTCAAATTTGCAGCCACAAAATAATTAATTGCTGTGCAAACATAGTCCCACCACATGGCCAATGACATAACACATGTATGAGGTGAATCTGGGATCGACAACTACAAGCATTCTTTTTTTATATGGGAAATTGTTGTGACAATTCAGGACTGTGGAGAGCATGAAGGCAATGGAGGAGAGGGAAGGTCAGGGACCAGGGTAGGCAAAGAAGAGGGTGCAGGAGATGATCACCAGCAGCGTGACATACAGCAATGACACCTGCACCGTGATAGAGTCATCTGACACCAGTACCGTGATAGAGAGCACTGACATCAGCAGCGTGACAAACAGCAATGACACCTGCACCGTGATAGAGTCATCTGACACCAGCACCGTGATAGAAAGCACTGACATCAGCAGCGTGACATACAGCAATGACACCTGCACTGTGATAGAGAGAACTGACAACAGCACCGTGATAGAGAGCACTGACATCAGCAGCGTGACATAAAGCACTCACACCAGCACTGTGATATACAGCACTGACAGCAGCACCATGATAGAGAGCACTGACATCAGCAGCGTGACATAAAGCACTCACACCAGCACCGTGATATACAGCACTGACAGCAGCACCATGACAGAGAGCACTGACATCAGCAGCGTGACATACAGCAGTGACACCTGCACCGTGATAGAGTCATCTGACAACAGCACCGTGATAGAGAGCACTGACATCAGCAGCGTGACATAAAGCACTAACACAAGCACCGTGATATACAGCACTGACAGCAGCACCATGAAAGAGAGTACTGACATCAGCACCGTGATATACAGCACTGACACCTGCACCGTAAGCAGCCCCAGGAGGAAGTCAGCATAGCACAGGGATGGTGGGAGCCCCTCATAATGAGCATAGCACAGGGATGGTGGGAGCCCCTCATAATGAGCATAGCACAGGGATGGTGGGAGCCCCTCATAATAAGCAGCCCCAGGAGGATGTCAGCATAGCACAGGGATGGTGGGAGCCCCTCATAATAAGCAGCCCCAGGAGGATGTCAGCATAGCACAGGGATGGTGGGAGCCCCTCATAATAAGCAGCCCCAGGAGAAAGTCAGCACAGGGATGGTGGGAGCCCCTCATAATGAGCATAGCACAGGGATGGTGGGAGCACCTCAAAATATGCACAGCAGAGGTACAGCCCCAGGAGGAAGTCAGCACAGCACAGGGATGGTGGGAGCCCCTCATAATATGCACAGCAGAGGTACAGCCCCAGGAGGATGTCAGCACAGCACAGGGATGGTGGGAGCCCCTCATAATAAGCAGCCCCAGTAGAAATATGACACCGCTCAACCTCTTCAAAGAGGAGGTTACAGGCATATAGTACGGTGTGCTTTTTATGGACAAGGAAGTGAGCCAAATGAAGAAAGAAGGTCTCTGTGCTCGATTAAAAAAATTGTTTATAGACATATACATGGTCTACTGGTCACATGTGTTGAATTCCTCCGAGATCCATGCCTCATTCGTTTTTAGAAATGTGAGGTAGTTAACACTGTCGTGAGCTAGGCGAGTACGCTTATCGGTCACGATCCCCCCTGCTGCGCTGAACGTCCTTACGGACAGGACACTGGATGAGGGGCAAGCCAACAGTTCGATTGCAAATTGGGCAAGCTCTGGCCAGAGGTCAAGCCTGCCCACCCAGTAGTCCAGGGGTTCATCACTCCTCAGAGCGTCCACATCGGCCGTTAACCCAATGTAGTCGGACACCTGACGGTCTAGGCGTTCCCTGATGCTGGATCCGGATGACACCTGTCGGCTGAAAGAATGACCTCATATCCGAAGTCACCAACACATCTTCAAACCGGCCTCTTCTTGCAGGCGCTGTTGGATTGGTACCCGCAACTCCTTCTCTGGGAGTGGGAATTGCTCCTCTGCCAGTGCACGCAAAGGCAGAATGCAGCATTTCTCGAAGCAAGGCCTGGAAGTGCTCCATTCTGCCAGCCCTCTGTGAAGGCGGTAACATTTCCGCCATTTTGTGTTTGTACCGGGGGTCTAAGTCATCATCCAGGATAATGTCATCCTCTTCATTCTCCTCTCCCCATCCACGCACAACAGGGATCCCAGAAAGGTTTAAAGCATGCTCTTCTTGCTCCTCCTCATCCGCCCCGGCACCATCCTCCTCTGACTCCTCTTCAGACTCCTGTTGTTCACTTGTCCCAGATAGAGTAGCCCCCCCTGGGAATTCATCCAGCATTGCGACTTCCTCATCTTCCCGCTCCTGCTCCTCCACAGCTTGATCAATGACACGACGCAATGCACGCTCCATAAAGAAGGCATAAGGTACCATGTCACTGATGGCGCCATGGCTGCGACTGACCAGTTTGATGATCTCCTCAAATGGGCGCAGAAGTCTGCATGTGTCGCGCCTGAGCAGCCACTGGCGCGGTGAAAAAAACCCAGCTCCCCAGAACCGGTTCTGCCGCAGAGTTCATACAGGTAGACGTTAACTGCACGTTTCTGCTGGAGCAGCCTATCAAGCATATAGAAGGTTGAGTTCCATCGCGTCGGGCAATCACAAATAAGACGTCTGACCGGCAGATTGTGTCGCCGCTGAATGTCAGCAAGGCGAGCCATGGCCGTGTAAGATCTTCTGAAATGGGCCTAGATTTTCCTTGCCTGCCGCAAGATGTCCTGGACCCCAGGGTATTTGACAAGGAATCGCTGCATGACCAAGTTTAAGACGTGTGCCATGCATGGCACGTGCGTGATTTTGCCCTGTTTCAATGCGCTAAGCAGATTGGCACCGTTGTCACACACCACTTTACCAACTGTCAAATTGAGCGGTGTAAGCCACTGATCTGCCTGTGAACGCAAAGCTGAAAGGAGTGCCGGGCCAATGTGGCTCTTGGCTTCCAGGCACAACAGACGCAGCACGGCAACGTCTCACCTAGCATGTCGAATAGATTCTGGGGAGCTTGGACGGCGCAGCGGAAGAGACGCTAGCAGTGGAAAAGGAGGAGTCAGCCGAGGAGGAGGATGGAGTAGGAGGAGGAGGAGAAGAAGAGTCAGGCCTGCATGCAATCCGTGGCGGTAAAACCAAATCTACACGGGTGCCACGGGGTACATGCTTGACGGCCATCAGAAGGTTCACCCAGTGGGCAGTAAAAGTGATATACCTTCCCTGCCCGTGTTTGCTAGACCACGTGTCTGTGGTCAGATGTATCTTGGCACCGACACTGTGTGCCAGAGATACATTCACTTGCCGCTGAACATGGCCATATAGCTCTGGGATGCCCTTCTCTGAGAAATACTTCCTTCCTGGGACCTTCCATTGTGGTGTTCCAATGGCCACAAATTTGCAAAAGGCCTCCGAGTCCACCAGTTTATAGGGCAGTAGTTGGCGGGCTATGAGTTCTGACAAGCCAGCCGTCAACCGTTGGGCAAGAGGGTTATCTGGCGTCATAATTTTTTTACGCTCGAACATTAGGCCCACGGAAGCCTGCCTTTTTGCAGAAAAAAGTGAGCTTGGCGTGATGGAAGGTGGAGTGGAGGACAATTGTGAGGAGAGAGGAGAAGGAGAAGTAGAAGACGAGGCTGGACGGTGAGAGCCTGGAGTGTGGCTTTGTGTGCTCCGTTGCTCCCACTGGGCTCGGTGATGGCTGCTCATGTGCCTTCTTAAGGCGGTCGTCCCTAGGTGAGTGTTGGGCTTACCGCGACTAATGCGTTGACTGCAAAGATTGCAGATGGCAACGCTATTGTCAGCAGCGGACACGTTAAAAAAAGGCCACACTGCGGAGCCATGTGCCGGTGTCCTGGGAGCGCCAGATGTGACCATACATGGTCGATGACTCGCTCCTGATAAATTTGCAGTCTGCTTTGTCCCTCCTGTGCAATGTAAGTTATTCCTGCTTCTCCTCCCTATCTGCTGGTCCATATCTCCCTCTGAACTCCCCTCTTTTTCCTCTCTTGTGGGCACCCACGTGACATCACTAGACACGTCATCATCGACGTCACCTTCCCCACCGCTATAAGTAGAGATCTCGGAGTAGGCAGCAACACCGGGGACCAACCTACTCCTTGGGCTGATCTGGGTACTGTCGTCAGACTGCTGAGTAGCGGTTGTTGCTGCCTCCTCTTCCTGATCCAATACCAAGAGTGGCTGCGCATCAGAAATGTCTTGATATTGATCGGAAAATAATTCCTGTGACTCAAGCGGAAGGTATGTGGTGGTGGTGGTGGTGGTGTTGTTGGTGGTAGTGTCTTTGGGGGTGCACATAGCAGAGAGTGAAGAAGAGGGTGCAGATCAAGAGGATGAGGAGGGTGCAGAAGAGTAAGGCTGAGTGAGCCACTCAACCAAGTCTGGTGTGTCCTTTAAAGTAATTGAACGCACCTTCTGCAACTTCCCACTTTGGCTCAAGCCTGTTGCTCCTGCCCTACCCCTACCACCCCTGCGGAAGGGCCTGCCTCTTCCTCTGCCTGTCATTTTTTAAATGTGTTAAATTTAAAAACTGTGACAAAACTCTCAGTCCCTATACCGATAAAGGACTGCTGCAGTATAGGGCAGCGGTCAGCAGTAGTGCACCTCAACCCTATGTATTGTGGACCTATACCAGTCCTTATAGAATAGCAGACTGTACCTCACTCAACCCTATGTACTGTAGTACCCTATACCTTACCAGTCCTTATAAGGACCTTTGTGGAACAAGTAGGTTGTGTGTGAGTGATTAGCAGACTGTACGTCAGTCCCTATACCGATGAAGGACTGCTGCAGTATAGGGCAACGGTCAGCAGTAGTGCACCTCAATCCTATGTACTGTGGACCTATACCAGTCCTTATAGAATGGCAGACTGTACCTCACTCAACCCTATGTACTGTAGCACCCTAGACAGACCAAGTTACCAGTCCTTATAAGGACCTTTGTGGAACAAGTAGGTTGTGTGTGAGTGATTAGCAGACTGTACGTCAGTCCCTATACCGATGAAGGACTGCTGCAGTATAGGGCAACGGTCAGCAGTAGTGCACCTCAACCCTATGTACTGTGGACCTATACCAGTCCTTATAGAATGGCAGACTGTACCTCACTCAACCCTATGTACTGTAGCACCCTAGACAGACCAAGTTACCAGTCCTTATAAGGACCTTTGTGGAACATGTAGGTTGTGTGTGAGTGATTAGCAGACTGTACGTCAGTCCCTATACCGATGAAGGACTGCTGCAATATAGGGCAACGGTCAGCAGTAGTGCACCTCAACCCTATGTACTGTGGACCTATACCAGTCCTTAAAGAATGGCAGACTGTACCTCACTCAACCCTATGTACTGTAGCACCCTACACCAGGTTATTACCAGTCCTTATAAGGACCTTTGTGGAACAAGTAGGTTGTGAATGATTAGCAGACTGCAGCAGAAGGGCAGCAGTCAAGTATAATATTCTTTCTATATTTGGAAGAAAGAATATTATAAGTGTACAAGCCTATTACCATACCAGTCCTGAAAAGAACCTTTGTGGACCTAATATAGTAACAGCTACTGATTAAACTGACCCTCACTGCCTCACACACTGCTTCCTGCCTGTCCCATAAACTGACAAAACAGAGGCTACTGGAACAATAACTGGAGTAGCACTTTTGTGGACCTGATAGTAACAGCTAATGATGATGACTAAACTGACTGTCCCTACAGCAGACACACCGTCCTGTCCCTTTCTCTAAACTGACAAAAGACACTCAGGCTGCTGCAACAATCAGTAGCACAGCAAACCTATATACACCTAACACCTTTACCAGTCCTGAAAAGAACTTTTGTGTACCAAATAGCTAGCGATTTGGGTCACTGCAATCTCTCCCTGCTCCACACAGCAACCTCTCCCTATAGTGACAGAAGAAACAATGTAAAATGGCCGCCGGATCGGGTCTATTTATAAGTTAGGGGGAATGTCCAAGTGTCCATGTGCTGTAATGTCTCAATTGGCTGTCCTGTACCCCATGATGGATGTGTCATCATAGGTCAAAGTTCTTTTACACAGTAAACACGGAAGTCCGCCTGGCGAACGGCGCCAATAGTCTGCCGAACGGCGCGGACCGCGAACAGCCGAAATTCGCCGCGAAACGACCGCCGGGCGAACCGTTGGGTCATCGCTAGCCTGCATACTTAGATGTGCCTGTTTTAATCATTAACCATGTGAGTTGCTAAATGTTGTACCTTCATTAAATTTAACCATATTGCTACACTTCGAGGTGTCTCTCTTCTCTTTTATACACAGTTGTGACGTGACACTACTCCTATATCAAGACATCACTTGTTTATCAAGTCAAAATTTATTAAAACATTTTGCTTGTGTGCTCAAAATGCTCTCAAGTTACTCTCAAACCAATGTTTTACTGTATTGTCCATGACATATTCCTGCACTATATATAGTATGTAAAGTACAATATAGTGTAGGAATATGTAAGGTACAATATAGTGTATATATTATACCCATTCATATACGTGCGACTTAATGTTGCAGCGACTTCAAAAGTAGTTCATGCACTACTTTGGTCCGACTTTCATGTAACTTGAGGCCGTAGACTTCAATGTTAACCCTCAAAATTTGCATGAAAGTCATACCTGAATGTTATACAATGCAACAGTTGTCCATTATCACTGGTCAAAGTCAAAGTCGTATCCAAGTCGCACCCATCCAAAGTTATGTCAAAGTTGTTGCAACTTAGGAGTCGTACAAGTTTGAATGGAGCCTTAATGTTCTCCAGGGACCACCACAAAGAAATGTGTGACATCCTCAGCTTATTTCCCTTGAGTTTTTCACAAACAACTGAATTACCAAACTATTTGAATAAAGCTCTAATGTTTACCTGTTCAAATATGTTGACAAAGTCAGCAATTCCCATGAGGCGTACTTACTTTTTCACACAACTATAATTCATGAGACCCACTGTTTCCAGCAGTGTTGTAAACACACGGACTGGCAGTGAGATGGGCACAGCTATTGGCACATCTGTACCTGTCATCAGAGGCTGTCCTTTTATATGTTATTTGTAACTAAGCTAAAAGTCAAAGACAGACCCTACCAGATATCTGCAACAAGATGCCCAGAAGAATTTGCAGCTAGCCCCGGACAGGAATAAAGTTTTCCAATTCCGATTTTACAGAGTCACCTGTATAAGCCAAGTCTTCATTACCCTTATGGATATTGAGTGCTTTACTCACTTTACAAAGTCCATGGTCATTGAACTTGAACCTTCCTGGCCCCGGAGTGAGCAGCCAGCTCTATACACAGGATCCAGCTGTCATCATCCCACCATCCTCTCCATCCTGGTAATGATTCAGCTGTGCTACTGCCTTGTAAGGTGTCCCTGGGCTTCTGCCTAGGATGTTATGAGCCTTCTATCATCTCTCCACCGTAAATAAGAGAGAGGAATTCATATGACCTGATGAACTGCCGTATTTATACATATCTACCCGCATTCCTAAATCCTGGTGAAGAATGACCCAACTTAGCAGTAACCCAGCTGCTTTGGAACACATGGATAATTTGGCTTGCACAATATGAACAACAGCTTCCACAGCGATTGCTATCTGCTCTGATACAAGCGGTAAATTTAGATCAGAAATCTGATTCTTGCAGTCAGCTTTGTGCAATTTTTCTTTCTACACTGTATGAGAAAATTCAAGTGGAACTCCAGCCTTAACCCTGATGTACTCCCTAGTCTTTTTAACTAAAAAAAGAAAAAACCCTACACATGCCTATTTCCTATAGTCTTTTGGTTGGTCTGGTTACATTAGGGCACCTTTCTCTTCTTCTTCTTCTGGCAGGGGTAGGCATTCGTTCAGGAAAGCGCTGAGGAGGTAGCCAGAGACAGTATTGGAGTGTGTGTAGGACCACCATACTTTAGCCTGTCCAGAGGATCCACCAGAGAAAACCATTAGGTTGTTGCCAATATCCCCCTATTGGATAGAAAAAGAAATTGCCCCCCAAAACGTGTGGGACTCTAATGGCAAATAACAGCCAAATATATTATATAATGTGCAAACATGCAAAATGAAAGTGCAAAAAAACTGTATGAAAAAAATCCTAAAAAAGTCCATATAGTGATAGTCTAAACCGTGCCAAAATGATTCCATATATCCTCCAGTTGTAATCACCCAGTGCTCCCCTTTCTGGTCAATAAATATAGCCTCTTACTGGAAGATTAGACCTATTACATGTCGAAAGTCGCCTTAGTATGCTTTGCCCCTCACTCTAGGTTTAGGCTACTCCAGCGTTATTCAATCACCCTTTTGATGGAATTAAAGGTAAGCACCACACAGACTTCTCCTCAGCAATATAAATACCAGATAAATGGCATGGCACCAAGAAGAGGAAAGACTCATTGTGCTACATTCAATAACGAATAAGTGTTTATTTAAAATCCTACTTACAGCAGGCCGCCGCCTTCCGTTCTTCTTCTTCTTCTTCTTCTTCTCCAGGAGATGTTGCCTCGACGATCTCTCCAGCCGGAATGCCAGGGACGCACTGTGCGGCCACATATATAGGGACAAGGGGCGGTGTCACATGACTTTATGTCACATGGGTTGGTGTCACATGGTGACCCCGCCCCCTTACGATGTCATAGTCCCCATGTGACATCAACCCATGTGACCAACCCATGTGACATAAAGCCATGTGACACCGCCCCTTGTCCCTATATAAGTGGCCGCGCAGTGCGTCCCTGGCATTCCGGCCGGAGAGATCGTCGAGGCAACATCTCCTGGAGAAGAAGAAAAAGAAGAAGAACGGAAGGCGGCGGCGGCGACAGAAGACCGGGCCACCGCCTGTAAAAGAGCTATAAGAAGGCGCGGTGGCCCGGCAGAAGAACCGAAGAGGGGGACAAGACCACCGAAGTCGGGAGAATAGGCCGACGGCGAGGAAGAAAGCCGGACTCCTCCGCTAGCAAAAGAGCTACAAGAAGATAGCGGAGGAGTCCGGCGAGAAGACCCCCGAAGACGGAAGACCCCCGGAGCTGTGCAATAAAGTATTTTATCTCGTGTGTTGTGTTTTTTTTTGTACTTTTATTTTACAGGTGAATGGGTAGGGGTACATTGTACCCCATACTCATTCACATAGGGTTGGGGGCCGGTATCCGGGGGCCCCCTTATTAAAGGGGGCTCCCGGATTCCGATAAGCCCCCCGCCCGCAGACCCCGACAACCAACGGCCAGGGTTGTCGGGAAGAGGCCCTTGTCCTCATCAACATGGGGAAAAGGTGCTTTGGGGTGGGGGGGCCGCGCGGCCCCCCCTTCCCCAAGGCACCCCCCCATGTTGAGGGCACGCGGCCTGGTACGGCTCAGGAGGGGGGGCGCTCGCTCGCCCCCCTTTCCTGGCCGGCCGGGTAGCGTGCTCGGACAAGGGTCTGTTGTTGACTTGGGGGGGACCCCCACGCCGATTTTTTTCGGCGTTGGGGTTCCCCTTTAAGTCCATACCAGGCGGCGGGGCCAGCGACGTCTCCTTCGCGGGCCCCGCCTACCTGGAGACGCGCTCGAAATGAGCGGACTTTCCTCCGCGTGTGTGGGCGAGTCCGTTCATTTCAAAAGTAGGGCGGATAGTATGGCGGACTTAGTACGCCGTATTAGTCCGCTCAAAAAGTGGTGTGTGTGGTCAAGTCCGTTCATTCTAAAGTATGACGGACTGTCCGTCGGATTGTCTGACGGACTAAGTTGGCCAGACAGTCCGCCCCGTGTGTACGCGGCTTTAGTTTTTACAATATTTTATTTGAAAGGTTATTGGCATGAAAAGAAAGTAGATAGGATCCATGATGGGATATGAAATTTATATTAATTGCTTTATGTCTTAGGTTGTATGGTTCTGGCCATTAGACTGGGGCTGGGCTCTGAGAATATGGCCGCCATGTACGAGGAATGGACCTCGGGATTATGGATAAAGCCAAACGCCTTCTCTCGGTCCTCTCAAGACCTCCTACTCTCAAGCTCCCTTGTCTCATAGAAAACGTTTGACAGGACAAAATGTACCTCAGGCAAGACATAGGAAATAGTGGTGATGGCAACACAAGGGCATAGGACAGATTATTTTTCTCCCATGCTTGTTTTATCCTCACTGCTGAAAGTAGGATTTAAATAGAAAACACGTGCATTTTATTGGCTGTTACGCAATGAGTCTTTCCTCTTCTTGTTACCATGCCGTTTATCTGGTCTTTACATTGCTGAGAAGTCTGTGTGGTGCTTCCCATTAATTCCATCAAAAGGGAGGTTGAATAAAGCTGGAGTAGCCTAAACCTAGAGTGAGTTGCGAAGCTCTCTAAGGCAACTATCGACCTGTATTAGGTCCAATGTTTCCGTAAGAGGCTATACAGTGGTGTGAAAAAGTGTTTGCCCCCTTCCTCATTTCCTGTTCCTTTGCATGTTTGTCACACTTAAGTGTTTCGGAACATCAAACCAATTTAAACAATAGTCAAGGACAACACAAGTAAACACAAAATGCAATTTGTAAATTAAGGTGTTTATTATTAAAGGTGAAAAAAAATCCAAACCATCATGGCCCTGTGTGAAAAAGTGATTGCCCCCTAAACCTAATAACTGGTTGGGCCACCCTTAGCAGCAACAACTGCAACCAAGCGTTTGCGATAACGTGCAATGAGGCTTTTACAGCGTCCTGGAGGAATTTTGGCCCACTCATCTTTGCAGAATTGTCCTAATTCAGTTACATTAGAGGGTTTTCGAGCATGAACGGCCTTTTTAAGGTCATACCACAACATCTCAATAGGATTCAGGTCAGGACTTTGGCTAGGCCACTCCAAAGTCTTCATTTTGTTTTTCTTCAGCCATTCGGTGGTGGACTTGCTGGTGTGTTTAGGATCATTGTCCTGCTGCAGAACCCAAGTTGGTTTCAGCTTGAGTACACGAACAGATGGTCGGACATTCTCCTTCAGGATCTCTTGGTAGACAGCAGAATTCATAGTTCCTTTTATCACGGCAAGTCTTCCAGGTCCTGAAGCAGCAAAACAGCCCCAGACCATCACACTACCACCACCATATTTTACTGTTGGTATAATGTTCTTTTTATGAAATGCAGTGTTCCTTCTACGCCAGATATACTTGGACACACACCTTCCAAAGAGTTCCACTTTTGTCTCATCGGTCCACAGAATGTTGTCCCAAAAGTCTTGGGGATCATCAAGATGTGTTGTGGAGAAATTGAGACGAGCTTTGATGTTCTTTTTGCTCAGCAGTGGTTTTCTCCTTGGAACTCTGCCATGCAGGCCATTTTTGCCCAGTCTTTCCCTGATGGTGGAGGCATGAACGCTGACCTTAACTGAGGCAAGTGAGGCCTGCAGTTCCTTGGACGTTGTTGTGGGGTCTTTTGTGACCTCTTGGATGAGTCGTCGCTGCGCTCTTGGGGTAATTTTGGGCGGCCGGCCACTCCTGGGAAGGTTCACCACTGTTCCATGTCTTCGCCATTTGTGGATAATGGCTCTCACTGTGGTTCGCAGGATTCCCAAAGCTTTGGAAATGGCTTTATAACCCTTTCCAGACTGATAGATCTCAATTACTTTCTTTCTCAATTTTTCCTGAATTTCTTTGGGTCTCGGCATGATGTGTAGCTTTTAAGGATCTTCTGGTGGACCTTACTGTGTCAAGCAGCTCCTATTTAAGTGATGCCTTGATTGTGAACAGGTGTGGCAATAATCAGGCCTGGGTGTGGCTAGAGAAATTGAACTTAGGTGTGGACAACCACAGTTATAGTATGTTTTAACAAGGGGGGCAATCACTTTTTCACACAGGGCCATGATGGTTTGGATTTTTTTTCACCTTTAATAATAAACACCTTCATTTACAAATTACATTTTGTGTTTACTTGTGTTGTCCTTGACTATTGTTTAAATTGGTTTGATGTTCCGAAACACTTAAGTGTGTCAAACATGCAAAGGAACAGGAAATGAGGAAGGGGGCAAACACTTTTTCACACCACTGTATTTATTGACCTGAAAGGGGAGCACTGGAGGATTACCTCTGGAGGATATAAGGAATCATTTCGGCACAGTTTGGACTATCACTAGATGGACTTTTTTATGACTTTTTTTCATACAGTTTTTTCATACATCTTCATTTCTTTGCACTTTAATTTTGCATATTTGCAAATTATATAATATATTAATTATGAAATATATTATGAATTGTAAATAATCACTTCGCACTTTAATTAGGTTTACTGAGTTGATCCATTATCACTATATCAGTGACAGCGCAACACAGCTTTATATGTTTTTTTTGGATCTATTAGTATTTAGTGCAGCTGTCCAATTCATATATTTTGGAACACCATTTCACTAAGCGCAGGTTGTTTTTTGTATTTATAAATAATAGGAGTTACATACTGAATGGAGTTGCCTCCTCTGTGAGGCTTCATAGTGGCACATAGATATTCCCCATATTTATTCTTCTGATGTGATTGAATGTTTGTTGGGGGATCACAGCGTGAGTTACCAGGGGCCCCACTCATGGGGGTATGCAGACAATCTCCACCTGTTAGCAGGAATTAACTCTATTTTTATACTGTAGAGGGCCACTAACACTGGGCCAAGCAGGTCCTACTATAGATTGCGCACCATTGCCTCTACTGGATGGAGATGCCTCCTCTGTTAGTCTTCATAGTGGCACATACAGATTCCCCATATTTATTCTTCTGATGTGATTGACGGTTTGTTGGGGGATCTCAGCGTGAGTCGCCCGGGGACCCCACTCCTGGGGGGTATGTGGACGATCTCCACCTGTTAGCAAGAATGAACTCAGTTTTTTTACTGTAAACAGCTGCACTAGAAATTGCTTAATGTTAATGAAACGATTTTGTCATCTCTCTTCTAAATTACCCCTGATGAAAGGATGGAACTCTTCCTGAAACACGTCAGTTGAAGAGGAGATATGTTCACATGTTGCATGTATCTGTACATTACATACCCAACCGTTACTTTTTAAATACTACTTTTTAACCATTATTGTAGTTATACATTTTTAAGCATGTAATAAACTTTACGCTTTTATGTAACTCCTATTATTTGTCTTTTAGTCGCCTTTAAAGTCCCACACTTCTTTGGGAGTAATTTCTCTTTCTTTAGCCTGTTCAGTGACATCACGACAGTTTCCTCTTCTTTCTGCAGGGGTGAGCATTCTTCCAGGATTGAGCAGCGCTGACGCAATGACGTGTGAAAGCTGCTAAATCCTGGAGCTTGTGTTATGACTTTACCCTGGGTGTAAACAACAAATCTCGGTCTTTCTGACTGATATTGACTGAAGAGAATAGAGGGCCACCAACACCGGGCCAAGCAGGTCCTACTGTAGATTGTGGGACACCAGAGGTTGAGCTAACTCTACCCTTTACTGATGGGGGACTCTTCACCATCTTGCAACCTTAGGTGAATGCAACCTCACAGTGAATGGGTAGCTAAACATGTCCACCTATAATAACATGGAAACTTAAAAGGCACATTAATTTACAACTCCCTAATGTGCATCTCAGAATATCAGCGGACTCCCCCTTGCTGTCTTCCATCCAGAGGACCACACAACCAGACAACTGCCGTTTACCAGGCACCTTCTGTTTGTAACTGGTGATAGGAAGAAGGAACTTCTTGTCCCACAAGTACAAGCTTTTGTACTTGTGGGCCAATGGAGCTTTCTTCTCAAGTCTCTGGCAACCTATGAAATGTCATCACTATATGCCTACTGCACTACAGAATTGCCCTATGTTTGATGTGGATAAGTTCTTAGTTGATAAAGTTGTTAATGGAAAGAAGTGAAACATTATTTTCATCTGTTGCACAGTAAGAAAGTTTTAAGGAAGACTTGTGTTGCCTGCTCCCTATGCGCCATAGCCACACGTAAGCCCCGCCCACACCGGTACATTACCTGATCAGATTTTCTTGGCAGCCCATTCCTTCCAGTGCTCATACTTACCTTCCCCAAGACCCCCTACTGGGGTATATCAAGCATTGTCCTGTGTGCAGGCTTCCCGCTTCACACACTAACCTGAATAGGATTCAATGAGAATGAGCTGTAAAATAATCCTAGTGTGCACTTCTCTGACCCCTGTGGTATACTGTAACTGACATAATAAGCATGCACTATATTTTCTTATAAGGGTGGGTCCTAATAAGGTGGTAAATTAAAGTACTCCTGACTTAAAACTGTACTCCAGCCTTACCTTTTTTCCCACGCTTGTAGCAAGCCCTCTCTTTAAAACTGATAACTCAAAATTCCCTGCAAACTTGCAGCTCCACAATTTATAAGTGTAGTCCCTTCCTAGGTAGGTGCCAGGATTAGATAGAAAGATTTGGTGCGGCCCACTGTATTTTGTAAAGCTATGTTCTGGATAGGTATATTTAGTTGCCTTAGGCCGCGTACACACGGGCGGATTGTCTGCCCAACTAAGTTCGTCAGACAATCCGACAGACAGTCCGTCCAAATTTTGAATGAACGGACTTGACCACACACGATGAACAGACAGTCCGCTGAAAACTTGCACGATGACGTGTACAGCACGTACGACGGGACTAGAAAAACGACGTCCAATACACTGCAATGCAACCTTCGGCCGTGTAAATCCTTTCTGAGCATGCGCCATACTTAGTCCGTCCAACTTGCCTACACACGAGCGGACTGTCCGCTGAAACCAAGTTTGGACGGACAAAACCAAGTTTGGACGGACAAAATTACGGAAATTCCTAAAGACAAAGTCCGTCAGACTGTCCGCTGAAAAAGTCCGCTGAAGCCCACACACGAGCGGATTGTCCGCTGAAACACGGTTCAGCGGACTAAGTTGGGCAGACAATCCGCCCGTGTGTATGCGGCCTTACTGTAGTAATTGAGACTTTAATTGGTTTGGTAAGGTAAATTTAGTTGCTCACTGTTAGGCAGGTCTGCTCAGTATTTTGAGCTGCTGCCAGCCCGATAGCTCCCTCTGCATCCAGAGAGCTTGAGAAGTTTCTGGATGATAGGTGTGTAGCTTGCAGATGGCAGCATAAATATTGATACAGCCCTGGCCAATCCAAGAGAGACAGGCTCTGAAATCATACTAGGAAACTGTATACATTCTGTGAGCACACTGAGCTCTGGGTCTTTTCCTGGAGAGGATTAGTCCAATCTAGAGGGCACACTGCCCTTCCAGACAATGCTGTTATGTCTGTTGTCATGAGGCCTGAGGTGAGTGACCTGAAGGCCTGGATGCTGAGACCCTGGAGCTAGAAAGAGAGATGACTGTGGGGGGCTGTCCACCGAAGATCGAGTCTGGTATCACCAGAGTAAGGTGTCGCTTGTAAGTTGGAAAAAGGCAACCAGCTGTCCTTGGGCCTTGTGTTAGTACAGATGTTTCTGAGAGATCTTGGGGACCTTTGTGCTGTTGCCACCCCTCTGCTGCTAGAAAGTCAGCTGTGGGTCTAGAAAAGGGGGCTCCGGCTGGTGTCCTGAAAAGCTTTGTCCATCTTATCCTCTGTTTAAATGGGCTCTGCTCTTGTG
This sequence comes from Lithobates pipiens, assembly GCF_037356315.1. Classification (NCBI taxonomy): domain Eukaryota; kingdom Metazoa; phylum Chordata; class Amphibia; order Anura; family Ranidae; genus Lithobates; species Lithobates pipiens. The sequence goes on from NW_027507718.1 coordinate 485,021,213, forward strand.
GCTGTAAGAAAGGAGTTTCCAGTAACCACTACTACTTCTACTCTACGTCTACTGTTTGCTACAAGCACGGACTGTAATATAGCTTGTCCAGAAAAAATACTTAGTCCTCAACTTGTACAGAAATGTATGGATAAGCCTGTATGCCTGGCTGCGGGGCAAAGCTTGTGGGGAGGATCTGGACAGTATCCCTGCGGCTCCTACGGGAGTAGCGCTCCATAAGCATTTGAAGTTGCAGCAGCTTATCTTTTTCCTTTAAAAATAACACACATGTTATACTTACCTGCTCTGTTGCAGTAGATGTGCACAGATCCTCCTCTTCTCGGGTCCCTCTTCTGTGATACTGGCCCCTCCCTCCTGTTCAGTGCCCCCCACAACAAGCATCTTGCTATGGGGGCACCCGAGCCAAGTCGCAGCTCTCTGTGTCCATTCAGACATGGAAACCCAGACTAGGCCCTGTCCCCTCTCTCTCCTGATTGGCTAGCTGACTTTGATTGACAGCAGCAGCCAATGGCACTGCTGCTGTGTCTCTGACAATCAGGAGGGAGAATCTCAGACAGCTGAGACACTCGCGAATATCGTTAGACAGAGAGGGACCTCAGGTAGGTATTAGAGGGGGTGGGGGGGACTGCTGCACACAGAAGGCTTTTTATCTTAATGCATAGAATGCATTAAAACAGAGGCGTAACTAGAATCTTCACGGCCCCGGTGCAAGAAACCATGAAGGGCCCCCACCAGGGGCATTGCTGAGTCTACAAAAGATCTCGGGCAGCGAAGTAAAGAGTCATACACTTTGGCGGGCATACACATGTATGTAATATACATGTGTGTGTGTGTGTGTGTATATATATATATATATATATATATATATATATATATATATATATATATATATATATATATTATCGTTACATACCTGAGTGCAGATCCTTCACTTACACCAGGGTCCCCAGAACCCCCCCCCTCATTACATCAGGGTCCCCAGGGAGCCTCCCCTTACATCAGGGTCCCCAGAGAGCCTCCCTACTTACATCAGGGTCCCCAGAGAGCCTCCCCTTACATCAGGGTCCCCAAAGAGCCTCCCCTTACATCAGGGTCCCCAGAGTGCCTCCCTAATTTCTTTAAGGTCCCTAGAGCCCCCTTTATATCAAGGTCCCCAGGGATCCCCTCCTTACATCAGGGCCCCGAGAGAGCCCCCCCTTACATCAGGGTCACCAGAGAGCCCCCCCTTACATCAAGGTCCCCAGAGAACCCCTCCTTACATCAGGGTTCACAGAGAGCCCTTTCCTTACATCGGGGTCCCCAGAGAGCCCCTCCTTACATCAGGGTCCGCAGAGAGCCTCCACCTACATCGGTGTCCCCAGAGAGCCCCCTTTACATCAGTGTCCCCAGAGGGCTCCTTCCTTACATCAGGGTCCCAAGAGAGCCCCCCCTTTCACCCCCTTCCTTATATCAGGGTCCCAAGAGAGCCCTCCTTACATCAGTGTTCCCAGAGAGCCCCCCTTTACATCAGTATCCCCAGATGGCCCCTTTCTTACACCAGGGTCCCAAGAGAGTCCCCCCTTACATCAGTGTCCCCAGAGAGCCCCCCCTTACATCAGTCTCCCCAGAGAGCTCTCCCTTACATCAGTATCCCCAGAGGGACCTCCTTTTACATTAGGGTCGCCAGACCGCTGACCCCCCCCCCCCCCCAGAGGTTCCCCTGTACCTGGCTGGTCTCCACTGTCTGCACCTCCAACCCCCAGCACATCTCTGGTGGGAGGTGACGATCAGCAGCTCTATGGTGTCCACGGGCGGCAGAATCTCCCTGGGACTAGTAGTTCTCTTCCCCAGTGTATACAGTGGAGAGGGGAGGGGCCTCTGACCCGAGTATGTATTAGTAACAATGCAAGAGCAGGGGCGACTCTCTTGTACACTGAAGAGTGAAACTGATAGATTCTTGGGTCAGAGGCCCCTCCCCTCTCCACTGTATAGACTCAGGAAGAGAACTACAAGTCCCAGGGAGATCCCACCGGCCACGGGCAGAGCTGCTGATTGTCACCTCCCACCTCCCCAACTTCATTCTAAATGGACAGTCAGAGGTGCAGGGGGAGATGCTGGGTCCTGGGGCCCCCCCACAGCAGCAGAACGGCAGGGCCCAGTCTAGTTTTGCCACCTGTCGGGGATTCACCCGGACAGTCCAAGTTTTGAATCATGTGTCTGGGTTTCAGGCGGGTTGTGGCTCCCCAAGTAACCGAGATAGTCACTCACAAATCTGTTGCTGTCTGGGAGCTGTGGGCAGCTGTCTGGGGAAGGTTTGGCATAGCTGGGGGGCAGGGTGATGATGTTAGCAAGAGCAATTTGACCACACCCACTGTTCGATGTGGCACGCTTTGCGCACCGCATTACTACTTCCCTAGGGTCACACTAAGGTGTCCCAGGCCACTAAAGTGTTGGCTTGTGTTGGCTTGAAGAAAAGGTGGCAACCCTAGCCCAGTTGCAAGTTCCGCCGCTGCATTAAGATAAAAAAACCTTCTGACTTTACAACCCCTTTAAGTCCACCTTCATTTTTTGTCAATCATCATCAATCCTTTCTCCTCCTCCTCCCCCGCTTTGTATAAATGAACACATTCCCAGCATGCCTTTTGATGTACATGCTCAAGCAACTGATAAGCAGATTGCACAGCTAAATCCTGCAGCACCCAGTGGCCAGAAGAAAGGCAATCTAAAGGGATGCCCGGGATGTGTTCTTTCATATAATAATCTTGAAAGAAGATCTAAGGCAGGGTGCTGTGATGTGTGCAGGTGCCTGGGTGCTCTTCTCACCAAACTCAGAGCAAAGATCAGCAGACACATATAGTCATGACATTGCAGGGCCTCAAAAGTTTCAAAATGTTTAACTTCATGTTGATCATTGGGGAAGGGGGACAAGAGAAGGTACTATATTCATACATTACACTAAAAGAAAACCCGGATTATCTGCTGACCTGAGGTCATTGAGTGAAAGGCAAAGCATGGGGACTGCCTACAGGACACCTCTGATTAAAATGGAAGGAATTACCAGGGATCAGTGACAAACGTCCGGTTGGCACTAATTACAGAAAGAAGAATGATTGTAAGCTTTGCTGAAACAATCTGCTCATCATTGAAAGTCATACACACACGATAATGCTGCACAATATATTCAGGCAGTGGATGGAAAATGTCAGCATTACTTATGGCAAAAACCAACCAAATCTTGTTTTTATCACCTAACCCAAGGACTCATACCGCCTAACTGTCCCTGATTTCGATGGACTGTCCCTGATTTGGAACAATGTCCCTCTGTTCCTCATTCACCCTCATTTGCCCCTCATTTTGGTCTGATCTATATAGATGTATATAAAATGCACTTTTTATCTATCAAAAAGTGTTTCCAAGTGCGAAACCTTTCATCTGATTTCTAAATTGCTGCATTTGTAAATTCCAAATGCCAATATAAAGGAATAGTAGTCCTAACCATGAAACTACCTGCCTGGAGTTTGCATGTTCTCCCTGTGCATGGGTTTCCTCCGGGTACTCCGGTTTTCTCCCACACTCCAAAGACATACAGGTAGGTTAATTGGCTTCTGTCCAAAAATGGCCCTAGTATATGAATGGGGACCTTGGATTGAGGGCTCCTTGAGGGTAGGGACCGATGTGAGTGTACAATGTACAGGGACAATTGTAGAAACTCACAGGTTGAACTGGATGGACTGGTGTCTTTATTCAACCTTACTAACTAGTGGTAAAAAAAAGCACTTGTGGGTTTAACCAATCTTGTTTTTACAATTCTCCTTTAAAGGGGTGTGGCAAAAGGTGTGTCCTATGCCTGCATACTTTTGCTGATAGGTGTCCCTCATTCCCATCTCAGAAAGTTGGGAGGTATGGAAGTACTGAACATTTTGGAATGACTGCTTGCATTAGTCATCCGCCGCGCTGGAAAATATATGATATCCACGTGTAACTCTGCCTTTAGTATTTAGTATAGTTCGGTTCGGTTCCCAGAACTCCCTAAAATGGAAAAAGTTCAGACCCGAGCCGCAAACTCTATTAACGTGGTTGTAAACCCTCTGGGACCACTTTAACCTAGATTAAGGTTTACCTGTAGGTGCAAGGTTTAGGAGATATTTAAAAAAAGACAGGCACTGAGCGCGCCACAGGTGAGGGCGAACACGCCGTCACTGACGGCTCCCATGCGTATGCACCGGAGTGGCATCATCGCGGCTCCGGCCAGTCATAGCGCTGGAGCCGTGATACCCGTAAGTCACTCCGGGTATCATGGCAGTGACGGAGGACGTAGACAAGGGTCGCTTCGGGGGCTTCGATCTCAGGTAAGTTATTCCTAAAGAGCTAGTATGCTATACATACTAGCTCATTATGCCTTTGCCTTGCAGGGTGTATTTTTTTTTCCAGGCTTTATTTCCTCTTTAAAGTCTATGGGACCTGAACTTGAAAAGTCAAAAGTGCCCTTTTTGAAGGCTTATATGCAAGTTATTGGCCATAAAAAGGGTATGAGGGTCCGGGTACTGCCCTGGGGGACATGTATCTATGCAATCGCCCCCCTGTGATGTCACAGGGCATCGCCCCCCTGTGATGTCACTGATTGGTGCATGCTGGGTCGGTGACGTCACATAGGGGCGCCCCTTACCTATTTAAAGTGGTTGTAAACTCTTACAACCAACTTTGACCTACCGGTAAGCCTAGATTAAGGCTTACCTGTAGGTCCAAGAAATATCTCCTAAACCTACACGGTTTAGGAGATATTAGCCGATGCATAGTAGTCCATTATGCTTTACCTTTGCAGGGAATGAAAGAGGAAGTAAACTCATTAGGGTTTACTTCCTCTTTAAGAACTGTCGATGGTGGAGCAGGCACACAGCGGTTAGCCTTTGTTGCAGGCGGAGCGTGGATTTTTCTTTTTTCTGGTACAGTGGTGGCAGCGGCCGGCGGGCGGTGTGATTGACGATGGATCTACATCGGGGGACATTTTTTTATATTTTTATCCTTTTGACAAAGAATTTGTCAGAAACAGAGTTTTTATTTCTTTTTGACACTTTCTTTGGTGAATGAGTATAGGGTACAATATACCCCTACTCATTCACATTGGGGGGGGGGGGATCTGGGAGCTTCCAGATTCCGATAAGCCCCCTGCCTGCAGACCCCCACAACCACAGCCCAGGGTTGTGGGGAAGAGGTCGTTTCCCCATCAACATGGGGACAAGGTGCTTTGGGGTAGAGGAGGTGGCAGTAGTGCCTCCTGAATGTCTGTCAGCCGCCTGCTATACTGCCTTCTAAAAATGATCCACCGTAAATCACTTTCCTAGGGAGCAATATTCTTACTGCCTGTCTGAAAGAACCCTTACTGGATGACAGTTATGCCTGGTTCACACTAATGCGATTTCAGATGCGACTTGAGCTGCACAGAATTGCATGACAATGGAAATCACATTATTTTCAATGGTGGCTGTTTACATTAAGGCAGAGCCATGTAGTGCAATTTTGGAAAAGGGTCCTGTCTTGTACCACATTGGTGTGATTTTGGCCCCATTGAATATACAAACCACATCCAAAATGCAACCAAGTCGCATTAAATAATCACACTGAAAATTGAATCAAGTCGCAGCTGCAGTAGTGTGAACCTAGCCTTTAAAGGGGTTGTAAAGATTTGTTTTTATTTTCTAAATAGGTTCCTTTAAGCTAGTGCATTGTTGGTTCATTTACCTTTTCCTTCGATTTCCCTTCTAAATGTTTTTTTTCTTTGTCTGAATTTCTCACTTCCTGTTTCTTCTCAGTAAACTTCACACCATCACCCGAGCGGTGTTTAGTCAGCCTGAACAGCTTACTGAACAGCTTACTGGGGAGGAACAGGAAGTGAGAAATTCAGACAAAGAAAACAAAGAAAAAAAACATTTAGAAGGGAAATCGAAGGAAAAGGTAAGTAAACCAACAATGCACTAGCTTAAAGGAACCTATTTAGAAAAAAAAAAAAACGAACCTTTACAACCCCTTTAATTTGCAAAGCACAGTGTATAATACACTGCTGGTGCCTTATTTTTTTGCAAAGAAAAATATAGTTTTCACAATTTTTTTTATCTCAGTGGTGCTCGGCTCCTCCAACCTCTTTCAGCCACTTCCTGCCTACATGCAACCATTGCAGAATGGGCTGAATGTCATTGGTTATGAGCGGCTTTTGACAATGGTGGTCTATATCTGCACAATATGTTTCATGGTTTCTTGTAGTTTACGCAGGGTGGCAAGGTTCCAAGACGGGGTCACAAATGGGGACAGTTGTCCCCCCATAACAGAAAGTGCCCCAACCTTTATGGCAGGATCAACAGGTATTCTTTTAATGAAAGCTACATATTAAAAAGTTTGAAACCCACTTTTGAAATGACATTAGGCTAAGTTTACACCTATGCAGGTTGTGGTTGATGCGTTTTCCTGGTAGTTTTTTTGACAAGCCTTTTTGATGCGTTTTGTGTTTTTGGGAGGTTTGTGTTGTCATGTGGGAGAAACCAGCAGCAAAAACGCAGTGAAAACACATCAAAATCGCAAGCACTTTGTTTTTGGTGTATTTCTGCTGCGTTTCCATTGAAGTCTATAGAACAAAGTACGCAACCTGCTGAAGGCAAAAAAGTCTCTGATCCTTTCTAAAAAATGCACTGGTTGAAAATGCACTGATGTGGACGTGACCCATAGGAAAGAGTATTAAATGGAATGTAGTGCGTTTCTGCAAAACTGAAGACGCACTGCAAAACTGATAGGTGTGAAAATAACCTAAGCCCTCGTTCACACAAGTGCGACAAGTCCCATCCTGCATGCCGGCAGTGGAATCATTCCTTATTGCTGTGAATCATGTCGCAGCGATTATGAAAAAGGTTCCTGCACAATTTTTTACTGATTTCATTGCGACTTCATAGACTTCCGTTAAATGAAGTCGCAAGCTGCAATTAATCTATAGTGCAAATCGCATGGATGTGTGGGTTTGAAATGTGCTTAAGTAGTGTATTTTCAAAGCTGCTCCGGTGAGAACCTGGGTTTAATGTGTTAATGGCCCTTTGAGCTGAATTCACGCCTGGGCACTTTGAATTGTTGGCAGAATCGTAGAGATTCTGCCCGGGATTTCAAAAACGCTCTGCAAAAATGACAAATTGCACAACGAAAATTTCAGATGCCATACATTTTAATGGCACCTAAAAAAGCGGTGTGCTTCAGCTGCAATCGTCATTCAGTAAATCACGCTGCAGTTGCGGCAAACTGTATGGCGTCAAAATTGTCAACCAAAAAGGATCAGGAGCTACTTTCGGGTGACAAGCTTTGCGCAATGCGGTTTGCCACGATTGCAGCAGCTATTATTGCGTGCCGATTGACGCAGAACCACCCCGCGTTTTTAGGTGCAATTAAAATGAATGAATTTTGAGCTGTGTGATTTGTCATTTTAGCAGAGCGTTTTGAAATTGCGGGCAAAATTGCTGCGATTCAAAACGTCCAGGTATGAATGCAGCCTTAGTGATTGGGTTTAGATTCACGTAAGATATATATTAGAGAATAACATCTTTTTTGGGCTTGGTTCACACCATCGCCGCATCCGTATCACAGCAGGGGTCCGGTGCGTGCTCGTTCACCGCTACAGGTCCGATTTCGGCCTGAATTTTGGGCTGAATTTGGACCTGAAACGGACCAAAAGACGCACAGCATTTTTGTGCAAAACGCACCGGTCCCGCTGTGGAGATATGTGAACCGACTCCATAGGGAGCCAGTCAAAATCTCCTGCTATTGCGAATTGAATGAGGGGATCCAATTCGCAATGGTGTGAACCCGACCTTACAAAAGTATTTACTTGTTTTACGTCTGGTAGAGGTTTTGGAGGAATTCTGATGACTCCAATGATGTCCTACCAGCCCAGGACCTCTGTAGAGCTGGTTGAACTGGCTCTTTAAAGAAGCTCATGTCTGTTATCACCTTGAAACCAAAGCTTTCCAGCTAGCATCCACTTCTCCTTGTTGGTTAGGAGTCTTCAGTGATGGATGACCTCATCCGTCTTGCAATTTGCCACCGTCCTTTCTGAATGACTGAACAAATGTCTTTCTCAACAAGATTTCGTCAAGGAAAGTTCCTGCCACCCTTTGATTTATCACCATGACGGACTGGTAGAGTGGTCATAGGAAAAGCTTGGTGGCCTCTCCGTCTTGCAGGTCCATCTCTGCTTGTGTGACAGGAATTTACGAAAATGGATCTTCTCCAGAGGCAAAGAGGATACAAAGCTGCCAGTTTGTGATGGATCACCTGCCTGAGACAACATAAACATTTAAAGGCATTAAACTAAACAACAAATACGGTAATAAGGCATCAATTTCCAGCCTTTGATCTGAGCGTCAAATCCTAAATGAGTGACAGTCGGTCTGACTATAAATGTCACCTTTTATTAAAGAATCATAAAATTAAAAAGAGACTTAAAAACCAAAGACTATTTGGAATTTAGAGTGGTGATGGGGTTAGAACCCTTGTCGGCTTTTATTGCTGTCAGTGTCCCCATTAGGGCTCGTTCATACTTACAGCAGCCCTTTCCACCCCTCTGAAAAGTGATCCGCAGTGCATCACTTTTCAGGGTTCGACAGACATTATGGAGGCAATATGTTGGGTGCAGGGTGGTTGCGACGCAGTACCATACACTTAAATGGGTTGTGTTTGACAGAGATACCGCCTACTAAATGCAGCATGCTGACCACTTGGAAGTGACAAAAATGTTGCTTCCAGTTTCATTTGTAACAGAGGAGATCAAGGAATGGATGTCCCTCCATCTTCTCTGTGGAAAGCTGTCCTAGCTGCTTCCTGTGGCCCTGTGCTCCCCGGAGGAACAGGAGAGCCCGCTAACCACCATGAGCAGTGGAGGGAGGGAGGGGCGGCCTTTTCCAGCACTGTAAAAGTGATCAAAACGGAAGATCAGAGGCTGAAAAATACATGACCGAATTCATGGATGTAGCTGTGATCTTGTAATAACTACTTGATGACAGGACGTTTATATATGTACGTTGGCCAATCAGTAATTCATTTTTGCTGAGGCCACAAAGCAAAACCTTCTGGCTGACGGGCAATCATCTGGGACCTGTGACGTGTCCCTAATGATTGCCAAGAAGGGGGGAGATGTGATCTCCCTTCCGGTGCCGCTGTACACTGGGAGGAAGTGGGAGTTGGGACCCTCTAAAAAGAGGGTACCCACTCCCCCCCCAAAAAAAATGACATGCCAAATGTGGCATGTCAGGGAGTCACCTCCCTTAACCACTTGACCACTGGTCACTTAAACACCCTTAATAACCAGACCAATTTTCAGCTTTCGGTGCTCTCACATTTTGAATGACAATTACTCAGTCATGCAACACTGGACCTATATGAAATTTTTGTCCTTTTTTTCACACAAATAGAGCTTTCTTTTGGTGGTATTTAATCACCACTCGGTTTTTTATTTTTTGTGCTATAAAAGAAAAAATACAGAAAATTGTGTAAAAAAAAAATTTTTTCTTTTCTGTTATAAAATGTAGCAGATTAGTAATTTTTCTTCATACATTTTGGCCAAAATTTATACTACTACATATCTTTGGTAAAAATAAGTACAAATTGGTGGATATTATTTGGTCTGTGTGAAAGTTATAGAGTCCACAAGCTATGGTGCCAATATCTGAAAATTGATCACACCTGAAGTACTGACGGCCTATTTCATTTCTTGAGACCCTAACATGCCAAAAAATTACAAATACCCCCCAAATTACCCCTTTTTGGAAAGAAGACATTCCAAGGTATTTAGCAAGAGGCATGATGAGTTTTTTGAAGTTGTCATTTTTTCCCACAATTCTTTGCAAATCAAGATTTTTTTTTACTTTTTTTTTTTTCCACAAAATTGTCATATTATCAGTTTATTTCTCACACACAGCATTTGCTTACCACAAATTACACCCCAAAACATATTCTGCTATTACTCTGTTATTACTCCCGAGTACGGCAATACCGCATGTGTGAGACTTTTACACAGTGTGGCCACATACAGAGGCCCAACATGCAGGGAGCACCATCAGGCGTTCTGGAGCACCCAGGACAATTCTGACATTTCTCTCCTACATGTAAAAATCATCATTTATTTGCTAGAAAATTACATAGAATCTTACTTAGCAAACACCCTGGAGAATACAATGGTGGTCGTTGCAACTTTTTATCTCGCACGGTATGTGCGCAGCAATTTTTCGAATGCTTTTTTTTGTAAAAAAAAACAATTTTGTGCTTAAAAAAAAAAAAAAAAACAGTAGTTAGCCCAATTTTTGCATAATGTGAAAGATGAAGTTACGCTGAGTAAATAGATACCTAACATGTCACTCTTCAAAATTGCACACGCTCGTGGAATGGCGCCAAACGTCGCTACTTAAAAATCCCCATAGGCGACGATTTAATTTTTTTTTACTGGTTATATGTTTTGAGTTACAGAGGAGATCTAGGGCTAGAATTATTGCTCTCGCTCTAACGTTCGCAGCGATACCTCACATGTGTGGTTTGAACACCGTTTTCATATGTGGGCCGGACTTACGTATGCGTTCGCTTCTGCATGCGAGCACATGGGGACAGGGGCGCTTTAAAAAAAAAAAAAAAAAAAAAATTATTGTTCATTTTACTTTATTTATTTTAGTTTGACATTTTTTTCCCCCAAAATTTTTTTTTTTATCACTTTTATTCCTATTACAAGGAATGTAAACATCCCTTGTAATAGGAATATGGCATGACAGGTCCTCTTTACGGTGAGATATGGGGTCAATAAGACCCCGCATCTCACCTCTAAGCTGGGAAGCCTGAAAAAAAAAGAAAAAAAAAAAAGATTCTGGCTTTGATCGTATTGGCGAGTCGGTAGAAGCACCGGAGGGCGGCGGGAGGGGGGGTGTCTATGGCTGGGTATTGCAGGGTATCACCGACTATGGCTGGGTATGGCTGGGTATCTCCAAGTATGGCGGGGTATCTCCGAGTATGGCTGGGTATCTCCGAGTATGGCTGGGTATCTCAGAGTGTGGTGTTGCAGAGTATTGCGTTGCAGAGCATTGCAGGGTATTGGCGGGTGTTGCAGAGCATTGCAGAGTGTTGCAGGGTATTGGCGGGTGTTGCAGAGCATTGCAGAGTGTTGCAGGGTATTGCAGAGTGTTGCAGGGTATTGGCGGGTGTTGCAGAGCATTGCAGAGTGTTGCAGGGTATTGGCGGGTGTTGCAGAGCATTGCAGAGTGTTGCAGGGTATTGGCGGGTGTTGCAGAGCATTGCAGAGTGTTGCAGGGTATTGGCGGGTGTTGCAGAGCCTTGCAGAGTGTTGCAGGGTAATGCAGAGTGTTGCAGGGTATTGGCGGGTGTTGCAGAGCATTGCAGAGTGTTGCAGGGTATTGGCGGGTGTTGTAGAGCATTGCAGGGTATTGGCGGGTGTTGCAGAGCATTGCAGAGTGTTGCAGGGTATTGGCGGGTGTTGCAGAGCATTGGCGGGTGTTGCAGAGCATTGCAGAGTGTTGCAGGGTATTGGCGGGTGTTGCAGGGTATTGCAGAGTGTTGCAGGGTATTGCAGAGTGTTGCAGGGTATTGACGGGTGTTGCAGAGCATTGCAGAGTGTTGCAGGGTATTGGTGGGTTTGCAGAGCATTGCAGGGTATTGGCGGGTGTTGCAGAGCATTGCAGAGTGTTGCAGGGTATTGCAGAGTGTTGCAGGGTATTGCAGAGTGTTGTTGCAGGGTATTGCAGAGTATTGCAGAGTATTGCATAGTAATGGCAGGGTATGATGGGGTTAATTTTCGGTGAGCAGCGATGTGGGCACTGCAGATGCAGCCCACAGCGCTGCTGACACCGATCTCTTCCCCCTCCGCTGTACTGATCGGCACAGAGAGGGAGAGGGAGGAACCAGTGTCATAACATGACACCGGTTTGTTTACAAGTGATCACTCCGTCATTTGACGGAGTGATCACGTGGTAAACGGCCGTGATGAGCAGCCGTTTACCGTGATCTGTGATGCGCCGGGTCCTGTGGACCCGGCATTCACGGATGCTCTCGGTTGCCCGCCCCAGGGGGCACGCGAGAGCGGAATTCTGGGAGGACGTCATATGACGTCCTCCCAGAGTTAAACAACCGCCCTGTAGCCCTCATTCGGCTATGGGCCGGTTGTTAAGTGGTTGGGTTTACTTCCTCTTTGTCTCCCTGCAAAGGTAAAGCATAATGGGCTACTATGTATCGCATAGTAGCCCATTATGTGTCACTTACCTGACACAGGAGCCAGCGATGTCACCGCTGTCCCCTGTGGTCCGGAGCATCCATCTTCTACCGGGTATCACTGCTCCGGCCATTCACAGCGCCAGAGCAGCGATGACGTCCGTTAGCAGCGGAATGCCGCTAACAGCGATAGTGCGCCTGCTCGCCACTGTCTAAGGCACATGCGCCGTAGACAGCTATGACTGTCTTTTAGTAAATATCTCCTAAGCCATATAGGTTTAGGAGATATTTCTTGGATCTACAGGTAAGCCTTAATTTAGGCTTACCTGTAGGTCAAAGTGGTTTGTAAGGGTTTACAACCACTTTAAAGCGGAAGTTCCATTTTTGGGTGGAACTCCGCTTTAACAAGATTTACGATTTCTAATTTATGAAACCAAAAATTGTTTAATGCTCTGTACACAGGGTCGGACATTCCGACCACAAAATCAATTTTTTCCGATGGATTTTGTCCAAAAGTTGTGTTGCATACACACGGTCGGACAAAGTTGTCAGAAAATCCAATACTTCGGAACAAGGTGACGTTTGTTGCGTACGACGGGACTATGTAGTGGCCAATAGCTTTGGTCTCATAATTTAATCTGAGCATGCGCGGCACTTTGTCTGTCAGAATTCTCTACAAACGATCGGAAAAAGTCAGATTGGATTTTATTGTCGGAAAATTTTAGATCCAGCTCTCAAACTATTTCAGACGGAAAAAGTCCGATAGAGCCCACACACAATCGGATTTTCCGACAACATAATCCGATCAGACCTTTTCTGTCGGAAAGTCCGACCGTGTATACAGGGCATAAGAGTATATGCTAAATCTTGATATTGAATATTGTTACATGTAATAAATAATTAACTCAATCAATAATATACATAAAGTGGCTTCCGTGAATATACAGTGCACCAACATATACATAATGTGCAACAACTTCCATAATTATAAAAAATTTGAAAAAAAACATGTAACAAGGTCCCCAGCCTCCTTCGCTCAAATGAGAACCTCCAGGGTCAGAGACAGCTGTCATTGGGTCCCAGACACTTCTTGAATGCAAAAGAGATTTATTTATCTTAACAAAACATTGGGAGAGAGGGTTAGGGCCAGGACCCCCTTAGGTAGTTGTAAAATTAATTAGCAGACTCTGAGACTTTAACAGGAGGACAGCCATGCAGGAAAGGCATCCAGCAAGATGCCACATCTGCATGTGTAGAAATGATGTCTCCTACCGTAATGGTCTTTAACAGTTCCTAACACAAAATGTAACAGTTCCTTGACTAGGGTAGCCAGATAACTTACTTCCCCACCAATACATGTAGACCTTAACTATTACCTTAAAATAAATACTCGGACACCTGCTTGGATGAAAATGGCCTCAACGGACTTTATTAAATAACAATAAAAAACTAAACTTTATTTTAAATATTTTTCAACAATACAAAAACTTGTAACATCTTCCAGTTACCCAAAGACACTAAGTGATTTTCAGCTGGTCCCTGACGACCCCTTATTATTTTGAGCCTGTGATCCCCTCTTCGTCAGCATCTGTCCCCAGCCGCCAACTCGCCTCGAGGACTCACTAACTGACCACAGACCCCCAACACATGTTAGCCATTAATCTGGACTGACACCAGCCCAAACATAATGACTCCATCTCTGGCATGGGTCCCAACCTTTTCAAATGACCCATGCAATTCTACATATATATTTCCATATATATATATATAGCAGTCGTCAAGGACCCAACGCCACCGTGGAACAAGTGTGAAACCTTAGACTTGTGACCGCCGCCAAGCCAACAAAGCCCGGTGTACTCCATCTTCCAGCCCTAAGGCCCAAAGATCAATGCCAACAGGGTTCAAATGAACCCCGTCACCCCTCAAGTCCCTCCAGGTGTCCACCTCCAGCTCCCAATGATGAATGACCACCCCTCCATTCCGGGCAACGAACCGTCCCACCTCCTTGTTCACCTTAATCCTGGTTTTATTTAGCTTTTCCCAGGACCGAGCCCCTCTCCAAGTCATGCGGGCCACTATATCGGACCACACCACCGTCATATCCGGGAAAGCGGTACGGAGCCTCAAGAAATCCCACTGGATATCTTTGATCACCTGGCGCATGGGCCGGACCCCCAGATCATTGCCCCCAACATGGAGCACCAGAATATCCAGGGACCTGTCCAATGCAGCAAAACGATGCACCTCGAGGACTACCTTATGCCACATCATCCCCGGAATCCCTATCCACCTGACTGTGCCTTCCTCCCTGGTCACCCTGAGTTGTCTACCGTCAGGCCTGACATCCGCCCTCCTGGCCCCCCAAAAAACAAAAGAATGTCCCATTATCCAAACGAGACATCGTGGGGGATCTGAAAAGACATAACCAAAAGAAAAACATTCAAACCCATCAGTGGTACTACTAAACAAAAACACCAAAACATAGAACAGCACATCATTACAATAGTTGTGGCCTAACATATAACTGGTACCTAGCCGATTCCCACCTACCGATCTTCTTAATAACTTCCAACGGAAGTCCCCACCGAGCTGCTTCAGTAGCCGCCCCTATCCTAAAAGAGTGGGATGCATACTCACCTGAAGAAAGACCAGCCGCCTGCAGACACTTTTTAAAAACGGCAGAGAATTGAAACCTGGACAGGCAGCCATCCTGATGTACCAACAACGCCCCCTTCCCAGGCGGGCGAAGTGCCAAAAACGTATGCAGAGCCGTAACTGGACAAAGCTGCCTATCCACCCCTTGAAACAACTCCACCCAGGCCCTTTTCCGTCCTGGTCCATCTTCGACTTCCAGATCCAGATCCTTACCTTCCTTTCAGAGCACTGTATGTCACTCCTCCGCAGTCCACCTGCTACCCGCCGTGACGGAGAGACCAGCTCCCCAATCCGAAAGGCCACAAAGAACGCTAACACAAATGTCGCCCGAAACAGTATGACCTCAAACCCAGATGAACAGACCCCCCCAACACCATTAAAACTGACCCCAGCACCGCAAAAAAAAGACACAGGGCGCCTGGAGTCCCGTTTGTGGGAACCCCTTCTGTAACCCCGCAGAGCCCTGCGGACCAAAAAAGACTTTGTGACATCCACCCTACCTTCCATCTGAAACTAGAACGCCAACGCAGCCATCTTCCGTCCCATGGCTGCCCCAGACACGCCTCTGGCATGATTACTACATACAAAAAGTAACACCAGCATCTCCATCCCGTCCGGGCACCCTGCACCTCCTACCTCATTCACCAGGACCAACCATTCTTGCCATACTTTCTGATAAGCCTTCCACGTTCCCGCGCTGAGAGACTGTCTGATCAATCCTGCGGCGACTCCAATGCCTGATTCGCTTCCGGTGCCAGTTTGCGAAACGTGTCCCACTGGAAACGAGACAAAGCATCCGCTAAGCCATTGTCGACCCCAGGGATATGCACAGCATATATAAACGCATTTATGCCAAGCACCAAGTGCCGCAACAATCTTATCACCGGGGGAGAAGAGGCCGAGATGTTATTAATAGCCATCACCACCCCCATGTTGTCACAATTGAACCGCACCTTCCTGTTCCCCAATACATCCCCCCACAACTCAACAGCTAAAATCATGGGGAATAATTCCAGCAAAACTAAATTTTTGAGGAAACCGCCTCCCTCCAACTCTCCGGCCACGGACCCGCGCTCCACTTACCCTGGCAGTACGCGCCATAGCCACCCGATCCAGCCGTGTCCGTGAACAAGACCAGATCCACATTGCTGACCGACCCAACCTGCCAAATGGCCCTCCCATTGAAGGCTGCCAAAAAGGAATCCCAAATCTTCAAGTCCTCCTGTAACTCCCTCCTCAATCGCATGAAGTGATTCGGCATGCACACCCCCGCCGTGGCAGCCGCCAATCATCTACAGGGATAATCCTGCAAGCAAAATTCAATTTGCCCAGCAAGGACTGCACTTCCTTCAAGCGAAGCTTACGCCTGCCACTGGCCATACTCACCTCATGTCTCAAGGCCACCAATTTGTCCTCCGGCAATCTACACTCCATCGCCACCGAATCAATCGTGATCCCCAGCAAAATCAATTCTGATTTTGGGCCTTCTGTCTTACCCCCCGCCAAGGGGATCCCAAATCTTTTTGCTAAATGCTGAACGGTCCCGAGCAAAATGCCGCAACAACGAGAATCCGGGGGGCCTATGCATAAAAAATCATCCAAATAGTGGATAATAGAACTCACCCCCGCGACCTCCCTAACCGCCCATTCAAAAAAGGCCCTGAACTGCTTAAAATACGCACAGGAAATGGAACACCCCATCGGGAGACACTTGTCCACGAAGTACGCCCCCTGCCAACAACCCAACAAACACATGCTCTCGGGATGTACTGGCAACAATCGAAAAGCCGACTCCACATCGGTTTTCGCCATAAGCGAGCCCCTGCCATATTTCCTAACCCACGCTACAGCTGCATCAAATGATGTATAGGTAACCGCACATGCCTGTGGGTCAATACCATCGTTGACAGAGCCGCCCTTAGGGTAGGACAGATGATGAATCATCCTGTACTGACCCGGTTCCTTTTTCGGAACAACACCCAACGGGGAAACAACTAAACCCGGCAGCGGAGGAGCCTCAAACGGGCCCGCCATCCACCCTAACACCACCTCCTTGGCCAATTTTGCCGACACCACCCCCTGATGGAGACGGACCGACCTCAAATTATCCGAGATTGGTGGCACCTCCCGCACCGTACTCGGAATCCTAAACCCTTCCCTAAAATCAACCTCCAACAAACTCGCCGCCGCCCTGTCAGGATACCTACTTAGAAAAGGAAGCATCCTTAGCAGACTCACCGGCGTCATCCCTTTTTCCAGCGTTATCCCCTGGTCGACCCTTGCCCTGTTTAAACCATCGCAGGAAGGGGTGGCTCCCGCTACATCCCGAGCACTCGTGCTTGTATCTGCATGATTCCCCTGAAACGGCACGTTCCTTCATTGAACTGCCAGCAGACCCCTTTCTTTTTAGGGGGTGGCGATCCCGCGGAGGAAGCGCCGCCGGCCCCCCCTGGAAAAAACTGGCCCGTCCCCCTCAAAGATGTCATCAATTTCATCCAAAGACTAATGTCTTTGTGATCCCACTTGATGGAGGGGCGAACGGCCTTCCGCTGACGAAACTGTTCGTCATACCGAAGCCACACCAAGCCCCCATAAACCCTATGAGCCTCACTGATCGCCTTGAGATAGCAAAAATTTTCGGGGGCCTTTTCCCCGATCACACTCGCAAAAATCGCAAACGCTTGCAACCAGTTTGCAAATGTGCGAGGGATCAATCTATACCTCCTCTTCTCTTCCTCATCCTTTTTACTCTCATCCGGCTTCACCCGATCTAAATTTAATTTCTCCAAGGGGAGCAGGGAAAAAATTTCCACAAACTCGTCCTTCCAGATCTTTTCCCGAACTTCCTTCTTTAAGTGAGCCCCTAAGGGGCCCTCAAAACAAACATATACCTCACAGCACGCTGCGTTCACTAAACGCACCTTGTCCACGTCCTTGTCCCCCGCCTCTGATCCAGTCTTGGTTCCCCTGGCGTCCTTTTCCGTCTGAGTCTCCACAACCCCACCGCTTCCCCCCCTAAAACCCCCCCTCCCCCCAAAACAACCCTGCTCCCCCCCTACAACCCCCCCTCCCTCCCCCCCACAACTCCCCCCGCCCCACAAGACAATACAGAGTGTGAGCACTCACCAGGCTGTCCCAGGCGATAGAAACCTCCAGCCACACCACCGGACACTCCTGCAGCCTCCTGGGGATCTTCAGACAGTTCTCCCTCCTCACTGCTGCTGCCCGCCCGGTCCACCGATCGTTGTGTTATCTGTTGCCTTCCAGGTCCTCCTCTCCCCCTGGGCACTGCAGCGCTGTTCACCGGAGGAAAGCTGGCTTCCCTCTGAGGGCTCCGTCCTGCATTTGAAAGTGGCGCCGAAACAATTATGATCTCCTGTAGACTATTAACAGCCATTTCCCTTCTTTTTTTTGCAGATCTCCTGCAGACTGTTAGAATCAATTTAATTTTTTTTGGAGATTACTATTTATTTCCATCAGATTACCTGCAGTATAATAACATATATTTCATTGTTTGCAGATCTACTGCAGACTATTAGCATCTATATCTAAAGGAAATGGCTGTTCTAATGCAAAAAAAAAAAAAATGAAATAGATGCTAATAGTCTGCAGGAGATCTGCAAAAAATGAAATAGATGTTAATATACTGCAGGAGATCTGATGGAAATAAATAGTAATCTGCAAAAAAAAGAAAAATTTAATTGATTCTAACAGTCTGCAAGAGATCTGCAAAAAAAGAAGTGAAATGGCTGTTAATAGACTACATGAGATCTGCTAAAAAAGAAATAGATGCTAATAGTCTGCAGGAGATCTGCAAAAAAATGAAATAGATGCTAATAGTCTGCAGGAGATCTGGTGAAAAAAAACAAAATAGATACTAATAGTCTGCAGGAGATCTGCAAAAAATGAAATAGATGCTAATAGTCTTCAGGAGATCTTATTAAAACAAATAGTAATCTGCAATTTTTTTTAAAATTAAATAGACAGTATCTATATTCTATTCTGTTCTATTGTTCTAGTCTATTCTCTATTTCTATTCTAATCTTTTCTATTCAAATTCAAATTCATTCTATACGAAATTCAAATGTCGGAAATATATATATATATATATATATATATATATATATATATATATATATATATAAAACCATCTTCCGAAATTGGAATTTAGTATATAATGATTACGATTTTAATAGAAAAGATTTTAATAGAATATAAAAGAATAGACTAGAAAAACAATAGAACAGAACAGAATAAAATATAATATATTCTATTCTGTTCTGTTCTATTGTTTTTCTAGTTTATTTTCTATTTTATTATAATCTTTTCTATCCAAATTTAAAATTAATTCATTTAAAAATTTGAATTCATACTATTCGAAATTCAAATTTATTCTATTCAAATTTGAATTTCAGAAGATGGCTGTATATTCTTTCTATTTTATTCTATTAATTTATTTTTTTTCTATTCTGTTCTAATCTTTTCTATTTGAATTAGAAATTTTGGAAGATGGTTAGTTACTTATACTTACTTATATATATCTGTCACATCAACTTTTCATACTTGCAGTGTACAGTGCAAAAAAAACACACACATCTTATTTAATTTATATTTATGGTATCAATGAAGTTGTCAGCATGCCTGATTGAAGAAGTCACAGATGTCGATCGCAAGGCAAGTGCATATGCTGTATGTCATTGTCCACTTGCCAAAAGTTGTGTATTGTATTTGTCCACTTGCCACGTCACCTGCCACAAGTTGTGTATTGTCCACTTGCCACGTCACCTGCCACAAGTTGTGTATTGTCCACTTGCCACGACACCTGCCAGGAGTGCCACGTGACCTGCCACGAGTGCCACGTGGCCTGACACGAGTGCCACGTGACCGACCAGGAGTGCCACGTGACCTGCCACGAGTGCCACGTGGCCTGACACGAGTGCCACGTGACCGGCCACAAGTGCCACGTGATCGGCCACGAGTGCCACGTGACCTGACACGAGTGCCATGTGGCCTGACATGAGTGCCACGTGACCGGCCACGGGTGCCACGTGACCTGACACGAGTGCCACATGACCGGCCACGAGTGCCATGTGACTTAACACGAGTGCCATGTGACCAAGTTGTGGATTGCCCACTTGCCACGTCACCTGCCACCAAGTGACCCCAGATATGGGCAATATGAAAGTACTTTTCTGCAGCAGAGAATGACATTTTGCGACCCGAATTTGGGGCCACATATCTCGGGGTCACTTATAGCTAGAAACATCAAATTTGGTATGCAAACACAATAGAACTAGCACTATAACATATACAAATTTGGGGTTTCTAGCGCCAAGTGACCCCCAGATACATGGCCCTAAAGTCGGGTCACAAAATATTTTTGAATCCGGTTGAAATAATTTCGAATCATGTTGAAATCATTTCAATTTTGGTAGAAATATTTTCTAATTTGGTTGAAATATTTTCGAATGTGACCAATTTTTCGAATTTGGTAGAAAACTAAACAAAATACAAAAATTAATTTAAGGAATTTAACTAATATAACTAAACGAAATTAATTAATTAACGAATTAAAACTAAACGAAACTAAACAAATTTTTTCCTTTTGCACATGTCTACTTCTCAGGCTACAAGAAAAATGGATGGGACAAAATACCATCAAATTCTGGAGGAAAATCTGCTGCCCTCTTCCAGAAAGTTGTCAATGGGAAGAAGGTTTACCTTCCAAAATGACAATGACCCAAAGCACCCAGCAAAAATGACACTGTGGTTGAAGGAGAAAAAGGTGAATGTCCTTGCATAGCTTAGTCAGAGCCCAGACTTAAACTCCATTGAAAATCTGTGGAATGACTTGACTGCAGTCCACAAACACGCACCATCAAATTTAACTGAATTTGAGCAGTTCTACAAAGAATAGTGGGCAAATATTGGAAAGTCTAGATGTGCAAAGTTAGTCTAAAGGCTGTAATTAAAGCAAAATGTGCTCCAACAAAATACTGAAATAAGGGGTTGATCCTTTTTTCAACTCAACGGTTCTGTTTTTTTTTTCTTATCTGACAGGTTGGTGTTATATATTTCACTTTGATGTTATAAGTTGCACTCGTAAATACAGCTGAATAAAACCACAAAATGTGTCTGTCTTCATTTTAGGCTGCAAAGCAACAAAATGTGATTATTTAAACCACTTGCCTACTGGGCACATAAACCCCCCTCCTGCCCAGACCAATTTTCAGCTTTCAGCGCTCTCACATTTTGAATGACAATTACTCAGTTATGTAACACTGTACCCAAATAAATTTTTTGTCCTTTTTTGCATACAAATAGAGTTTTTTTTTGGTGGTATTTGATCACCTCTGGGTTTTTTATTTTTTTGTGCTATAAATGAAAAATAAAAACGGAAATTTAGAAAAAAAAAACGAATTTTTCTTAGTTTCTGTGATAACATTTTGCAAATTACAAATTTTTATTCATAAATTTTGGCCACAATTTATACTGCTACATATCTTTGGTAAAAAATAACCCAAATTAGTGGATATTATTTGGTGTTTGTGAAAGTTAGAGAGTCTACAAGCTGTGGCGCAAATCATAACAAATTGATCACACCTGATGTACTGGTGGTCTATCTAATTTCTTGCGACCCGAACAAGTCAGGAAAGTACAAATACCCCCCAAATAACCCCTTTTTTGAAAGTAGACATTCCAAGGTATTTAGTAAGAGGCATGGTGAGGTTTTTCATGCTGTCATTTTTTTCCCACAATTCTTTGCAAAATGAAGATTTTTTTTCCCCACAAAATTGTCATTGTAATAGGTTATTTCTCTCACATGGCATGTGTATACCACCAATGACACCCCAATTCTGCTACTCCTCCTGAGTATTACGATACCACATGTGCAGGGCTAGACTTAGTGTGCTGGGGGCCCCTGGGCTTGAGTCACTTTCAAGCCCTACCTTCTATATTAATTTGTCGCCATCTGGTGCCGTAACAATATAATCGATCCAATCGTTATTTGAAGTGCCAAACTACTTTTAAAAGGTGACTGGTACCGTAGACAGTGTTAAATGCTAAAAAAAAGTAATAATCTATTACTGATTGAAGCTTGAAAAGCTTTTTTCCAATAAATAAATAATGATTAAAAAAGTTCAAAGTGATCAAGTGTTTATTGCAATGCACAAATGTCTTGGTCAGAATGAAAACATAAAACACTTATTTACCTGGAAAACATATTGAAAAAAAAACAAATACCTTGTAAGGTTGCAATCATAACAAATCAATTGCAAGAATATAACAAAATAACTCATTGAACAAAGTGCAAGATAAATTGTACATTCTACTCCTCCTGAGTATTATGATACCACATGTGTGGGACTTTTCCACAGCCTGGCCACTTAGAGAGGCCCAACATGCAGGGAGCGCCGTCACGTGTTCTAGAAGAATAAATTACACATCTAACTTCTTGACTACCTATTACAATTTTGAAAGCCCTGGAGCACCAGGACAATGACACGTGACACTGACGTGGCACTGATGACAGATGGCACTGATGACACGTGACACTGATGACAGAGGACACTAATACGTGGCACTGATGACACATGACACTGATAACAGATGGCACTAATATGCGGCACTGATGACATGTGACACTGATGACAGATGGCACTAATATGTGGCACTGCTGACAGATGGCACTAATACGTGGCACTGATGACAGATGGCACTAATACGTGACATTGATGACACGTGACACTGATAACAGATGGCACATGGCACTGGGGACAGGTGGCACTAGGGACAGGTGGCACTGGGGACAGATGGCACTGGGGACAGGTGGCACTGGCAGCACTTTATGTTTCACTTTTTTTTTTACTCACAACAAGCTGCATGTCGCTCTCCCTCCTTACAGGCTGTCTCTGTGTGAGGGGGAGAGCAGGCAATGAGAGATGATCTCATGGACACTCAGATCAGTGCTAAATGGCCGCTGTGATTGGCCATTAAGCATGATCTGTGACTGGCTGTGTCCAAGGGATGGCACTGGGGACAGATGGCACTGGGGACAGGTGGGACTAATGACATGTGACACTGATGACAGATGGCACTTATACATGGCAGTGGCACTGATGACAGATGGCACTTATACGTGGCACTGGGGACAGGTGGCACTGATGACACGTGCCACTGATGACAGATGGCACTTATACATGGCAGTGGCACTGACGGATGGCACTTACACCTTGCACTGGGGACAGATGGCACTGGGGACAAGTGACACTGATGACACGTGACACTGATGACAGATGGCACTTATATGTGGCAGTGGCACTGATGACAGATGGCACTTATACGTGGCACTGGGGATAGATGGCACTGGGGATAGATGGCACTGGAGACAGGTGGCACTGGGGACTGGTGGCACTGGGGACAGGTGGCACTGATGACACGTGACACTGATGACAGATGGCACTTATACGTGGCACTGGGGACAGGTGACACTGGGGACAGGTGGCACTAGGGACAGGTGGCACTGGCAGCACTTTATTTTCCACTTTTTTTTTTTTACTCACAACAAGCTGCATGTCGCTCTCCCTCCTCACAGGCTGTGATTGGCTGTGCCCAAGAGATGGCACTGAGGACAGATGGCATTGGGGACAGGTGGCACTGATGACACGTGACACTGATGACAGATGGCATTTATACATGGCAGTGGCACTGATGACAGATGGCACTTATACATGGCAGTGGCACTGATGACAGATGGCACTTATACATGGCACTGGGGACAGGTGGCACTGGGGACAGGTGGCACTGATGACATGTGACACTGATGACAGATGGCACTTATACGTGGCAGTGGCACTGACAGATGGCACTTATACAAGGCACTGGGGACAGATGGCACTGGGGACAGATGGCACTGGGGACAGGTGGCACTGATGACACGTGACACTGATGACAGATGGCACTTATATGTGGCAGTGGCACTGATGACAGATGGCACTTATACATGGCACTGGGTATAGATGGCACTGGGGACAGGTGGCACTGGGGACTGGTGGCACTGGGGACAGGTGGCACTGATGACACATGGCACTGATGACAGATGGCACTTATACGTGGCACTGGGGACATGTGGCACTAGGGACAGGTGGCACTGGGGACAGATGGCACTGGGGACAGATTATCATGGCACTAGTGACAGCACTTTATTTTTCACAGTTTTTTTTTTACTCACAAGCTGCACGTCACTCTCCCTCCTCACAGGCTGTCTCTGTGAGGGGGAGAGCCGGCGATGAGAGATGATCTCATGAGATCATCTCTCATTGGATACTCAGATCAGTGCTAAATGGTCGCTGTGATTGGCCATTTAGCATGATCTGTCATTGGCTGTGTCCAAGGGACACTGCCAACACAGAACTTCCCCGATGCACGCCCGCAGCAAGCATCGGGGAAGTAAACAAGAGGAGGACGTCCAGGGACGCCCTCCCAGCAATTGTCGTCCACGCTGTAGCCTGCTATAGCGCGGACGCCTAGTGTAAAGAATTAACAGGCAGGGCTTGCGGGGCCCTGCACATGTGTGGCCCCTTCAAGCCCTATGGAAAGTCCGGCCCTGCACATGTGTGGGACTTTTTGACAGCCTGGCCACATAGAGAGGCCCAACATGCAGGGAGCACCATCAGGTGTTTTAGGAGCATAAATTACACATCTAACTTGTTGACTGCCTATTACACTTTTGAAGGCCCTGGAGCACCAGGACAATGACATGTGACACTGACGTGGCACTGATGACAGATGGCACTGATACATGGCACTGATGGCATGTGACACTGATGTGGCACTGTTGACAGATGGCACTAATACGTAATACTGATAACACATGACACTGATGATAGATGGCACTAATATGTGGCCCTCATGACAGATGGCACTAATACATAGCACTGATGACAGATGGCACTAATGACACGTAGCACTGATGACAGATGGCACTAATAAGTGACACTGATAACAGGTGGCACTGATACATGGCACTGATGACATGTGACACTGATAACAGATGGCACGTGACACTGACAGATGGCACTGATGACAGATGGCACTCATACATGGCACTGATGACACGTGACACTGATGACAGATGGCACTAATGACACATAGCACTGATGACAGATGGCACTAATATGTGGCACTGATGACAGATGGCACTAATAAGTGACACTGATGACAGGTGGCACTGATACATGGCACTGATGACAGGTGAAACTGATAACAGATGGCACATGGCACTAATACGTGGCACTGATGACAGTTGGCACTAATAAGTGGCACTGATGATAGATGGCACTAATAGGTGGCATTGGTGATACTGATGTGGCACTGATGACAGATGGCATTGATACATGGCACTGGGGACAGATGGCACCGATAGATGGCACAGGCACTGTGGGCACTGTATTTTATATATTTTTTTACACTCACGCTGCAGCAGGAAGCTCTCCCTCCTCACACACGTGAGGTAGAACAGTCTCTGTGTGAGGAGGAATGAGAGATGATTTCATATGTTTACATATGAGATCATCTCTCATTGGACACTCAGATCAAGTTCTAAATGACCGCTGTGATTGGCCATTTAGCACAATGTGTGATTGGCTGTGTCCAAGGGACACGTCCAACACAGAACTTCCCCTATGCGTGCCCACGACGGCACACAAGGGGGGAAGTAAACAGGAGGACATCCAGGGACGCCCTCCCCGCAATTGGGGACACCTGGTGGTTAAAGCGGGGTGATTCTTTTCTTTACTTTACATGCAGCTCTGCAAATTACTTATTACTAATACACTCCATTATGTTTTTATATCTACTAGATACGATGTGTTGGAATGTGATGCACAGCAAGTTTTAGATCTCTTTTAGTCTTTGTAGATACAGTTTGATCCTTGGCTGATGATTACAAATTTAGCTCAAATTAGTCCCACTATTTGCACAATTTGTTAAGCGAATGTTTGTAAGCAAAGTGGAAGATAAGGGAGCTCAGATAAATACTGCACTGTACTTGATGTCATTAGGCCTGTGATCTTTGGTCCAAACTAATTTCTGTGTCTCCCAACACCTGACTGATGACTTAAAAGGTTCCCAGCCAGTGAAAGACGGAGGCTAATATGGGCAGCAGTTGTTCTCCGGCCATGTTTTAGGAAGTGATAGTGTAGCAGGCCTACAGACCAGTGATGGATCATGACAAAACACTTGCTGGAAGCTTTTGTCTGTCTCTAGGGACCATGCTAAAACATAAACATATGAATCCGAGCTCCATCGCTCTCATCGGTGCCGCAGGCCAGCTTGGATGGGGACTTGTGTTACTGTTTTACCTGGGAGAGGTCTCCTCAGACTGCCCCAAGGCTCTTCACATCCTGAGCACAGCATTCCTCTCCAGATAATGAGTGCACTTTAAAACATTAACCCCGCCGTGATGCTCCATCAGTTTCTCACTTACCAAGGAAAAATGGAATTTAATCTGAGGGAAAAAAAAAAAGATATGACTTCTGGAAGAAGGCGACAAAGCATTTCTCTTCAGTGCTCATATATCAGTAACCAAAGAGGGTTAACATTCTGCCAAACTTCCCAAACCCAACTCCAACCAAATTTTTTTTATTATTCTTTGGATATAATAGGGAAGGGTCAGAACCTCTGTAGGGTTTTAACTATGCTGGTGCTGCAAGAATTTTTTTTTAGTTCCTGTCCCTGTGTCTTGGGACATTAAGACCCTTTAGGTTGGTGATTGGAGGAGGTGGTCATGTTTTAACCACCAGTGTGAAGGGGCACACTGGTGGTAAAAACATGACCACCTAATCCGATCACCAACATAAAGGTTACCATGACAGCTGGGGGAGGTGGTACCTAAATCAGAGCTGCAATGCTTTCCCTGATGGCTGCAGCAAATTTAACTTGGCTTGTTGAGCTTGAGAGGTGGCTCCACCTGTCAAACACATGCATCAAGATCAATGGGACTGCACCATAAACGAGAGCCAACTGCTTAGCCTGTGGCTGTGGCATGGTATTTTTCTACAAAATCCCACTGGGGAATGAATTAAAAACCACATGCCTTCAGGAGGTGACAATGCCTCCTGAACACCTGAAAGCCACCCTCTGAAAAATGATTCACTGCAAATTGCTTTTTTAGAGATAACAAATCTGAAAGCCCAACTCCAGATTTCCTGTGACTTGAAATAGTTAATTTGGACCTGTTTTAATAGCAGATGCTGTATAATTGAATGTAGCATTAACTACACACATTGTACAGCTATGTGTTTCGGCAATGGTACGGGGAATTCCTGTCCCACTTCCGTGCTACTCTGCTATTCACAGGAAGCTTTGTATTTCATTAGTGGCTGGGGTGTAGGTCATGACATCATCTGCCCATCTCTTCACCTCCGACAATCAGAGGAAACCCCTTGTATCCATTAAAAAAAAACATGACTTCCTGTGAACAGCACTCATCAACTTGATTTTGCTCCAGGCAGTACCGGGACAAGCTCATACAGTGTCCAGGGCAAGGATGCCAAACTGCGCCCCCCCCCTTCCCTTAGGGTTAAGGTTAGGGTGCCCCCATCCCTGCAATAAACCATTGCGTCCAGGGCAGCCTCCCCTCCTTCCCACCCTTGTCCCGGCCCTGACTCCAGTAATGGGGTGGGAAGTTACTATTCTGTTGCCAGAACACAGCGCTGTATAGCAGATGCTTCATACAGTTTATACGAGGCTGACAGCAGGAGCATCTGTTAGTGAAAGAAATAGTTGGTTTGGACCAGCTCGGTCACAAGAAAACTGGAGATCTGCTTTAAATCTGTTCAGCAGTGACAAAAACAGCAGCAGCAGAGCTGCTCCAGGTATGGCTCCAGCCCGCCATACCTATGCCAAAGCTCATAAGATTATTTGTAAGTATTTATGGGAAATCGGGGTCTATCCCCTCCTCTTTTCCCTCCCCTCCTCTCCCTCCACATAGACCTACCATATAATCTCTTTCAACATATATGTTTTTAATAGTTATAGACACCTACCTCATACCTGCTCCTGAAGAATGGCAGTAGCCACGAAACGCGTTGAGCCAATAGATGCCCTTTCTTCTATACTACATTATCACCTTTTACAACCTTATACACCAATTGGACTGTACCAACCAAGTACGACTAACTATTTATCATGCAGACACGCTTAAGTAAATTTGGTTATCTATAATGTTTACAGTATGAACCAACTATGTTGCTTTATTATGGGATTGTGAGTCAATAGTTTCCCCCTTATGTTTACAATTGCATCATTACCTTACCTTACATATCAATTGGATTGTATTAATTTATCAAGGACATAATTATCTATTATGGAGACCTGCTTCTAATGGAATTGTTTTCTACGGTATTTACAGTATGAACTAATCCTGTTATTAATTTTATTTTTGTTATATTAGTTATACAATTGGAGATTTGTCGCCAATGGATTTGGGTTTTTATAGTATTTACAGTATGAATTATGATATCAATTTTACCTCTGTTATATTTTATATACAATTAAATCATGTTAATGCCAGTTGATGTCATGTGATGTTTCCATGCAATGTTTTTGGTTATATTATTTTGGGTACTTTCCATTTTCATTGCTATCGTGTTATCTCCTGGGGTGCATGCCTCATATAAAGTCCCACCTGTTTTGCTCTTTTGTTTAAATTATTGGGGATGGAAGCTCTACACACCTCGTGCCTCATATAAAGTCCCACCTTGCTGCTCTGTTTTTAAACATGTTTCAAATCTGTCCGATGGACTCAATTCCTATCAGGAAAACTGTTCGTCTGTATGCTGGTCCGACGGACCAAATATGACGCAAGGGAAGCTATTGGCTACTGGCTATTAAACTTCCTTTTTTAGCCTCATCTTATGTTCAAAACGAACAGACTTTCGAACTTTGTCCATTCGTGAGTGCCCAAGTCCATTCATTAGGAAGTCCATCGGAACTCCGCCGAAAATCAGTTGGGAAGACCGTCGGACCTTTTCTGCCGGAAAGTCCGGTCGTGTGTACGCGGCATGAGGCCTCCTTCACACAGATGGTTACGAGCAATCAGTGGATTCTTGTGGCTGGGATGACAGGTGTATGTGAAATGCAACAGCCGCTCAACATGTATGACAGGCTGAGAGAAGCCATCACTGGTTGCATGTTTTGCTGAACAATAAAGTCTTCCTTCCTTCCATCCTTTCTTCCTCCCTTCCTTCCTTCCTTCCTTCCTTCCTCCCTCCCTCCCTTCTATTCTTCCCCTCCTCTTCCCTCCTTCTATTCTTCCTTCCCCTTCTTCCTTCCTGTTCTCTATTTCCTTAATTTGTGCTTTCTTTCTGCTTCCTTTCTTCTTCCCTCCCTTCCTGTCTAGAAATCCTGAAAAGGCATAGTTTGCTTCATTACTGCTTCCCTTCTTTCCTCCACCCCCACTCTCTTTCTATAATTCCTTTCTTTACTCCATCCGTCCATCCCTTCTTTCCCTTTCCTTTCTTTCCGTCTTTCTATCCTTCCCTCCTTCTTTCCACCCTTCCCTCCTTCCTCCCCTCTTACTTCCTCTTCATTCTTTTTCTTTATCTTCAACCTTCCCTTCTATCCTCCATCTTCACCCTTCCTTTCTTACATTTCTTCTTCCCCCCTTCCTTTGTCTCCTTCCTTTCCTCCCTCCTTCCTTCCTTTTATCCTTCTCCCACTTCCTTCCTTTCTTTCTTCCCATCTTCCATCCTCTTCTTTATCTCGTCCCCCTTCCCCTTCTTTTATTTTTCCTTCCTTCCCACTTTATTCCTTGGTCCTCCTCCTCCTTCCTCCCTTCCTTAGAAATCCTGAGAAGGCGTACGGTTCCATTCCTTTACATACCAGGAAAGGAAACAAATAAACATTGTATAGATCACTATTTACATTATTTGTCATAGTAATCATAATAGAAAAGACATAATACAATAGTGACATAAGGGTCATTGTTATTGCATACCAGGCATTTCTCTTTTACAAGTTCTTACAATTCTGGCAGGACAGCTATAGAATGTGACACCAGCTGTCCTGTTTCTTTGACAGCTTTTATCATTCTGTCATTACAAATCTGATTTATTTTATGAGGAGTTAGGCTGGGTTCACACTATTGTAATGACAGACATTGCACGTGATTCGCACTGCATTGCTGTGCAGATCACATGTGATGTCTGTGCGATGCAAATTGGCTGAATTCATATCATGTTCGGACCAAAATGGTGCAGAACCCTTTTTTTGGTCCGCACTGGAATCACACCCATGCGATCCGATTCTTGTCCGATTTCATAGTTTGCACCGCGATCGGCAAACCAATTTCATTAGCTTTGTATTGGCACCCGCAGAGGTTAGCAGAGCAATAATTTTTATCGTTTATAACAAAGTCCTGAAATTACAACATTTGTCATAATGAATAGTGTACAATCCAACTTACAGGTATGCACCATGGAGTCAGTACAGAGTATCAGCTAACAGATTTCTGCTTTTCCATCCAAATACTTCAAGTTTCACTGAAGGCCTCATATTTAATTGAGTTAATGACTAGCAATCATTCGTATATAGTTCTGATGTTTCAGGTTTACCTCGGAGAGGTTTGAGGCTAGGAGTAAATTCCATTGTCTCAGGATCATAGGGCATGCGGCTTGCAGCATGTGGGTGATGACCGGCCGAAACATGAGTGGGAAATTGTGTATACCAAGGTTAAGTAAAGCAAGGACAGGACAGGGATAAGTTATAATCCCTGTGCATGTGGAAATCAACTGGAATGTTTGTCTCCAGAAGCTGGTGAGGTTAGGGCATTCCTAAAGGACGTGTAGTAAGTGACCTACTTAGCCTCATTTGTGCTAGCATTGAGGGGAATAAGAGGTGAAAAATCCCGCTAGTACCACCTATTAGTGATTTTCAATACCGCCTACCAATGGGTAACACAATGTGTAACTTTAGAGATTGAGCTAATGGCAGTTCACCATTGGTTGTCCTTGAACGTTTCCCAACGGTCTTTCTCCCATTAAACATCATGCTAGTCTTGCAGAAAGTGCCTTTGTCTTGCAGGAGGTTGAAGAATAAGAAAATGCCTTTTGCCTTATGCCTGTTAAAAGTGGAAAAATTCCACACTTTGGGATGCATCGTGAGAGTGGGAAGGGGTCAAGGGGATTTTTAATGAGGAAGTGTAATATACGAACGCATGTGAACACCACCTTTCTCTGTAACTTTTCTGTTTGTAGTTCTTCTAGAGTTTTGGGTTTAGCATGAGCTAAGAAGTCTGCTACTTTGTTTATGCCATATAGTGTCAAGGGTTTAGTGTCCAGCATCGGTATCATAGATTCAAATATAGTAATAAGGAATGACACAATGATGGGTGTAGCATGCTGCATGTTTTGACCATTAAAGTATCTCCAGGCTAGTAATGAAGCCTGGGTGGGTATGGATAAAAACTAAGATCCCACAGCTTCCACATATCGCTGAGAAGGATTAAGCGTAAGTTTCCAGGGGGTGATAGGGCCGATTCTATTTCTGCCAATAGTGAAATTTCCTCTGTCTAGAACCAATGTTTTACTTGGTCTATCTGTACTGCCCGGTATCAGTCTCTGAGGTCTGGCAATCCAGCACCACCTAGTGTCCTATGTTTGATAAGACTAGATTGTGCACATCTGGCTCTCTTCCCATTCCAAATATACTTCCTAAGGAGGCTTGACAGGGTTGATAGGTAGTGGGATACAATCGGGATAGGCAGAGCCCTGAATGTATACAAAAGTTGTGGTAAGATACTCATTTTGAAAGCCGCCAGTCTACCATACCATGATAATTCATATTGTGATCTAGGTCGGAGCTCTGTGGTGAGTCTATTGATCAAGGGTTTAAGGTTAGAGATCACCAGGTTACTCATGGTGGCCATAAGGGTCATACCCAGGTTTGTATACCTTCTTTGCTCCATGAGAATGGGAGCTGTTGTTTAAGGAGTTGTTTAGTATAAACACTTATGCCCCGTACACACATTACGATCATCGTAAGACAGATCGTTCACATTTTGTTGTATAAGATCGAATACAACAGTGCAAAATGTGTCTAAGCCCTTGTACACATGATCGGAGATTCCGACGGAATGTGTCCGATCGGAGCGTTTTGTCGGATATTCCGATTGTGTGTGGTCTGCATCGGACTGTTTCCGTTGGAATATCCGTCGGACCAAATTTTCCAACTTGCTGAAAATATTTTCCGACAAAAAGGTCAGATCGGACATACTCCGATCATGTGTAGAGAATTTCGATCGGACAAAGTGCCACGCATGCTCAGATCAAATTCCTACATCAAAGCTATTGGCTACTAGCCTGAACGTAGTCCCATCGTAACGAAATTACGTCATCACGTTCTGAAAGATCGGATTTTCCGACAACTTTGTCCGACCGTGTGTATGCAACAGTTTCGGACAAGATCCAACGGACAAAATCAGATGGATTTGGTTGTCGGAATCTCCGACCGTGTGTACAAGGGCTTAGATTTTTGTCGTACGATTCTGGAAAAATCTTCCGTCGTGCGTAGCTATGTATTTTAAATGATGTCAAATACGTGTGACCTGTGTGTCCTTCTGGTTTATTTTCGTGTTTCCGATCATGCGTGGCGTTTGTCGAATTACTTTTATTGGACGCATGCTGTACTGGCTACACGATTGTCGTACAATGGGCTGTCATCCGACCAAAGTTTTCCTGTTTGTCCCTTTGGATTTGGTTGGACAGACTGTCGTGATCGGCTGTCGAAAGCTGCGTACTAACAATCAGATTATCAAACGATCTGTCCGAAAGCGACTTCTGTGGTCCGATAATCGGAACGTGTGTACGGGGCATTACTCCCAGGTCAGAAATTCAGCTTAATTTTTTTTGGAAATATTGTTTTAATGAAAATAAAATATTTATAGAAAAGATATTACAACAAACAGTAAAAGAAAAGGGATTTAAATGGAATAGTTATTTAGCAAGATTTGCCTGGTCTTTGGATCATTTACAGGAATACATGCTCTTGCAGGAAGAGCAGATGATGGTATAATCACAGTAAAGAGAGTTCAGATATTTACTTCCAGATAATACAATAGAATATAATCTTATGAAGAACCATGAGCATGTATGGAGTGCTATAGGGAGAATTGCTTTTAAAGAAGTCCAGATGTCTGTAGACAAAAGTAGAAAGAACTGCATATTAGATCCAAGAGTGCAATGAGTCAATTAACATGAATATTTGAGGGTTAGATCAGTCAATAGGTAATAAGAAGTGCGACAGAAAAAAAACAAAAACATAAATCCAAGCACCATCTATCGGTACAAGGACACTTGATTTTCATAAAGCAGATGTACTCTAGGCTTCTGCCTCTTATGCCTGTGCTTTCATATTTATTGCTTCACCATCTCAAAATATTTTCTTCTTTTATATACAACTCAAAGTATATATTTTACATATTGTTTCAAAAACAAAACTCTTAATTACTGAATTTAAATAACTCAGGATACATATTTCTTAATGGTGTGTGTTGGCATCACAGCAATGGATCATCATCTAGCAATTTGGTGGCAGAGAGTTTTTGAGTTGAAATGATCCCTAATGTTTGTGTGTGCTTTCTTCCCACAACACAAAAACATACCGATAAGTTAACTCTCTGCTACACAAATTCGATCTACTGTGTGCATAACCCTTTAGGGCAGAAACCAATATTAAAATGTATCAAAGGCTAAAACTGTTTTTTTTTTTTTTTTTTTTTTAGATGTGGATAGACTGGTAAGAGGTTTTTAATTTAGATGTGGATAGACTGGTAAGAGGTTAGAGGTAGTTTTTTTTTCTGGTAAAGAGAAAAAAAAATTTAAATAAAGTTATAAGTCCAGTTACCAGCAAAATATAAATCAGACATATTTTTATAAGTAGAAATATGCACAAACAAATAAAAATAGTTGTATATGCATTACAAAGGTTGCAGACTCTAGGTTATTAAAATCTATCTGTACATTGTATAAACAATTTCAGAGGCTATATGCATTGCCTGCCTTCCTATTCTAATAATAAGTACTGGCCATTATATTTAAATAAGATGTATAATCAAAAATTAATTGGGAATTCATATTTGCAAGCATTATATTTATTTAATTAGATCAACATTACATGAAACGTAACATAAGCTACTCGTGTAATATCAAGCTCTGTGCTCTGAAGTGGTAATCTAAAGAAAAGCTTGCCATCTGTTATCCCTTTGGTTGCAGTAGAAATAGTAAGAATATAATTGTAATGGAAAAAAGATGCAGTAAAAATACATCTTTTATTTTGAATAATTGAATATACTATTTGCAACTCTTTCAGTTTTTTTAAGGATTCTGATCTTTACAAATAGTTATTTGCAGTTTGAAAGTGATGCTTATTACTGGTATAGGGAGTCAAGGAATGCATATAACCTTAGAAATAGTGGTTTATACACAAAACTCAGCTCCTGAAGTGGGGCTCACCCACACTGCAAGGGCCAATGCTTGATATAAATATATACACACTATATTACCAAAAATATTGGGACGTCTGCCTTTACACGTAGATGAACTTTAATCGCATTCTAAGGTCCATGAAGACATGGATGAGCGAGTTTGGGGTGGTTGAACTTGACTGGCCTGCACAGAGTCCTGATCTCAACCCGATAGAACACCTTTGGGATAAATTAAAGTGGAGACTGTGAGCCAGGCCTTCTCGTCCAACATCAGTGCCATACCTGGATATGACACTGAGCACATGCACTCAACTTCTTTAGTCGACCATGGTGAGGCCTGTTCTGAGTGGAAAGCAGATTTTTTTGTTGCGCTGCTGGTTTACATATATCCAGGGTGGAGGAAGGCTAATGGGAAGGCAAAGGGGGGGGGGGGGGGGGACAAACAAACAAAAAATGGGATGAAAGATGGGGAGATGGGAGGTATGGTATGTACTGTAACTACGATATACAGCAGTATTTGGACTTCTAGTGTAGTATTTCAGAAGACAAATCCACAAGATTCTGCAGTTCTTAAAGCGGGAGTCTGCCGGGAGTGCGCGTTTTTTTTTTTTTAAAAGCCAGCAGCTACAAATACTGCAGCTGCTGACTTTTAAAATAGTGACACTTACCTGTCCAGCGCGCCCGCGATGTCGGCACCCGAAGCCGATCTCTCGATCGTCTCTCGGGTGCTGCCGTCGCCATCTTGGGTATGGGATTTAGGAAGTGGAGCCTTTCGGCTTCATTTCCCGGTTCCCTACTGCGCATGCGCGAGTCGCGCTGCGCAATGAGGATGGACCCGCTGCCTCTGAGATCTGTGTGTTTCCCAGCAGGCAGCGGGGGACTTTCGGAAAGGGGCGTAATCTACGCCCCTTTCCGCAGAGAGCTATCCAGGAAGTGGGTGCAGATACCTGTACTGTACAGGTACCTGCACCCCCCTCCCCCCTGAAAGGTGCCAATTGTGGCGCCGGAGGGGGGGAGGATTCCAATGAGTGGAAGGTCCACTTTAGGGTGGACCTCCGCTTTAATAAGCAATGCCAGATAATAGTCAATAGTACATTGTGCGGATATTAGCAGGAAATGGTAGATTATAGCCACAGGGAAAAAAGGGGTTTCTTAGCACAAGCAGGGAAGCAGCATGTTCAAGGGTAGAAGGCACCTTTAAGAGATATACAAACAGAAAAGAACAAACAGCGCCAACCTAAGTGCAGTATAATAAAACACAGGTATTTATTCACAAGGTAATCCACTCACTCTCTATTGGAGTAAAACAGGCACATCGTTTATATGGTCATCAGGTACATCACAGGGCTCCCTCGGGTAAGCTGTCCTCTTTGGCTGTGGGTTCTTGTCCGGTGGCACCGTTGGTTCCCAGCATCTCCGGCTCGGTATCGCAGCGTCACGGGGGTCAGCTGATGGATTGTTCAGGGTCGCGCTGTGAGTGGAACCTGTCCTGTTAAACCGCTGTATGGTCTTGACCACTGTGCTGCAGCTCAGTTTCAGGGTCTTGGCAATCTTCTTATAGCCTAGGCCATCTTTATGTAGAGCAACAATATTTTTTTCTTTTCAGATCCTCAGAGAGTTCTTTGCCATGAGGTGCCATGTTGAACTTCCAGTGACCAGTATGAGAGAATGAGAGAGATAACATCAAATTTAACACACCTGCTCCCCATTCACACCTGAGACCTTGTAACACTAAAGAGTCACATGACACCGGGGAGGGAAAATGGCTAATTGGGCCCAATTTGGGCATATTCACTTAGGGGTGTACTCACTTTTGTTGCGACTGGTTTAGACATTATTGGCTGTGTGTTCAGTTTTTTTGAGGGGACAGCAAATTTACCTTGTTATACAAGCTGTACACTCACTACTTTACATTGTAGCAAAGTGTCATTTATTCAGTGTTGTCACATGAAAAGATATAATAAAATATTTACAAAAATGTGAGGGGCGTACTCACTTTTGTAAGATACTGTTTACCGTATTTATCGGCGTATAGCACGCACTTTTTCCCCCTTAAAATCAGGGGTGTGTTATATGTCAATCCTCCACCATTTTGGAGCTTCTGGGGCGGCTTTCAGCCGCTTTCAGCCCTTCTAGTCGACTTTAGGCCATTCTCGTTGGTTTTCGGCCACCTTCGGCCCCTCTCATCAGCTTTTGGCCGCCTTCGGTCCTTCTAGGCGGCTGAAAACCGCAGAGAATGGCCGAGAGTGGGCGAAAGCTGACGAGAAGGGCCGAAAGCCGACGAGAAGGGCCGAAGGTGGCTGAAAACCGATGAGAATGGCCGAAGGCGGCCGAGAACTACCGAGCGCCGCCGGGATACACAGGACATCCAGCTCTGTATATTTTAAAAATAAAAGCTGCAAGTAAAACTGACAAGGCTAAAAATGACACTAACAAGGGTACAACGATGGACAAGGCTGCAATGATGGACAAGGCTACAAATGACACTGACAAGGCTGCAATGATGGACACTGATAAGGCTGCATTGATGGGCATTTAAATGTGAGTTTTTTCCCTTAAACTTCCCTCCTAAAAGTTTTTTTCCTTAAAATTCCCTCCTAAACTTTGGGTGCGTGTTATACTCCGGCACGTGTTATACGCCGATAAATACGGTATGCATATATATATATATATATATATATATATATATATATATATATTTATTTATTTTTATGTTTGTGCATATTTGGGCTAATAAAAATATATTTTTTTTTTAATATATTGCTGGTAACTGGAATCATAACTTAACTTATATAAGTTTAATTTGTAGGGGATCCTGTTACTTTTTTTTTTCTTTATATATTGTCTACAAGTAGGGGAATTACTGTGCCCTTATGTTGCTTTTAAAGATTCTTACTTCTATCTAGGTCCCTTTTGAAGAGATTAACCCTCTGTCACCGGGATAGAATGACAGATAATCCAAAATGTTAAGATATCTCTGGAACAAGAACAAAAGTGAAGGCTTCAAATGGGGGCACTTGGAGAACTTCCTCCTCACTTCCTATTGTGTTTACGGAAGAGAAAGTTTTAGGGGCTGTAACCCTTCTCTACACTAAAAAAAAGGGTTTTGGCTTCAGATACTCTTCTTCGACCTTTGTACTTCATGAGATGATATATAATTAAATCTCATCATAATACAGAAAATAGCATATCAGTATGCATGCCATTATAGGAGGTAGCAGACATTGTAGTAGTAAAAACAATCACAGATCTGACACTTGAGAAGAATATCCGAGAACTTTAGAAAAGAGAGGGGGCAGGAGGGTACTTCAGCACAGCAGATGGGCATAGACACCATTAGTTTAAATGTAGCCTGGGGGTAAAATGAAAGAGGGCCTCCTCAGCGTGTGAAAATACACTATAATGTTACCGTGAGACTAATGGAATGTATGATTTAGTGCTAGGGTGATAACCATCATCTTGTTTAATGTTTAGCTCTGCTGTTTATTGCAGGGAAAGTTTAGTATCAAAAAGTACCCCGGTTATTAATCACAGACACCGATCTTATCTACACATCACTACAGGGCTCCTTATGTATATATATATATATATATATATATATATATATATATATATATATATATATATATATATATATGTATGTATATATTTTTTTTTTTTTACATTGGGCTTCTATTTTACAGTATCCTATTTTATTGTCATTTTATTTCTACTGTACCCACTGTATCTATCCATCTAATCATCCAAATTTCTATCCCTCTATCCATCTATCTATCTTAATGGGACAGTGCAGTATCTGATAAACAACACTAGGGGACAGTGTGACTGCACAGTCAGTATACGGCAGTGTGAAGTATAATATAACAGTTCATAAACAGCAGACTTGAATACATCGCTCTACGCTATATCAGGGATAATATGATTGTACAGTTCACTTTATAATACTACCAGGGATGGAAGAAATTAACGCTGGATTCACACCTAATACCAATGCGGCTCCCAGCAGGTGTCCGGTGCGTCCTCGTTTACTGTTTCAGGTCCGATTTCAGCCCAAATTTTTGGCTGAATTCGGACCTGAAATGGACCAAAAGACGCACACGGCTCCTGTGCAAATTCGCACCGGAGCCACTGCGGGGATGTGTGAACCGGCTCCATAGAGAGCCAGCCACAATCTCCTGCTATTGCGAATTGCTGTATCCTCTGAAGTCTCTAAATTCTTAATGAGAGTTTGATAGAAATGTAAACTCTCGAATCAAACCCATGCAGATTGGCTCAACTTCAGTCTCAACTTCACCAGGACTTATCTGTCCTTAGGCCCCTTTCACACTGGGGCGGTGCGACTTACCATCATTTTAGTGGCGCTATTCAGCTGCTAGCGGGGCGGTTTTACCCCCCGCTAGTGGCCGAAAAAGGGTTAAAACCGCCCGCAAAGGGCTGCTGCAGCGGCACTTTGCCGGCAGTATAGTTGCGCTGCCCCATTGAGGGGCAGGAGCGGTGGAGGAGCAGTATACACACCGCTCGCAAAGTGCCCCAGTGTGAAAGGGGTCTAAGCCCTTGTACACACGGTCGGAGATTCCATCGGAATGTTTCCTATCGGAGCGTTTTGTCGGATATTCCGACTGTGTGTGGTTTGCATCGGACTGTTACCATCGGAATATCCGTTGGTCCAACTTTTCCAACTTGCTGGAAATATTTTCCGACAAAATGCTCCGATCGGACATACTCCGATCAAGTGTAGCCTACTCCGACGGACAAGGTGCCACGCATGCTCAGATCAAATTCCTAAACTAAAGCTATTGGCTACTAGCCTGAACGTAGTCCCGTCCTAACGAAATAACGTCATCACGTTATGCACAATCGGATTTTCCGACAACTTAGTCAGACTGTGTGTATGCAACATCACTTCCGGGCCTCTTCCGGAATTAATCCGTCGGAATAACTCCGACGGATTTGGTTGTCGGAATCTCCGACCGTGTGTACAAGGGCTTAGTGATGTCTGAACAGTGCGGTTATATAGGGCAACTTTATATAGGCAGCACCCAGGTTCAGGTTTTCATTTGTGTTTCCTCTCTCTGGTCAGCTTTCCCACTCTTCATCCTTACAGCAGCGGCATCTGAGATTTATCCTCAAGACTCACATGTTGCGGCCTTATGATTGGCAGCCAGAAGAAGGCAATCAGTAGCTGATAGCTTACAGTACTAGAGAAAATTTTAGACCAGAACGAATATTTTTTTCACACAAAATTCACAATTATTGAATTGGATTTATTAGTAAAAATATTTATCAAATTTGGGTGGACGTAAAAAGACCAAATATATAAGATAAATGTTACCGGATTCGGTGAATTTTGCTGGATTGGCAACAATTTCACAGTATTTGCCCCCAGAGAGTTTAACCCACTTCAATACCAGGCACTTTCACCCCCTTCCCACCCAGGCCAATTTTTGGCTTTCAGTGCTGTTACAGTTTGAATAACAATTGCGCGGTCATGCAACGATGTACCCATATGAAATTGTTATCAACTTTTTCACACAAATAAACCTTTCTTTCTTTTGATGGTATTTAATCACCACTGGGATTTTTATTTTTTGCTAAATAAAGAAAGATGAAAAATTATGAAGAAAATTATGTTTTCTGTTATAAAAAAAAAAAAAAAATTATTTATTTGAAATATTGTATAAGGTTAGGCCAAACTGTATTCTACTACATTTTTTTTGTGATATGACCCCTTTTTGGAAAGTAGACAGTCCAATGTATTTAGTTAGAGGCATGGCGAGTTTTTTTATGTTGTAAATTTTTTGTTACAGTTTTTTAAAAAATTAGGAAATTTAATATTTTTTCACTTTTTTTGCACACACTGTCACCAGTGCAGTACAGCGTCATAATATAACTGGTGTGGTGGTGATCAGGGACACTGGTGACAGTATGTAAAAATAAATAAAAAATTGATGTTTTTTTAACATATATGACCAGAGTAATACAGTGTTACCATGGCAACACTGTACTACTCTGGGGAAGTGATCAGGATTTTTTTTTACACATTATGCTTGCTTATACCAGTGAATTGTGCTGTTATAAATGATAATTTTTTCTGAATGAAATCAATTAATTCAGGGTTTACTATTGTGGTCAGTTGTGATTGGCCACAGCTAATCACATGATATAGATCTGCTGTGATTGGCCCTGTCTGTACCATGTGATCACTGTGACCAAGCACAGAGATCAAGAAAATAGAACACAATAGATGGTATGAATGAAAGCAATGCACTGTGCACAATTCTCATGCGATCTGCTGTGATTGGCCACAGTGATCACATGGTACCGGCAGCAGCCATGACATTGATCAGTCATCCGCTGTGTCCACTGGACACAGCGGGTGACAGATTGCACCGCAGTGTGGTTGGTGGGGGACATGAGAGGCACGTTTCGGAAGGACATCATATAATGTTCATCCAGAATGGTGAATGTCCCGCTGGCCATCATTTGTCTATAGGCCGGGCGGGAGCTAGTTAAAGTCTTGTGGTGCTAGAAACTGTTGGTCTGACATCCTCTTCTCTGCATTTGCTTAAATGGATAGTTTTGGTACGAGGGAAGGATTAGAAACTGCCAGGTTTTCATTGGTCTCTGTACCCCCATTGAGAAGACTTCCACTTACAGCTTGTCATAATGACATGTGCTTCTTGAACAGGAAGTGAGTGGAGATCTCTTCAATGGAGACACAGAGAGCAATAACAACCTGGAAAAAAGGTAACTTATTTTGGATTTTCTTTACTTTACCTGTTAAAATCAGAACCAAGTAATGTACCTCCTCTGAGTACTAAGATGCTGAATTGCACCTAAACAGCACTTAAACAGTGGTGAAGGGTTAAACCAGAAGCTGCTTAAATAGTTTCCGCTCTTGAAGAATGCCCACTCTTCTCTTCATGTAACCAATCATGTCTTTGAAGTGTACTGGAAGCCCAAGGTTTAAATCTCCAATTGATGTTGATTAGTCCTAATCAGCTTCTAATGCTTCTCCTAAATCTCATTTAAGTGAGAAGAGACCTCAGGATGGAGACATCATTAACTGGACGGGGGCATATAAAGTCACGACGTAGAGTTCAGTGAAAAAGAGATTTCACAGGAAGTCCTGAAAAGCTTCTCTGTTGATTCATTTTGAATGGAGTTCTTAGAATTATTTGTATCTCATAATTCAACTCTTTGTTTTAAAAAAAGGAATGACTTGAACCTTACAATGAAGCTGCTATGGCAAACGGCAAAGCAAATATGGTAAAGTAGTGGTGAAGATGGACAGCAGTCAGTCTAAAGTGTCATATTATACCTTGCAGTGACACCCACTGAGCCATGAGAACCTCTTGATAAAAGTGAACTTCTGAGTAGGACATCAACAACTACATCTCCCCACTACCTCCAATGAAGTTCTCCGTACCTGAGCAACCTATTGCCTGGCCACAGTACCTTCACATGGATGTAAGAGGAGAGGGGAGTGCTTGCCTAGCCATATACAAATATTGACTACAAGCAAGTTATGATTTCCATAGTATTTCTGAAAAAATGCAGGGGCACATTAGGCAGGTGGTCAATGCCGCAAAGGTTATTTTACTTTTCAAATTGTCTTTAAAGTGGAAATTGCACATTATGTTACACTTACATCTGAATTTACCCTTCTCCAGTAAAGGGATCTTAAAGGAGAAGTATGGGAATCTGTTTTTTTGCTGTTTTATACTTACCTAGATGGATACAGCATCGAACCAATGCTGCATCTGTCCCCCGGTGCCTCTTCACCGAGAAACTAGCGATCGAACACTACCGATGGCTCAGTTCTCTCATCTCCCCAAGAAGAGAGCTGCTGACTGTCAATCAATATCTCTCTGCTCTGCTCCTCCACGCTCACTGGAGCGCTGAGCTGTGGAGGGGCGGGGAGCGGCCGTCTCAGCGGCTCGCTGAGAGGCTGAGACTGCCATCAGTCCAGGCACCTGGTGGATCCAGACTCCCAGAGTTGGGATGACATGGTCTGATACTGGTTACGTCAGTGGAGAGTGGACTTCAGATCGTTCTCTGCTGAAAATGGGTCACAGGAGTGCAAAACGGATTGCACTCATGTGACCCATAGGAGAAGCCCAGCCAAATGAGCTCAGGCTGGACTTCTCTTTTAATGCATCTATGGTCTTTCTTCCAGCTCTTGTCTGGCACATGGACTTCTTGGCATCTTGCTAAGATTGATCAATGCACTACTCATACGCCACAGTCAGTGTATACAGGGCTTTTTTTCCCTCATAAAATAGGTGCAGATACTCACATTTCCCCACCAACTACTCACACCCCCGTTCCCTAGGGTAGAAGTGTCACTTCCAACTGTAGGTGTGGTCAGAACTGCATATCGCACAAGGCGTAAAGTTCGGAAGTGCACAACATACAGAAAACAGGGCTCAGGAGTGCATATCACTCAGGACAAAGTGAATTTCACACAGAGCACAATAATGGGTAGCACATGCCAGTGTATAACCAAAAATTTATTCCCCCCAATCCTCTCCTCACAGAGCTATTCCCCCAAACCCCACTAGTACAGAGCTTTCCCAATACCCACCCATCCCTCCCAGTACAGAGCTCTACTCTCACGGCCGCCCCCCAGTACAGAGCTCCACCTCATGGTAGAGAGCTTCCCCCACATAATAAAGAGCCCCCCCCCACAGTACAGAGTCCCCCAAGTGGGGAGCTCACCCCCCCACAGTACAGAGCCCCTTCCCCAGTGTACAGAGCTTGCCCCACACAGTACATAGCTCTACCCCACAGTGGAGAATCCCTCCACTGTACAGATACCCCATGCACAGTACAGATCCCCACCCCACAATATAGAATGCCCCCACAGTACAGAACCCCCACACACAGTACAGAGCGATTCCACCACTTACTTGAGAGAAAGTACTCAGGTGGCGCAGTGAGGC
This sequence comes from Lithobates pipiens, assembly GCF_037356315.1. Lineage (NCBI taxonomy): Eukaryota > Metazoa > Chordata > Amphibia > Anura > Ranidae > Lithobates > Lithobates pipiens. The sequence goes on from NW_027507718.1 coordinate 485,064,512, forward strand.
TTCTCTAAGAGATGCACTGTCACTGTAAACACAGAAACCGTTAGAGGAAGTAAGTAGTTGTCCTGTAGGGAAACAGGTAAACACATATACATAAATACAAATACATATAAGACATACACTGTCTTATGTGCTAAAGGTTTTCTAATTTTTCATAGCGGGAGTTGTGATTTAAAGCAAACATGATATTCTTATGTGCTTTGTGCAATGGTTTTTCAGGGGTTAAGTGTGTGTGTGTTTTTTTTAACTGTAGGGGGATGGCTTGGCGTCTGACGTCACTGATTGTCTTTCCCTATAACAGGGAACAGACGATCAGTGACAGGCTCAGTAGGAAGCACGGGGAGAGGTTTGTTTACACAGACCTGTCCTCGTTCTTCAGCTCTGTGACCTGATCGCGCACACCAGCAGCGATCGGGTCCGCTGGTCCCGCGGCCACGGAGCTCAGGACCGGGTCGTGAGCGCTCCATCGGCGGCACGCTCGCGACCCACGGCTGGGCACTTAAAGGGCAACGTACCTGTACATGCTTGTGCCCAGCCGTGCCATTCTGCCGACGTAAATGTGCAGGAGGCGGTCCTTTAGCAATTAAGATGCGGACATCACGTGGTTCGGGGTTCCGGTCCAGAATGATGTACTGACTTCATGGTGCTAGTCCTCCTGACCAGCCCCCAGTAAGGCTATGGCCTGGGGTGCGGATCCACCCGATTTTGATGTCTCGGGGCTGGCTAGCCCGAGGCAAGGGAACTAAAGAAGGATTCTGAGGTGGTTGGGTGCCGTCTCCGATTTGGGAGAGACCCAGTGACTTCAAGCATTCCAGGGGAGGACTCTTCAGAAGAAGACCACGTACAGGTTGGTTTCTTAGTAAGAGCCTGGAACGGCTGAGGTATCACGAGAGAATCCGGTCTTGTGGATATCGCCAAGCTGGCTGAAAGATCCAGGTATCCTATGAGTGTTTTCAAGCTTAGTTTCCCTGCGTGTTCTACAACAACATCTGTGGCAGAGACATTATCTTGTACGTTCTACAACAACGTCTGTGGCAGAGACTTGTTCCTGAGTAAGCGCCTTGTTGGCTGCTAGGCCTTGTGAAAGAGGGACTGTCCAACCTGAGTGATCATCCAGTTGCGAATGGCTTTTCTCTGGATGCAGTCAAAGTAAGCAAGTTCTTCAACATTTTGACTTTGACACTAATGCCGCGCACACACGACTGGACTTTTCGAGGGACTAGGTCCGACGGTCTATCCGACGGACTTTCCGCGGAGTTCCGATGAACTTTCCGAATGAATGGACTTGGCCACACACAATCACACCAAAGTCCGACGGATTCGAACATGATGACGTATGACTGGACTAGAATAAGGAAGTTCATAGCCAGTAGCCAATAGCTGCCCTAGCGTCGGTTTTTGTCTATCGGACTAGAATACACACGAACGGATTTCTTGGTCCTGCGGATTTCCGGTGGAAAAATTTAAAACATGTTCTATTTCTAAAGTCCGCCGGATTTTTGGCAAGCAAAGGTCCGATGGAGCCCACACAAGATCAAATTGTCCGACGGACTCATACCGTCAGACCTTTGCTGTCAAAAAGTCTGGTCGTGTGTATGCGGCATAAGAGTACCTGAATTTCCTTTCCAACCCTCTGATCCCAATTTAAGAGACTGTTCATTGTCTACATTTTGCAAATAAAATCCATTCAAGTGGATCTGTTGTCGGTCTCTCAAGTTCCTGGGCCATTTACCATGCGATACCCCTAGACATGCAACGAGGAAAACAGAAGGTAACGGTAAACCCAAATCTAACCAGCAGCTCCTTCGGGGGTTAGTGCTACAATTGTCATGTTCCCATTCATGCAGTTACATGTTTGAGCGCTACACATATTTGTCCACACTGTGCACCTGCCTGCCTGTCTGCTGTCCAATTGGTTACCATCTCCACTGAATCTGGGATCCAGAGCTGCCTTTCCTGCAACTGACCCACCAAGCTCTCATACCACTCTGCACTCCTGTGCCTCCTGTTTACTCTACCAGGGGCCGTGAGTCAGAAACATAAGGGAGACCTTCCTCTGCTCCATTGGGCTCCTCAGTCAGGTACGTGAAAGTCTGACAGTGTGTACAGTTTCTACTACACTTCTGGTGATGTACACAGTACGCGATACAGTGCAGCCATAGTACAGTTTATACTACTTTTCTGGTGGTGTACACAGTATCTAATACAGTGTGTACAGTTTCTACTACATTCTGGTGGTGTACACAGTAAACAATACAGTGCAGCTGTAGTACAGTTTCTAATAAAGTGCAGGTGGTGTACACAGTATCTAATACAGTGTGTACAGTTTCTACTAAACTTCTGGTGGTGTACACAGTACACAATACAGTGCAGCTGTAGTACAGTTTGTAATAAAGTGAAGACGGCATACACAGTATCTAATACAGTGTGTACAGTTTCTACTACACTTCTGGTGGTGTACACAGTATACAATACAGTGAAGCCATTGTACAGTTGCTAATACAGTGCAGGCTGTTTACACAGTAGCTAATATAGTGTGTACAGTTTCTAATAAACTTCAGATAAACTTCAGGCGGTGTACACAGTATGTAATACAGTGTAGCGTGGTGTTGCAAAACAAAAAATACACCATGTCCAGAAGGCCACCAAGGAGAGGCAAATGCTCACAGGTCATTAAAAAAGGGCAAGTAGTCTCTGACTCTACAGTCAACAGTGGTGATCGTGGACATGGTGCATCCTCTGCAGGTGGCCGTGGGGCACGCTTGCCTTATTTTTCTGCTGCTGGCTGTGTTATTGAGCCACAACGTGCAGAAGAGTTGGTGGAGTAGATAACAAAGCTGTCCTCATCCTCCTCATCCTCTGTCACCAAGCCTCAGAGTAGTTTGCCTTCCAACATAGCTGCCAAAGCAGCCTATTCCACCGGCTCCTTGTCTACAGTTCCTCCTTCCGTAGCCCCACCATCATGCATGGAGAAGTCCCCAGAATTATTCGACCAGAGTGTCGGTTACATGCTGCTGGAGGATGTGCAGTGATTTGAATGCTCCGATGTTGGTTGAGGAAGGGAGTAATGTCAGCCTAGAAAGAGGGGGTGCCCAAGAAGGACAGGAAACTGGCAGTTATGTTCCCCCAGCTGCAGCTTACTGCCAAGTTTGTTCCAGCTGGTAGGCTCTGCCCCCTTTTGTGAATTTGTGGAATGTGCTGTACCTCAGTGGCAGGTTCCAAAATGCAATTTTTTTCACGCAAGGCCATTCTGGCTCTCTACCGGCATGTGGAAGGCAATGTTTTGGCCCCATTGGACAAGGCGGTCAGCAGTAAGGTGCATATTACCACTGACTCATGGTCCAGCAGGCATGGACAGGGACATTACCTTTCCTTCACAGGACACTGGGTAACTGCTGTCAGCTGGGAAGAATGCAGGATAGGGTTCAGTTTTGTTGAAGCTTGTTCTACCACCACGCCTCCAAAATTCTAATGATTCTGCCACAGCTCTCTTCTCCACCCCCTCCACTTCTTCTTCCTCTATGGCCTCTTCTGCAGATTTGTCCTCTGAACCAGCGGTGCTCCGTAACTGTTCAAGGTGCTACGCGAGCAGTCAGGCTAAAAGATGCCACGCAGTGCTTGAGTTGGTCTGCCTAGGGGACAGGAGCCACGCTGGGGCAGAGATTGTGTCAGCTCTGCAGGGGCAGGCTCAGAGGTGGTTGACTCCACACCAGCTTCAGCCAGGAATGGTTGTATGTGACAATGGTACCAACCTTCGCTCCGCCCTCCGACAGGGACACTTGATCCATGTTCTATGTTTGGCACACGTCCTGAATTTGGTGGTTGAGCAGGTACCCAGGCTTGCAGAATCTCCTGAGGCAGGCCAGAAAAGTCTGTGGTCATTTCCGCCAGTCATACAATGCCAGTGCTCAGGTAGCTGACATTCAAACATTTTTTTATTGGCATCAAGAAAAAAAAAAATTAAATCCTTTCAAGTATGTTTGCAGTTTATTTGAATGCCGTTAAAGTCTATGGAACACGAATGTGAAAAATCAAAAGGGCTAATTTTAAAGGCTTATATGCAACTTATTGCCATAAAAAAGTGTTTGGGGACCCTGGTCCTGCCCCAGGGGACATGTATGAATGCAAAAAAAGTTTTAAAAGCTGCAGTTTTTTCGGGAGCAGTGATTTTAATAATGCTTAAAGTGAAACAATAAAAATGAAATATTTCTTTAAATATTGTGTCTGGGGGGAGTCCTTAGTATGCCTGTAAAGTAGAGCATCTTTCCCATGTTTATAACAGTGCCACAGCAATATGACATTTCTAAAGCAAAAAATGTTATTCAAAACTGCTCGCAGCTGTAATGTATTGTCAGATCCTGGCAATATAGATAAAAATACCAAAGATACCCCCAAAAAAATGGCGTGAATGTCACCCCAAAATTCATACCAGGCCCTTCAGGTAAGGTATGGATATTAAGGGGAAGCCCACACCAAATTAAAAAAAAAATGGTGTGGGGGGGGGGGCCCAGGCATTATATACTCTGAACAGCAGTATATATATATTTTCCCCTGGCCCCCGGAAGAATTTACCCCCCCATCCTGACCAGAGCACCTTTTGCGATACTGCACTGCGTCACTTTAAATTACAATTGCGTGGTCGTGCGACTTTCACCCAAACAAAATTGATGTCCTTTTTTTCCCACAAATAGAGATTTTTTTTGGTGGTATTTGATCGCCTCTGCGGTTTTTATTTTTTGCAATATAAACAAAATAAGAGCGACGATTTTGAAAAAAAAAGCAATATTTTTTACTTTTTAATATATATATAATAAATATCCACAAAAAATATATTAAAAAACTAATTTCTTTCTCAGTTTAGGACCAATATGTATTCTTCTACATATTTTTGGTAAAATAAATAGCAATAAGCGAATATTGATTGGTTTGCGCAAAAGTTATAGCGTCTACAAACAAATTTTCAAACAATTCTTTTTCATGTTCGCATGTTCTGCTGCAAGCCGAACCAGGGGTTATTCGGCTCATCCCTAGTTATGACCATCTGACCTCTGCTACATCCATACAGTGTCATCATACTACAACAAGCGTAAAATGACAATAAACAAGGTACCCTAGGTCATGATAACACCATTAACCACATGACACAAAGGTCCCTCAACACGTATTTGAACAATCTATCCACATTTTTCCCAGTGTTATAGTCGCTTTATTTTTATAGTCAGGCCGATTTCAACACCCCAACCTATGATGACCTTAACCAAGTTTTCTTTTAGTGGACCAGGTACTTAAAACGTTCACAAAGCATAAAGAGGTTTGAGGGCTGACTGAAGATGACCCAAGTTAAAAAAGCACCATATTTCAGTGTTGTTATTTAGCACCTTGCACTGTTCATGACTGAGCTATTGTTCATTGCCTCCTGACCTCGTCCTCAGTCCCTGGCTGACCTGAAACCAGACAATAGGGTGTTGAGAGCAACCAATGCCCACAGAAAGGTTAGTGTGGATGAAGCTGTTTGGTTAGTTGCAAGTGTTTTAAAAATTATTTCCAGAGATACTTTGCTGCTAAGCAGGTATGAAAACATGCAATGTGCTGAACACATCCATGGGACATTGGATCACTACACTTCTCAAATAACTCTAAATTCTTAGGAGTTGTCCAGTTGACTCAAATGACCACGGTCACAAAATAATCATTGATTTGACCCCATTAACCATTAGAAAATCAAATGCATGCACCAAAATCGAAAAATCCTACTTTTGTTTTTATGGCCAGTCATCCAATCGCTTCCATCCATTAGTAAATGTCATTTATACGGATCTTATACATCCTTTCAAACATTTTTAATCTATATTTGGTAATCTGTTCCAAAGTTTGTAGCTACCGTATTTATCGGCGTATAACACGCACAAGTTTAGGGGGGGAATTTAAAAGAAAAAAACTTTTAAGAGGGAAGTTTAAGGAAAAAAACTTACATTTAAATGCCCATCAATGCAGCCTTGTCAGTGTCATTTGCAGCCTTCCATTGCAGCCTTGTCAGTCACTTGCAGCCTTGCATTTAGTCTCGTCAGTCATTTGCAGTCTTTTCTGTGGCTTTGTCATTTAAAAATGGCGCCGCTGAGATACAGAGCGAATGTCCTGTGTATCTCAGCGGCGCTCGGTAGTTCTCGGCCGCTCTCGGCGGCTTTCAGCTATTTTCGGCCGCACTCGGTGGCTTTCGGCCATTCTCGGCTATTTTTGGCCACAGTCGTCCGTTCTCGGCGGCTTTCAGCTTTCCGAAGCCGAGAATGGCCGAAAATAGCCAAGAACGGCCAGATAGCCGGGAACGGGCGAGTGCCTCGAAAATACCCCCGAAGCCGCAGAAAGAGTTAAAAATTGTGGGGGATCGGCGTATAACACGCACCCCCACTTTCCCCCTGATTTTTGGGGCGAAAAAAGTGCGTGTTATACGCCGATAAATACGGTACTTCTTTGAAAATAGCACCTCTTTCATCAAGCAACAAAAGCAAAATCCATATGTCCTGGAGCTCTTACTTTCTGCACGTCATTAACATTACATACAAATCCAGTGTAGAAAAGTAGTTGGTTTAATAATGATAAAAATGTTTTATTTTCATTATATTCTTCACTCTAATTCACAGTCCTGTAAGGGATGGAGCAGAAGTTCCCAAATGTTTAAGTATACTGTACAGTATATAAAATATATGCTTTAAATTAACAATTTCAGGTTCATAATGGGCTGCAAATACAGTAAAACATCTACTATTTACTGTTTTTTTCTACACAACTAAGTGCTAAAGCCAGGGTTAAAATCAGAAGCATAACTAGAGTCTTTAAAGAGGAAGTAAAGGCTATTTTTTTTTTTTTAAATGCAACCTGCAAGGCAAAGGCATAATGAGCTAGTATGCATAGCATACTAGCTCATTATGAATAACTTACCTGAGAACGAAACCCCCAGAGCGGTCCTCCTCCTTTATCTTCACCGCTGCCATGTATCCCGGAGGGACTTCTGGGTCTCGCTGCTCCGGCGCTGTGATTCGCCGGAGCCACAATGACGTCACTCCCGCGCATGCGCACGGGAGCCGACACGAGCGGCATATCGCCGTGATCTGCGGAGTGCTTAGTGTTCCTGCGCGCCGATATCTAAGGCGCATGCGCCGTAGACAGCGGTGCCTGTCTTTTTGTAAATATCTCCTAAACCGTGTAGATTTAGGAGATATTTCTTGGACCTACAGGTAAACCTTAATCTAGGCTTACCTGTAGGTCAAAGTGGTTTGTAAGGGTTTACAACCACTTTTAGCCCTTGTACACACGGTCGGAGATTCCGATGGAATGTTTCCTATCGGACAGTTTTGTCGGATATTCCAACTGTGTGTGGTCTGCATCGGACTGTTTCCGTCGGAATATCCGACGGACCAACTTTTCCAACTTGCCGGTAAAATTTTCCGACAAAATGCTCAGATCGGACATACTCCGATCATGTGTAGACTACTCTGACGGACAAGGTGCCACGCATGCTCAGATCAAATTCCTACACCAAAGCTATTGGCTACTAGCCTGAACGTAGTCCCGTCATAACGAAATAACGTCATCACGTTATGTACAATCGGATTTTCCGACAACTTAGTCTGACTGTGTGTATGCAACATCACTTCCGGACCTCTTCCGGAATTAATCTGTCGGAATTACTTCGACGGATTTGGTTGTCGGAATCTCCAACCGTGTGTACAAGGGCTAAGACCCCGGTGTAAAAAGCCATGAAGGGCCCGAGCCTCAGCCCTTCCCATTAATCCCAGGGCCTTTTACACCAATCACACAACTCTTTATTATGGTCCTGCAGGGGGGCCCTTTCACATGTTCTGCAGCGGGTCCCCTTCCATCTTAGTGCCCCCCACGGTGGCGAAGCGTAAATGCCTGGTCACAAATGCCACCTTTGTGACCCTGGTAGTTATGCCACTGGTGTCAGTAGTTTTTAAATTTGTGTTATTTATTTATTTTATTATTGAGCACACAGTCCTTGATATCCTACTATGCAGCCTCAGCTGCACAGAATAAATGGACAGGAATAGCTCTGTACAGAGCTTTCTATTCATTCACAAACTAGAGCATAATAAAAACAGTTTACTATGCTTCAGTCATGAATGGACAACGTTAGAGAGCAGTACTGATCACTGACTCTGTCTATTCAGAAAAGGAAGGGGCTGGTAAATAATATATTTACCTGCCCCTTCCTCATTGTCCATGTTGACAAATCTCCTGCAGCAGCAGGTCAGACAGGGTAGGGGGAACTTGGTGGGGGGGGGGGGGGTTGCAGGAGAGCGCACAGGGCCTGGGGACAGCATGGCCTGGATAGAAGGGGTGGCAGGGGTGATATATAGAGGAACCAATCTCCACCTATTTTCCTCCAGCAGCTGCTGAATGCCTCCCCTGCCACCCCTCTTATCCAGGTATACACGGGCCACCTGGAGCATGGGGTCAGGTTGTAATTGCAACCCCTGTCGGTATGCCCCTGGTAAAAATACCATATAGTGCATCAGCCTGGATGTAAACCCATGCTTCAGCACTTCATATTGTAAAAAACAGTGAAGCCCCAGTCTGTAATGCTAGCAGAGAGGAACGGTTGCTGGAACTTCAGTGAATGCTGGAAGGAAATTAGGATTGTGGTTTAGTTCCCTAAGACCCCTTTCACACTGTGCCGCCCCGGGCGTCAGTGTTAAAGCAGCGCTATATTTTGCGGCACTTCACCATTGCTTTAGCGGCACTATTTCGGCCGCTAGCGGGGCAGTTTTAACTCCCGCTAGCGGCCGAAAAAGGGGTTAAATCCGACCGCATAACGCCGCTGTATCGGAGCTTTGTTTTCAATGGGCAGGGGCGCTTTAGGAGCGGTGTATTCCCCGGTCCTAATGCGCTCCAAAGAAGCTGCTGGAAGGACATTTTCTGACGCCCTGCCAGCACACCGCTCCAGTGTGCAAGCCCTCGGGCTCCATCTGACACGCAAAGTTTGAGAGCAGGATCTAAAATTTTCCAACAACAAAATCCGATCGTTTAAATTCCAATCATGTGTAGACAATTCCGACGGACAAAGTGCCACGCATGTTCAGAATAAATGAAGAGACCACAGCTATTGGCTACTGGCCCGTTTATAGTCCCGACGTACGTGTTCTACGTCACCTCGTTAAGAACGATCGGATTTTCAGACAACTTTGTCCGACCCTGTGTATGCAAGACAAGTTTGGCCCAAAATCCGGCGGAAAAAATCAGATGGATTTTGTTGTCGGAATGTTCGACTGTGTGTACAGGGCATAGAGTTCAATATTGAGTTGGCCCACCCTTTGTAGCTATAACAGCTTCAACTCTTCTGGGAAGGCTGTCCACAAGGTTTAGGAGTGTGTCTATGGGAATGTTTGACCATTCTTCCAGAAGCGCATTTATGAGGTCAGGCACTCATAAACGCAGTGGCGGCTGGTGGTATTTTTTTGGGGGGGGGGGGTGGCCACCTGGCAGGGTTCGGTCGGTCACCAGGGCCAGACTTATCCCATCTAGGTTGCGGGCAGTGCTTCCTCCAGGCGGCGGGCGGTGGCTCCACCCTGCGTCTCCTCCTCCTGATGCTTTATGGTGGCTTCCCCTGCGTCTCCTCCCTCCTCCTCCTCCTCTGTGGCCAATATGATTGCTTGTCCTCTCAACCAATCGGGTTTCAGGACCCCCTTCCTAATTGGCCGGGAGGAGATTTAGGAAGACAATAGCGAATATTCATTCACAATTGTCACACAACTGGGTGGGCTCGGGGTGCAGTGCTCTGCACCCCAAGCACACCCTTTTTTGAAGCCTATTAGAGCCTCTGGCTCTAATCACGTGTTTCTAAAAAAAACAAAAAACAATTGTAATCCATGAGTCCGGCGCCCCGCATGTAGATTAGAGGGCCGGACACATGGATTAGAGGAATGGTGCCAAAGGTGTTCTATTGGGTTGAGGTCACATTCCTTCACCCCAAACTCGCTCATCCTTGTTTTTATGGACCTTGCTTTGTACACTGGTGTGCAGTCATGTTGGAATAGGAAGTGGCCATCCCCAAACTGTTCCCACAAAGTTGGGAGCATGAAATTGTCCAAAATGTTTGTGGCAGGTGCTGATAAGTGTCCCCTGACAACACAAGAAATGCAGCCAGCTCCTGGCAAAATCAGTCATAAAAACTCTGCTCTTTGGTGGCTATGCACCACCAACTGCCGTTTTTCTGCCAAATGAGAGGGCCCCCTATTGACCGTGAGGGACTTCCATATGACAGGAGAAAAAAACTTAGCAAAGAAGTCAGTCCCCCTATTGTAAAATCCATTTCAGATTTTTCCGATTTTCCGATTTGGATTTTGGATTTTCCAATGATATCTGACTATAAAGAGTAAAAGCATGCACCTCGTCAGGTCTATGTAGAACTTTTAATGTAAAATGTCTGGTTTATACCATCATCTATTATACAGATCTGAAATATGTGAGTGTGCGGCTGTATTTGTTTATTATGCATACTAATCCTTTCCCTCTTCATCTCTTCTCTTCCCATCAGCAGACTGCCGGGGCACCTGGCCAGAGGATGGCTAGACTGGATGAGGGTCCAGATGGACAATCACTCTAAACTGTCATGTTCGGAGGATTTTGTGTGCTGTTCTGCTTGTGATCACAGCAGAATTCCTCCAAGCAATTATGTCTGAAGCCATCCCTCATGTTGTCAGATACCACGGAATCATAGTCAAGAAGGAAAAAATGAAAATTTCTCATGACATCATTCCTGATTATCAAACAACCAACTCCGCCAGTTATGATAGTTCATTTCCAGGGGATCTATGTAGAGTCAATAACAGATATGGAAAGGGGAAATTCAACGCTGAGAGTTTAAATAAAAATACAAATAATATATTAAGGACATTACCGACTCAGCTTAATTATAACTGGGGTTCCTGAAGCCTTAAAGGGAAAGTAAAGGCTAAAAAAAAACAACAAAAAAAACACACCCTGCAAGGCAAAGGCATAATGAGCTAGTATGCATAGAATACTTGCTCATTATGAATAACTTAACTGAGAACGAAGCCCCCGAAGCGGTCCTTCATCTTCATGTCCGCCGCTGCCATGGATCCCGGAGTGACTTCCGGGTCTCGCTGCTCCGGCGCTGTGATTCGCCGGAGCAGCGATGACGTCACTCCTGCGCATGCGCACGGGAGCCGACACTCGCGGCATATCGTTGCGATCTGTGGCCTGCCCAGTGCGCCTGCGCGCCGCTGTCTACGGCGCATGCGCCGTAGACAGCGGTGGCTGTCTTCGGGCAAATATCTCCTAAACCGTATAAGTTTAGGAGATATTTCTTGGTCCTACAGGTAAGCCTTAATCTAGGCTTACCTGTAGGTCAAAGTTGGTTGTAAGGGTTTACAACCACTTTAATAGAATGCATACAGAGAAAATTAAACCAGAGAGGTTTAATAAGGGGCTTCCAATAGAACACACACTGCGGAATAGGTACATTTTATTGATAGAAAAATCATAAATATAAACATATCATAAGGCAAAATAGCCAAAACAATTAATCAGAACCTTCACCAATAGAATGATTAAATCTTAATGACAACGTTGTCATGATTAAAAAACAGCCCAGGTTTATCAGCACACTCACAGTCACTCCAGCTGCATGATTTTATATCCAAGCTCAATATTAGTGATAAAAACATCAAACTTACATATACATGGGATCTCAAAGTCTTATCTTTCCTTGACCTCCCGATCACCACCAATGGGGGTAGTTTGGAGACTAGAACATTTAGAAAAGCCACTGTGGCAAATATGCTACTTCAGGCCTCCAGCCATCATCCGCCATCGCTTATTAGGGGGACCCCAACTGGACAGTTCCTCCGTATTCAGAGGAACTGCTCAAGTGAGGCTGCCTATCAGTCTGAGTCACATGAAGTTTATCAGAGACTTAGACAGAGGGACTACTCCCACAAAACTATCAGAAATGCGCGCAGAAGGGGCTCCTCAACCAAACGAGGGGACCTTCTTGTTCCCAAACAGACAAATGATTTGCATTCACAATCCATCATACCCCAATCCTCCCCAGTGAGAATCATTGCCCACTATGGGGCCCAATGGGAGGAGGTTAGGTCAATCTTGGACAAGCATTGGTCAGTCTTGACAAGATCTCCTGACCTTACCAGTATCGTGGGCCCACAACCATTGCTAGTCTTTAGGAGAGCCAAGAACCTCAAAGATAACCTTGTACATTCAGAATTTACTCGTAGTCCATCCAACAGCTGGCTGATGAACATGCCTCATTCTAACGGCATGTTTACATGCAGCCATTGCCACATCTGTCAACATGTTGAATGCATAGATAAGTTCACTGATGCAGATGATAATAAAGTCTATCAGATCCAACAATTTATTAACTGTAGTATTGAAAAGGTCTTGTATATTCTACAATGTCAATGCCAAAAACTATATGTTGGTAAGAGGAAATGAGAGTTACGCATATGCATCGGTGAACACTTGTGTTCTTTACTGTAACACCTGGGTTCTTTACCGTAAGAGCAGAAAGGATGTGGAATTCCCTTCCACAGGCAGTGGTCTCAGGCGGTGGGTGGGCATTGATAGTTTTAAAAAACTATTAGATAAGCACCTGAATGACCGGCACATACAGCGATATACAATGTAATACTGACATATAATCACACACATAGGTTGGACTTGATGGACGTGTGTCTTGTTTCAACCTCACCGACTATGTGACTATGTAAATATCCCCAAATCAGCAGTCGTCAACCACCGGGCTGTGGCCTCTCTGCAGCCAGGCCGCGGGAGCGGGCAGCTGGCATGAGACACCTGGGCGGGCAGCATAAGAGAGCCGGGTGGATGAAAGAAGTGAGCTGGCGGGCAAGCCGAGATGACATCCTCTCTCCCTGCCCCGCATCCCCGCTCTTCCGCCCTCACAGCCAGTGTTCTGTCAGCCCCAATATCGGCGGTAAAGCGGGGAGCAGAGAGTTCTCATCATCTCTCACCACCCCACATCACCGCTCTCCTGCCTTCACTCACAACCCACCACTGCACAGAGGCCTGCCTCTGTGCTAAATGGACCAGTGCTGCCACTAATGCAGTGACAATCCACATCTTGTGGCAGGCAGCATGACAAGTGACAATTCTCATCTGGTGGCAGGCAGCGTGGTAAGTGACAATTCACATCTGGGGGCAGGCAGTGTGACAAGTAACAATCCACATCTGGTGGCAAGTGACAATCCACATCAGGTGACAGGCAGCGTGGCAAGTGACAATTCTCATCTGGTGGCAGGCAGCATGGCAAGTAACAATCCACTGGTGGCGGGCAACGTGGCAAGTCACAGGTTGCATTTGGTGGCAGGCAACAGTGGCAAGTGACACTCTCAGAGCGCCCACATATTCTGCATTATAGTGAGTTGAACTATTTAATTTTTTACTACACTGTAATAATAGAACTAATGCGCTTCAGTCACCATATCAAACATGGTGCCGTGATGATTCAAGCGCTAACATCAGCCATTTCCCTGACAAATTGTCCACGAACAATCGCTTAGACCCCGGGTGCCCCACCCCCCGGTCCTTGGCACAATTTTCTTTCACGCAGCCAGTCCCCCATGCCAAAAAGGTTGGGGACCGCTGCCCCAAGTGACCCCTTTTTGGAAAGTAGACAGTCCAGGGTATTTAGTAAAAGGCATGGCAAGTTTTTTGAAAAATGAAGACATTAACCGTTTCAGCCCCGGAAGTAATGGCGGCGATCTGTGATTTTTATCATGACTGCGACATTATGGAAGACACATTCGACTCTTTTGACTGTATTTTGGGACCATTGTCATTTATGCAGCGATCAGTGCTATAAAAAGTTTTATAGCACTGATTACTGTGTAAATGACATTGGCAGGGAAGGGGTTAAACACTAGGGGGCGTTCAAGGGGTTAAGTGTGTCCAAGGGAGTGATTCTAACTGTGGAGGAGATGGGCTACCACTAACATGACAGCGATCACTGCTCCCAATGACAGGCAGGGCTGTCTTTAAGGCAAGGCAAAAGGGGCAGCTGCCCTGGGCACTGTGATTATTGTGGGGCCCAAAGCAGCTGCCGCATACTTGCCAACTATCCCAGTTTAAATTCCCTTGATCCTTGAAGTTTTAGCCCTGTGCTGTGTCCCAATATCTCAGTATGAAGTGCTGCTACTAATGCTGCCTGCCTCTGCCCCATTTTTGTGTACAGATGACTAACCTGCAGACCCTGTGTTTACATGTAAATAACCGGCATTCATTGCAAAGTAAATAGTTGCGGTCGGCAGCATTCATATGTAAATAAAGGTGGCATTCATATGTATATCATGCAACCCTGCAGTGAGGAGATGATGTGCTGTAACCTCTAGCAACCAGTCAATAAGCAATAATGATATGCTGTAACCACTGGCAACCAATTGCAATTGCTGCCTGATCTGATACAGTAACAGATTTTTAGTCTAGCTTCGATTTATGTCTCAGAGCAGGTGGAGACTGAAATTGCATGGGGGGGGGGGGCACGAAAATTTTTGCCCAGGGTCCAAAGGACATTAAAGACGGCCCTGATGACAGAGAGCAGTGATCTCTGTCATGTCACAAGGCAGAACGGGGAAATACCTTGTTCACGTAGGCATCTCCCTGTTCTGCGGCTCCGTGACAAGATCGCTGGGACAGCATAGCCAGTCACACAGCATTTCCTTCTTTCACTCCAACTCAGAGAACAGTCCTTGGCTTGTTTTTTGTTGTTGTTGTTGTTTTTATTAGGGGATAATAATTTGGATGGGGTAGGGAATTATAGGATGCCCAACTTGAAAAATGTCCAAACAAAAAATCAGGGGCAACTTTCTCGCTATTTACACCCTCCCCTTCTTCCTTCCACCTGCACACACTTAGTTCCCTTATGTACAGCACCTGCTGGTCACTCCTAGAGGAACAGTCTCGTGTTAGCTCAGTAACAGCCCATTACAGTCTAAGAACTTGTCCATTTTTTGTAGCAGATGTGAAGTGACCAGCATCTCTCATCACCTTCTGCTTCCCCGTAGACACTGATCCCAGTTCTACTGCTGCAAAAATGCTAGCCTGTCTGGCTGCCACCAGTCCACCTGGCTGCTTTCTCTTCCCTGTCCTCCTAACTGACACACACATGGAGACTCCCCAGGGCAATGTTAGATTAAGGCCTCTTTCACACTGACGTCCCGTTCAGGCCCGCCTGTCAGTTTTTCAGGCGGACCTGAACGGGTGCTCCATAGAGCTCTATGGAGCGTCGGATGTCAGCGGTTTTTCCATCCGTCTGCGGATCGGATCGGGTGACGACGGGCACTGCGGTCCGTCGTCATCCGATCTCCCATAGGGGAGAGCGGCGCTGTGACAGGTCCGTCCCTGCGCAGTGTGCGGAGACGGAGCTGTCATCTCCCTGCTCAGCGGGGATCGGCGGAGTGATCCCCGCTGAGCAAACGGATATCCACAGGGCGGATCAGAACTGATCCGCCCCGTGTGAAAGGACCCTAAGACTTGACACACCGCTGTCTTCAAGAGAACACTGCCACAGTTGACAGTCTCTCCCCTTGTCTGTCCCTGCACCATCCTGATCTACTCATTTCAGAGTTGATTTACTAAAACTGGAGAGAGCAAGATCTGGTGCAGCTGTGCATGGTCAGCCAATCAGCTTCTAACTTCAGCTTGTTCAATTAAGCTTTGAAGATAAATCCTGGAATCTGATTGGTTTCTATGCAAAGCTGGACCAGATTTTGCACTCTCCAGTTTTAGTAAATCCACCCCTCTGTCTCTCCTTGCTCTCTCTGCTGCCTCTCCGGCTTGAATTTCTCCAACTTCCTCCTGTGGTAGGATCCTTTCAGGCCAGCCTCCCTAGCTCCAGCCCGAGGTAAAACCCCTCCCCAGCAGGGGTCCCTCAAGGAGCTCCAACAGACTTCCTCAGCACTGCTTCTCCATCTTCCACCCGACTCCCTGACTAGCATGGCTCATTTCTTTTTATAGGCTCCTCAGTCCCCTGCCAGGCCCATTCCTAGGGATTGGATAAGGGCTCATAAATATTCAAGGCAACCCCACCTAGCCTCTGCCCACTATGTTCCAGAATGTTCTCCAGCATTCTAGAAGGAGGGGGAGGCACCAGAGAGCTGCCAGGATGAGTCATTCAACCTCGGCCTCTAATACTGTAACCCTGACCCAGATTCAGTGACTCAGGTTTTCCCCTGGGCCAGACCTTACTTTGCCTCTATTCTAGTAGCACACACTGGATGGTGCTACAGAAGGAAGGAAGGCATGGATTAGGAAACCGGGAGTGATGGTGGAGGGAGAGAAAGAGTGAGTAAGGGCAAAAATAGGAAAATGGAGAGGAAGGAAGGGAGGAAGAACCTAGGATTCTACAGCATTAAAAGAAATGGGGTTTCAGCTTAAACTGATTAATGCAAAATGTAAACTAATGCAGAAACAGATACACTGGTAATGAAAGTACATTTAATTCAAACATGCGCATTTTTTATTTTATGCGTAACTCCAGGCACATATAAAAATACAATTTAATCCACTTTAAAGTTGATTTAGAAATAATTAAATATATTTCACATGCGGCATTTAAATTATACTGTCCTGATATCACCCTGTGCAGCAGCACCCAGAAGGAGTACGGAGGGCCAGCTGTGTAAGTCAGTTTGGCTCATCTGTATTACATAGCACAGCTCATCTAACACTGATCACCAGGGCCAGGACAAGGGGTGGGCAGGACGGGTGGCTGCCCTGGGCACTTTGGCATTATGTGAGGTGGGTGGCGTGCTGTGAGGAGATTGGGGGGAGGGGATTTGTGTTGGGAGGGGGAATTTCAGGGCGCCAAAGGAGTAAGCCCTTGTACACACGGTCGGAGATTCCAACGGAATGTGTCCTATCGGACCGTTTTGTGGGATATTCCGACTGTGTGTGGTCTGCATCGGACTGTTTCTGTCGGAATATCTGACGGACCAACTTTTCCAACTTGCCGGTAAAATTTTCCGACAAAATGCTCTGATCGGACATACTCCGATCATGTGTAGCCTACTCCGACGGACAAAGTGCCACGCATGCTCCGATCAAATTCCTAGACCAAAGCTATTGGCTACTAGCCTGAACGTAGTCCCGTCGTAACGAAATAACGTCATCACGTTATGTACAATCGGATTTTCCGACAACTTTGTCCGACCGTGTGTATGCAACAGTTTCGGACAAAATCCGTCGGACAAAATCCAACTGATTTGGTTGTCAGAATGTAGGACCATGTGTACAAGGGCTTAGAATTGTTCTGGGAGGGGAAATTTGGGATAAAGTGCTGGGAGGGGGAATTTGGAGTGGGGGGAGAGGATATGTACTTGGAGGAAATTTGAGGGGTAGAAAATTTGTGCTGAGAGGGGTGATTTTTTTTGGGGGGGGGCATTTGTGCTGGGAGGGGATATTTCAGCAGGGGGGAGGGTGTGATTGTCCTGGGTGGAGGGGAATTTATGCTTAGGGGGTAAGCAAGCAGATTCATGTTCAATTTCCGTTGGGGGGGGATTTATGCTGTCACATAAGGCTCATACATCTGGGGGGGGCTCAGTTGTGGCATGCTCGCCCTGAGCTCTAGATGACCTTGTCCCGCCACTGTAGAGAGCAGAGTGATGATCTCATCAGGACACTCCATAAGGTACAGGGGAGGCTTGCTGGTCTTGGATTTTAATCACCTGCCAGTCAAATGGCCTTTTAGAAAGAATTCTTTATTAAAGGTTCTGGAGCTTAGTATATTGTAGCTTAAGACGTGGGTCATATTGGATGGTCTGCCTCATCAGTGTCCTGTTGACCCTTTATTTCCCTACCATGGGCTTCAGTGGCTCCTTGTGTTGTTCAGCTAAATTGCAGTCAGCAGAGAGGTCCTGCACCTGTGTGTGCTGTTTGGCAGGGGGCGCCTAATTGCACAACTGGTTGAACACTGATCCCTGGTGGATTACTTTTCAGAGGCCATTTCACAGGCAGTGAGGAGTAGATATGTCACCTCCTATCCCCCCCTTTTAACTATTAAAATGCCAACCCACCACAATGCAACTGCATGATTTGCATTTGAATGGATCATGTTTGGCAGTTGTAGCTCCTGCAAATAATTTTTTGCTCCATTAGCTCAGCCAAAAATTTCAACGCCAGTATGCATACAGCCCTAAGCAGCTGCAGTTCATGTTTTTAGGTGGGTGGTCAATGCCAGTAAAACTGTTGAGCAACATCCTGCTTTTATTGCCTCCTGGCCACCTGTATTTACTTTGAGTTGACTCTAAAGATGGACTATGAGTGTAAAGACGTCATCACACCTTATAGTCCATTGATACTTCCCTCAGCCCCAGTATGGACCTGCAGCTGCACCCCCAATCCAGGGACTGAACTTGCAATGCTATGCATTCCCCAAAGCAAAAAAATAACAAATACACTTTTTTGGTGTAGCCAAGCCATGGGTCTCCTTTGGTCTAATGAGAACCTCCAGAGTTAGGGATAGCTGACATACTTCTATGTATAGTGGGTTACAAGGCATTGTGGTTGTAATGCAAGGTAGATTCATGGGCGCCAGACACTTCTTGAATGCAAAGAGATTTATTGTCTTAAATATAACTGTGGTAGAGAGGGTTAAGGCAGGACACCCTTTAGTAGTTGCAATGTGAATTGGCAGACTCCGAGACTCCTATAGGTAGACGGCCATGCAGGGAAAGGCACCCAGCCAGACACCACATCTGCATGTGTAGACACGCTGTCTCCTATGGCAACAATCTTGAACAGTTCCTAACAAAGGTACAGTTAACTCTTTGACTTCCTCTACAATCTCCTCTTGTAGATCTTCACTTAACTGAGCTCCCAGTCTCTCTCAATAGACTTACTGATCCACTGCCACTGGATCTCCTGAGCTCTTCCAATCTTCTCACTGAGTATCTTCCTCAAGCGTCCCTGGCTTGACACACATGGCTGCTCTGCAAGCATCACATCCACTGGCTGGGTCCCTTGCTTGACATCTGCTGAAGTTTTCCAATTCTTCACCATGCCATGTTGGTGAGAATACTGCTCTGGTTCTGGCTTCAGCTACTCACAATGGTCCCTGGTAACAAGGTGGATGGTCCCTTAGTGGTGACAGCTTCCCTTCTACCTCCGACCACTACAGGTTCTCCAGCCAGCAGAACTGTCACTTCTGGTTGGACCGCAAGCCCCAACCCTACCAGACAGATTTGCCCGGGATAGGCCTCAAGCTCAGGCCTAGCAGCCCGGGGCAGCACAACACATGTCCACCCAGACAGCCGTCCATGTGGCACAGAACCCCGATCACCTGACCTCACCCAAATAATTAGGCTCTCCCAGCAGGCCAAGGGACCCAACAAGGGTCCTGCCCATTGGCTGAGATACCCCATCTATTGCTAATCTGTCCTTACAGTGCCCTTGTTTTATCTAATGTGACCAGATACCCAGCCATCTAATGACAGAAGTGCAGAAATTCCAGAATCAGGATGGAATCCATTGATCTCCTATCAATTGGCAAAGGCAACTATACCTGGCAGGTAAATTTACTAACAGTAAATGTAGCACCCTGATGTTTATTTGCCTAAACATCAGGGTGCTACATCGGTATAATCAACAGGGGTGCATTTTTTTTTTTTTTTAAAGTGGACTATGACTTTGAGTGGTTGTGACATCCATCATTGTAATCATTCTGCACAACTGGTTAACTTTCAAAATGTTATGGCTATTCAGCAACAAGCCTATTACTTTGCTGGTCGCAACAAGTTCCAGGGTAGCATGCACTAACCAATATAGTTCTTAGAAATTTAAGTTGCACAGCACTAGACATGTGCGCTGTCAATAAATTTGTTCAATTTCGTTCCGTTCCATTTCGTATTAACCGTTAATTCGTATTTTCGTAATTCGTGTCTGAAATTCAATTTGGATTCGTATGAAACACGAATTTTCGTTAGGTTTGTAAACTTTTCGTAACAATTACAAACGTTCGTTATGATGAATTTAAATAGCAAAAAATACCTTTCTCAATATGGCAGTCGTCGACTCATTATGCTCATTATGAGGGGCTCCCACCATCCCTGCGCTGTGCTCATTATGAGGGTCTCCCACCATCCCTGTGCTGACTTCCTGGGTTTGTACCCCTACTGTGCTCATTATGAGGGGCTCCCACCATCCCTGTGCTGTGCTGACTTCCTGGGTTTGTACCCCTACTATGCTCATTATGAGGGGCTCCCACCATCCCTGCGCTGTGCTCATTATGAGGGTCTCCCACCATCCCTGTGCTGTGCTGACTTCCTGGGTTTGTACCCCTACTGTGCTCATTATGAGTGGCTCCCACCATCCCTGTGCTGTGCTGACTTCCTGGGTTTGTACCCCTACTATGCTCATTATGAGGGGCTCCCACCATCCCTGTGCTGTGCTCATTATGGGGGGCTCCCACCATCCCTGTGCTGTGCTCATTATGAGGGTCTCCCACCATCCCTGTGCTGTGCTGACTTCCTGGGTTTGTACCCCTACTGTGCTCATTATGAGGGTCTCCCACCATCCCTGTGCTGTGCTGACTTCCTGGGTTTGTACCCCTACTGTGCTCATTATGAGGGGCTCCCACCATCCCTGTGCTGTGCTGACTTCCTGGGTTTTTAACTTTATCATAACAAATAATCAGAATTATTATGACAATAATAAAACAATATTAACAAACATTCTTATTTTGTCCGATTCTGAATCTCCCATCGACTACCAGTACCAGTCTCCCACTCCCATACTAAGAAAGGTCATTTTCCCAGCCCTCACTAGCGGAACTTAGTAACGGAATTTGGATCCGAAATTCATCAATGAAATTTTGTATACAATTCGGAAGCAGAGAAATTTGTATTTAGGATGCTTTCGAATGTACGAATTTTTGGAAATTCGTACGAATTTTCGATTCATACGAAACGAACCGCACATGTCTACACAGCACAGGATTATATGACAGGAGGATGAACTGTTACTTCAAAGCAATTTTGTACCTGACTGCAATGGGTTCTTTAATATGTAAAATGAAAGTACACTTTTTAAAGAGGAAGTAAACCCCGATGAGTTTACTTCCTCTTTGTCTCCCTGCAAAGGTAAAGCATAATGGGCTACTATACATTGCATAGTAGCCCATTATGTGTCACTTACCTGACATAGGTGCCAGTGATGTCACCTCTGTCCCCTGTAGTCCGGAGCATCCATCTTCTTCCAGGTATCACTGCTCCTGCCACTCACAGTGCCGGACCAGCGTTGACGTCACTCCCACGCATGCATATGGGAGCCGCCACTAACGGCATATCGCAGGCGATAGTGCGCCTGCGTGCCGCTGTCTACGGCACATGCGACGTAGACAGCTGTCACTGTCTTTTAGTAAATATCTCCTAAACCGTGTAGGTTTAGGAGATATTTCTTGGACCTACAGGTAAGCCTTAATCTAGGCTTACCTGTAGGTCAAAGTGGTTTGTAAGGGTTTGCAACCACTTTAAGAAGGTAGCTCTTTGTATAAGATTATAAGATTTGAAATGCACTATTTTTTTTTTTTTTACTGTTTGAACTTGCCCTTTAATGAAAATTTAGCAGGTTCTGCAGCTGCATACTACAGATTAGTGACAACCCTAGTTCCTGCTGGTAAAAGTACCCGGAGTGCTAGCATATATTTATTTACCAAGTCATTATTTGTGTTGTTAATACCCTGGCACGTGTTCTGGTCAAGTGCCGGCCAATATGTCTGGCACACAGGAAACCAGTCTTGACACTCACAGCCAGGGGTCTCAGACCCTCGCCCAACAGTGGGCACTTAATGACGTTGGAATAGAAGATCCTGGGTGGGTCAGTCAAGCAGTAAATGCAGACACATTATCACCTGAGGACTTGCAACAATTTCACACCAATTAAGCAAGAATGAGAGAGGAGGGTAAGCTACTCATTGCTCAGATGCAGCAGCTGACAAGAGCTGGACATGCAGCTTGATTGACAGGTGAACAGCCTTCCCTTGCAAGAGGGCATGATTATAGATAGGGGAAAGGGGCTCATTACAATGCTAATGCTTTGCAATTAACCCATTTACCTGCCCACTGCTCCAGGCAGACACCCACATTCCTATCCAGGATTTCATGGGTATAAAGTAGCAGTAAGATTGCCTTTTTATGGGCAGAGATCTCATCAATAATCAATTTTGTGGCACAACAAGGCAAGCCTAAACAGAAGCAGCAGTAAAACCAATTTACTATAGGATTGCAGCTTGATTGAAAAATCCCACCATATGTCGCTCTGAAGTGAACACTGATGCCTCATACACAAGGTCGGAAATTCCGACGGAAAAAGTCAGATCGGATTATCGCGTGTGGGCTCTATCGGACTTTTTTTGTCGGAATTTCCGATGGAAAAAGTTTGAGAGCTGGATCTAAAATTTTCCGACAGCAAAATCCGATCTGACTTTTTACGATTGTGTGTAGAGAATTCCAACGCACAAAGTGCCACGCATGCTTAGAAAAAATAATATTATTATCTCCATATTAAAAATATATTTTTAATATGGAGATTAAAGCTATTGGCTACTGGCCTCTACATAGTCCCGTCATATGTTTTTTACGTCACTTCATTCCAAACGATGGGATTTTCCGCCAACTTTGTGCAACCGTGTGTATGCAAGACAAGTTGCGGCCAAAATCCATCGGGAGAAATCCGACGGATTTTGTGGTCGGAATGTCCGACCGTGTGTGTGGGGCATGAGACTAAATAAAGAAAAATTGTTAGGCCAGTAATGTTGCACACATGCTCATGCCACTGGGGATTTTTGGGGGGAGAATTTGAAAGACACCTGTACCCCTGTATGTTTTTAAAGATACAACCGTCGAAATGTTGAACACATAGCTATGACATCTGTAAGTTTTGTTTGATACTGTATGCTATCAAAATATTAGTGTTATTATTATATATTCATTATCCTATTCTAGAAATATGATTTCTCCTTGCTCTCACCCCTGAAGAAGGAGGAAATTATTCACTCTGAAATGCGTCCAGTGTGAGAAACCAAAAAATGTATTGTATATTTATGTACATGATGGTGTAAAAGCTTTAAGACGTGTTTTAACATTTCATGTTTTTTATATACATATTTCTAAATCATTCTAATAAATATTTTGAAATGATCTATATACATTATTTAAATCTTCTTTGAGCTAGTTTGTGCCTTAAAAGTCCACCACATATAGGGTTGCCACCTTTTCTTCAAGCCAAACCCGAACACTTTAGCGGCACTGGGCACATTTGTTTTTGTAGTATACACAATAGGATTATAAAAGACCTGGGACACCTTTGGGTGCCCAAGGAGCAAACAATGGGTGTGGCCAAACTGCTCTTTCTGATATCATGACCCCCCTCCCCCCCCCGGAGTGATGCCAAACCTGCCCCCAGACAGTGACCCGCAGCTCCCAAATGGCAACAGATTTTTGTGTGACTACAGCGGAACCTTGGTTAATGAGTAACGCGGTTAACAAGCGTTTTGAAAGACGAGCAACTTTTTTTTTTTAAATTCTGACTCGGTAGAAGCAGAATTCAAGCTAATGGGGTGTTCAGTACCACATTTGGCCAGAGGTGCAGGGGGCACCGGTGACACACCTCTGGCCAAATGGAAATTTGGAAAATTTGGAAATTTGGAAATACTTTTGGAAATACTTAGCATCACTTGGAAATCCTCGGAAACACTCGGAAATACTCAGTTCCTGAGTGTTTCCGAGGCTTTCCGAGTTCAGCCGAGCTGCCCCCGATTATTTCTGGCCCCCCCCCACCTCTGGCCACATGCAGTATTGCATGCAATAGAAGTCAATGCGGAACGAATTATCTTTGTTTCCATTGACTTCTATGGGGAAACTCGCTTTGATATGTGAGTGCTTTGAAATACAAGCATTCTCCTGGAGCGGGTTATGCTTGTAATCCAAGGTTCCACTGTATCTCAGTTACTTGAGGAGCCAAAGCCTAGTCTATATAATGTGTCCGGGTTTCAGGCAGACTGAAACCCATACACAAGATTCCAAACCCGAACTGTCCGGGTGAATCCTGGACAGGTGGCAACCCTAACCACATAGGGGATTTTTTCTTGTTTCTGAGACTAAATAAAACCGTCTGAATTGTGCATGAGTTTTTTTTACGTGTAGCCAGGTGCTTAACTAAGAATGGAGAGTGAGAGGAACACTGGCTGAAGCTGCTCTCTGTAGCTGCTGTCCTGTGGTGGTGAACCGGTAAACAGCTGCTTCAGGAAGAAGAAGGAGCTGCTGAGCAGGGTGTGTTCAATAGACTGCATCAGGCAGCACTGCACTGTGGGAACTGTAGTCTGGAGGAGAGACTCTGCTTTGGTGATCAAAAGCTTTTGAACTACATTCCCAAGAGAGGAGATTACGGGAGGAAGGGAAAGACCTGCATTTTCCCAGGCTGTACAGGAAACAACTTTCTCTTGTCGTGAGGGAGCATGGAGAGTGCGAATCACTGTCCGGGGTGCACAGTGGCTGCTGCATATTGACAGTCTGAGCTGGGTCTGGGGTGCTGAGTTTGGTGTCGACAGCTAGTGTTATCTGGGTGAAGAGCAGAGAGTGGACTAATTGCTGTGTGTGACCAGATGGTGAGCTGCAATATCACTGGAACTGGTGAGCTGCTGCTGTGGGGATTTACTACCTGCTGCTAGAGAGAAAGAGCCCTTTAGGAATTGACTAGACAGCCATCTAGTAGCCTTATTTGCTGCCAGCAGGTGGGACTGTCCTCCTGTAAAACTGGGCCCCAACACTAGCCGGCTGAAGAGCTTAGAATTTTTGGGGGGGCTTTATCCACCTCCCTGTTAGGGATATTGGGGAAGAAATTTTAGCTGGTCGGGTCTATCATATATATATATATATATATATATATATATATATATACCGTATATACTCGAGTATAGGCCGACCCGAATATAAGCCGAGGCCCCCAATTTACCCCCAAAAAAACTGGCAAACTTATTGACTCGTGTATAAGCCGAGGGTGAGACATGCCTGTCCATCCCTGTGTGTGTGTCCGTCCATCCCTGTGTGTCCGTCCATCCCTGTGTGTCCGTCCATCCCTGTGTGTCCGTCCATCCATCCCTGTGTGTGTGTGTGTCCATCCATCCATCCATCCCTGTGTGTGTGTGTGTCCATCCATCCATCCATCCCTGTGTGTGTGTGTCTCCATCCATCCATCCATCCCTGTGTGTGTGTGTCTCCATCCATCCATCCCTGTGTGTGTGTGTCTCCATCCATCCATCCATCCCTGTGTGTGTGTGTATCCATCCATCCCTGTGTGTGTGTGTCTCCATCCATCCATCCCTGTGTGTGTGTGTCTGTGTGTGTGTGTGTGTGTGTGTGTGTGTGTGTGTGTGTGTGTGTGTGTGTCCAGCCTACCTGTGTCCCGAGCCTTTGTCCCGAGCCTCCGTCCCGTGCCTTGCCTCCTTGCCTCCGTCCCGTGCCGTGCCTTGCCTCCGTCCCGTGTCGTGCCTTGCCTCCGTCCCGTCCCGTGCCGTGCCGTGCCTTGCCTCCGTCCCGTGCCTTGCCAGGATCGCCGCTCTTCGTCGGCGCCTCGGCGGCCATTGTAAAATTCAAAAGCCGCGCCTCCGCCTTCGCCTGTGATAGGCGGAACACTGAATTTCCCAGCAGCCTGTGTTCCGCCTATCACGGACATCGTCTCATCCTCATCCGTAGTACGAGGATGAGACGATGTCCGTGATAGGCGGAACACAGGCTGCTGGGAAATTCAGTGTTCCGCCTATCACAGGCGAAGGCGGAGCCGGAGGCGCGGCTTTTGAATTATAGAATGGCCGCTGTCTGTCTGCTCGACACGCTGATCGAGCAGGCAGACAGCGATGACTCGAGTATAAGCCGAGGGGGGCACTTTCAGCCTCAAAAAAGAGGCTGAAAATCTCGGCTTATACTCGAGTATATACGGTATATATATATAATTTTATTTTTCTGATTCTAATATAGGCACAGATTGATGATATTGAGTAAGCTATATGTGTTAGTAGATGTAGAGTCTTCTGGCCTGATTGCTTAACTATAGTGACAATTAATGTATCTATTGTTTAATTAAAATCCAGTATCTGGCAGTGTTGAAATCTTGCTGTCTACAATTTATGCACAAGATAACGATACTGAGTAGGTGCTATACATATGTATAGTGTCTAGTATATTGTTTGTATGGTGGCCACTAGATGACAGCTATCAGGAATCTTTATGTCGTGAACTGGGTGATTCCCTTCTGTCATTCCAAATACATCCAATGATTCCAGTTTATGAGCTTGTGGCGGGACAGGGCCGTATTAAATGCCCCGGTGCCCCGACTGCCTTGCTCTCTGTCCAGATGGATGAGTGAAGGATTGATCTGGGCGCTGTTAGGTCACAGCTGTAAGTCCCGACATTATCATGAATGAAGTGACGGTGCATGCGCGGTAGCATATTCTGTAACGTCAGGCTCACAGCTGATTCAGATGAGCACTGACGTCTTAGGGCGGCAGTTTTGGCGCAAATTCCACCCTATTTAAGAATGAAATCATTATTTGCATATGTGGGTCATTATTTGGAGGTACTTTCAATGGTGGAAGATGTATCCAGTTCAGATTAGGTGAAGAATGTGGACGGTTTAGCTATGACATCCTCTCTGTGGGAGTTAAGGTATATAAATTGCGTTTTAATTTGACTGGATGATATAGGATGTGCAGGCTTTCTGGGAATGTAAATGTATTGTTTCTCCTATGCTTTTTCCAGATCTGATACTGTGCACTATATCCCGGCCATTGGAATCTGCCCACCTTTTTTGTTCATAGATTTGAACAGAATGTTTCTCTTCTAGGTATGTTTCATCATATGATATAGAATAAATGGCTAAACTATGCTTTAAGTGGAGGGTATGTTATAGTTGTGTGTCATCTATCTTTTCCCCCTTTTTTCAATACCTTTTGGTTAAACATAGGATTGAACAGCTTAAATTGCCAATCCCTATATATTGGACCCTTTTTTGGCTTTTAGGATAAGCCCTTCCAGTCAACCCCAGGCCCACCTGACATAGACAGACGCCCAGTCCACACTATACTGCTCTGGTAGGAATGTGTAATGCCCCTGAGGGGCTTCTCAAAGTCAATACCTACCAGATGTAAGTTTTTTTTTTTAACTACTGTATAACAACTATCCTGATATCAACTATTTATGAACTTAGGAATATTTGTGAACGTATATTATTTGTATCCATTTGTTTCTTTTACAGCAACTTTACTACATTCATTCCTCTCCAAAGAAACCCCTAAAGAAGACGACAAGGCGAAACTCGTTGGGTTGTGTATCTCTGTATATGTGAAATATTGTTACCATGGTTATGCATGACTGCATAATACATCTGTCTATAGAGGAATTACTATACTTTGGAGAGGGGGAAGTTTGTTTAATCTATTAGAGTTACACTGTATAACTTTTATGTCTATTATTTGGTATAGACACAATTTTAACAATTTATAATAAAATGAAATTTTAACATCATATTGTAAGAATCATTCTAGGAGGAGGTTTCAGCACCTATAAAGTCCCAATAGTTTGTTGTTTCTTATTGTGTAGACTCCCCTTTAGAGCTGCTCCACAGAGACCTTTACTTATTGCCTATGCTAGGGGGTACCTCTCAGGGGACATTGCACCTTATTCTAGTCATTCTCCTAGAGTGCACTATAAACTAGTTATAGTACTATTATTTACATTGCATTTAAGGATTATATGCACTGTTTATTGCTGACTTTGCTGATTCATGAGCTACCCCCAGTCTAATGGTACAGAACTCTATTCTAAGTTAGCTTGACAAAATGAATATACTGAGTTCATTTACCACTAAACCATTTCTAAAGTCTAAAGTCTATTTCTTGATACTAATTCACAGTTGAGTTAAAAGTATCCACACTTGTGTTTCTATAAGGGTGTGCAGTAACTTTCACTCAATCAAGTATGTCAGAAGGGCTGAGGATGTTCTTGGAGTTGAGGCGCAGGACAGAGAACCCAAATTACCAAGCGGCTCCTTCGGGGGTAGTGCTATGAATGTATAAATTTGTCTCATCTAGAGCAGTGGTTTTCGGGCCATGGCCTTCCTCCTGCTGGACCTCCAGCTAGCTGCAAATCCCATAAATTACCTCAATGTCTTCCAGCTCCCAACCTCTCATAGTAGCCCCAGGCCCCCTGAGATTTCACAGTGCCCCAACCACCACCCACATTTTATCCATCCTCTTATAGTGCCCTCCGGGCCCCTGCAGTGCCCCCCCCCCCCCCCACCAGCCTGCTGCAGAGCCTCCATTTCCCCATGGCGACAACAGAAAATTCACTTTCTGTCCTATTGGCAATTGTCCTGAGTGCAGTGAAGGGAAATCATATCAGTGGGGACACTAACAACAATAAAAATCTGACAGAGGTTTTAACCCTTCCTCATTCTATTCAAAAGTAGAAAACTGTTTTGGCTGAAGTTTTACTTAAAGCGGAGGTCCACCCTAAAATGGACCTCCGCTCATCGGAATCCCCCCCCCCTCCGGTGCCAGGGGGGAGAGGGGTGCAGTTACCTGGATAATCCAGGTAACTGCACCCACTTCCGGGCTAGCTCTCTGCGGAAAGGGGCGTACGTTACATCCCTTTCCACAAGCGCCTGCCCCCTTCAGCAAGTGCCCCGCTGCCTGCTGGGAAACACACAGCTCCCAGAGGCAGCGGGGACCGTCCGGATTGCGCCGCGCGGCTCGCGCATGCGCAGTAGGGAACCGGGAAATGAAGCCGAAAGGCTCCATTTCCTGATTCCCATACCCAAGATGGCGGCAGGACCCGTCAGACGAGCGAGCGATCGGCTTCGGGTGCCGACATCGCGGGCGCGCTGGACAGGTAAGTGTCACTATTTAAAAGTCAGCAGCTGCAGTATTTGTAGCTGCTGGCTTTTAAAAAAAAAAAAAAAAACCCGGAGTCCCAGTGGACTCCCGCTTTAAATTGCTGACAGATTAATGTGAACCTGTGCTATGGAGGTCTACTATGACACTGATCTTCCCAACTGTGCATACTGGCCATTAATTCTCTCTCCTGTTGCCCTCTTCAGCCAAGATACTTAGCTTTTTGTAAGATCCAGGTTGCAATTTGGAGTGTATACATGGCTGAATACTCCTGCCCCTCTAGCGACAGAATTATGTGCCTGAGCAGCCAATCATCAAGCACTGCCTGCTTATGTAGGAATAAGAGGGGTAAGTCACATGCTCTCCCAGTACTGGGTTCTTTGGCTTCCATTGGATGAATAAAGCAGCAGGACAGTAAAGTATGAGATGCAGGTTGGGCCACTAATAAAGTGAAACTGAAAATATAGGTTGGCTTTAAGGCAACTTGTCAGGTCTCAAAAAACTATCAATTGACCAAGTAAGGAAAATCCCCTCTTAAGCCTC
Source organism: Lithobates pipiens (assembly GCF_037356315.1). Lineage (NCBI taxonomy): Eukaryota > Metazoa > Chordata > Amphibia > Anura > Ranidae > Lithobates > Lithobates pipiens. Next base: position 485,094,006 of record NW_027507718.1, read on the forward strand.
GTACACACGATCGGATTTTCCGCAGACAAAACCTCAGACTTTTGTCCGAAGGGCGTTGGCCGGGAACTTGTCTTGCATACAAACGACAAGGAATTGTCGGCTAACAAACATGAATGTAGTGACGTACTACCTGTTTTTTCAGCTCTTTAATGCCACCCTTTGGGCACCTTCTGCTAATTTCGTGTTAGTAGAAGTTTGGTGAGTGTTGATTCGCGCTTATCATTTCACACTGTTCATTTCTTTTCAGTTTTTTTTGAACGGCCGTTCGTCAACCAGCCATGTTGCGTAATCGGAGGACATAACGTGTTATTTAATATCGGCCTTGGAGTTATTGCTTTGACCCAATAAACCCAAGAAGACGACAAGGCGAAACTCGTTGGGTTGTGTATCTCTGTATATGTGAAATATTGTTACCATGGTTATGCATGACTGCATAATACATCTGTCTATAGAGGAATTACTATACTTTGGAGAGGGGGAAGTTTGTTTAATCTATTAGAGTTACACTGTATAACTTTTATGTCTATTATTTGGTATAGACACAATTTTAACAATATATAATAAAATGAAATTTTAACATCATATTGTAAGAATCATTCTAGGAGGAGGTTTCAGCACCTATAAAGTCCCAATAGTCCAGTCCAGGAACAGGAGGAGGAGGATTTCTAGGACTAAAAATTGGTTGCTTTATTAACCATGACCAATTATGTCATATGCCTTTGCTGTGGGAGCTCCAGGAGAATAATCCAGATGATTTTCGGAATTATCTCTGAATGACGGACCCCTGCTTTTGCCAACTCTTGGCATTGTTGACCCCCCTATATTAAGAAGCAGGACACATGCATGAGGCTTTTATTTTATTTTATAATGATTTGATTTGGTATATGAACCCTTTTTTATAATGATTTGATTTGGTGTATGAACACTTGTTTATAATGATTTGATTTGGTGTATTTTCTATATTTTTGGATGCATAGAAGGCACTTTTTGGTTCAGTTCTATTGGGAGATAGCATGTCTAATTTTATTTGTTTTCTTTTGTTAATGCACAATAAAAAATTGTGTAGAATAATACTTGGCTATGTGTTTTACTTCAAGTGACAGTTTGTGAATAGGCAGTTACATTTAAAAAAATACAATGTAAAATTAACAAGGGACAACACCAACATAGTTGCATCTTTGATCTTAAAAACTACGGGATAATGGTGTTGTGGTAACTTGCACCAAAAAAAAAAAAAAAAAAAAAAAAAAAAAACAAGCATAATAATATTATTCTTGATAAAAAAAAAAGCCTTTGAAAATGTGTTTGCAATAACTCCATCAGTATCACCTGCAAAGCAGCTTCATTATTATCCCATTAAAGAAGAAGAGAATTGTGCGCTGCATTTCGAGATTTCATAATTTGCCGCTTCACGATTGTTAATTCTCCATTGCGAACTTTAGTTTACAAGACCGACCACTTCTGGCTCATCCTTGCTTCCGAGCATGCAGTGTTTGTACTTTGGACTTTTGTCCGACGGACTTGTGTACACACGCTCAGCAAATCGGACAACAGACATTTGTCCGCAGAAAATTTGAAGACATGCTAGCATTGTTGGTGGAAAATACGACAACAATTTTCCAATGCAGTGTACAAATGGACGAATTTTCCGCCAACAGCCTGTCATCACACAATTCTGATTAGAAAATCAGATCGTGTGTACGGGGCTTTAGACAGTTGTCACCAGATTTCCCCAACATTCCTATGACAATTAAATAGTTTGGCTTTTTCTCCCACTTTCAGATTCACTGACAATGATCATCATGAGAAATGTAGAGGGGGGTCTCTCCAGTGGGGACACAGCTAGCAATAATAACTTCCAAAAAGAATGATCTGGATCCAAAGTGGATTTTCTCTCGGGGTGTTGAGTTGAATGTATAAAAAATCCATGAGATTTAGAAGAAGTGCCACCAATGGTTCAAAGTCCCATTTTTATTTTATTTTAACATAGCTTAATAAAAAGAAACTAGCACAAAGCATTGTGAGGGCTTTAAGGCCCCCCCCCCCCTACAGCAGGGGTCAATAAACTGATGAAAATTTGACTGTAGTGACACCAGACTCAAAGGTTAAAAAATATAAAACCTTTGAATATCTTTGAGAAAGTGGGCTTTAGCAGCTGTTTCAAGACTCTAGGACAAAAGAATTGAATGGGTAGACATGTGCAGTTCATTTCGCCTTGAATTGAAATTTTGACAAATTTTAGTTTTTTTACACTAGTAGCGAAATAATGAAAAAAAATCATTCGGATGAAATTCGAGTTTGAATAATTTAGAATAATTTTTTAATTAATTTAGAAAAGTTTTCAAATTAATTTCGAAAAGTTTTAAAATTCGGAAAGCTTTCGAATTCGAAAAGTTTTCGAATTCGAATTGTTTTCCAATTTCCAAAGAGAATAACATAGAATTGAAAATAAAGGAATAAAATAGAAAAAAACACATATAATAGAATAGAATAGAAAATAATATAACAGAAAATAAAAGAATAGAATATAATAGAGTAAACCAGAACAAGATAGAAAATAAAATACCAGAAAAGAATAGAATAGAAACAAATAGAATAGAATAGAATAAAAAAAGAAAATAGCAGAAAATAGAAAGAATATAGCCATCTTTTGAGATTCGAATTTCAAATATAATAATTTTTAATTTGAATACATAAGAAAATAAAAGAATAGAATAGGAAAAAAGAATAGAATAGACTGTAATAGAAGAGAGAAGAATACAATAAAAAAAAAGAATAGAATAGAAATAATATAACCATTTCCCAAAATTCAAATACAATCAATTTGAATTTCAGTAGAATAGAAAAGAATAGATTAGAATAGAAAATAATAGAATAGTATAGAAAAAAACAACAGACTAGAATAGAATAGAAAAAAAAAAGAATATAACCATCTTTCAAAATTCAAATAGAATACATTTAAACTTCAAAATAAAAGAATAGAATAAACAAATAGAAAAAGAATAGAATTAAAAAAAAAATAGAGTAGAATAGAATAAAAAGAATATAACCAGCTCCCAAAATTAAAATACAATCAATTAGAATATAATAGAAAAAAATAGATTAGAATAGGAAGATGGTTATATTATTTCTATTATATTCTATTCTGTTGCTTTTTTTATACTATGCTATTCTGTTATTTTCTATGCTATTCTATTCTATTCAAGTTTCAAATTGATTCTATTTTTGGAAAAATGGTTAAATTATTTCTATTTTATTCTATTGTATTTTGAATTCTTTTCTTTTCTATTCTATTCTTTTATATTCAAATTTTAGAAGACGGTTATATTCTTTCTATGTTCTATTCTTTTTTTATTCTATTCATTTATATTCCATTTTTATCCTGTTCTTTTATTTTCTATTCTATATTGTTCTGTTTTACTCTATTATAGTCTTTTATATTCTGTTATATCCTTTTCTATTTTATCATATTTTTTTCCATTCTATTCCTTTATTTTCTGTTCTATTTTATTCTCTTTGGAAAATGGAAAACTATTCAAATTTGATAATGATTTGAATTCGAAAACTATTTGAATTCGAAAACTATTCGAATTCTGAAAATTTAAATCAATACGAATTATGAATAAACGCAACGATTTTCGAAAACGAAATAATCAGATTAAACGAATTTAACTGAACAAATGAATGTAAATTATGAATCGAAAAGGCAACAAAACAAAACACATTTTTTCATTCTGCACATGTCTACTTATGGGGTCAAAAGCAGCAATGAAAACATGACAGGGGTTCTAACCTTTTCCTGCTCTACCAAAAACAACGAAAAAGGTTTTGGTTATAAATATAATTTTATGTCAGCCAGTGGTATAGTCAGCTTTCCTAAAACGTAACTGAAGTCCTCAATACTTAGCTTTCCTTCAATGGTCCGACGTCTCTCACCAGCAACCTTTCCTGGAATTCTTCCAGGGGCTGGGCTTCAGGCATTTCCATTGGCTGGCATGGGATGACATCACTCCTGCACATGCTCAGGATTTCAATCATTCTGGCACACAGGATCTGTGCCAGAATGTAAACTGACATTCCAAAGAAGACAGCAAGCAGGCAGGTAGGATTATTTTATTGTAGAAGAGACATTGAATGTCTATTCTGCAATAAAGAACCCACCTTCTCATAGTCTAATTTAAAGTGATTGCAAATGATCACCTTGTAAGACAACCGATTCAGTTTAAAATAGAAATGAAAGGCAAAACATTTTTCTATAGATAGAAAAAAACGTTATAAATACCCCCCCCCCCCTTTTTTTTATAAGTGATCACATTCCCTCTGTTCTCATCTGCATAAGAGCTGGGGAAGGAGAAACAGCAGCACACTGAGCTTCCCATTGAATGGCTGTGCAGTTGGGGTGTGTCAGGACAAGTCTAATCATTGAGTTCCCAGCATAGCTAGAGAACTGACCACGGTGTGCTCTCCTGCTTAGTGTGATCAGCTTTTAATAGGAAAGCAGAGGGACTGGCAGGAACATCAGGGATTTCACATAAAGGAAGCAATACAAAGAGAACAGGAGGCTTTCTAATACAAGTACATGGTACAGCAGGCACATATCAGGAATATGAAGTGTTGGGGTAACAAACACTCTAAGCCTGGCCTAACATTGATCAAAATTCAGACGGTTTAGCAGGGACACCAGCAGTAATCATTGCATTCTGCCCAATGCGAAGGCTCCCCTTAACGCCCCCCCCCCCCCTTCTCATCTGCCAAAACAATAATATCGCTGCAGGAAAGATTTTCTCATCAACACTGACTGTTGATGGGGGAATTGAGCGATTTTCTTTCCTTCCACCAAAGAAAATTGAATCATCTATGGGCTGCTTAAGACTTAATTCCACTTTAATATGAAAAACTGTGTTTCCCCAGCACAACTTCTTCATTGTACTTAACCACTTGCCAACCAGCCACCATCATTATACTGTGGCAGGTCGGCTCTCCTGTGCAAATCGCCAAAGCTGTACAGTGGCTCGTGCAGGCGCGATAGCGACCCAAGATCACCTATTATAGAGGCAGAATGGGTGTCTACCTTTGTATACAAGGTGATTCCCCGTTCTGACAGCTGACATGACAGAGATCTTCTGTTCCCAATGATCGAGAACAGTGATCTTTGTCATGTACCTGGCAGCCCATTCCCCTTACAGTTAGAACACACACAGGGAACTCAGTTACCCCCTTGATGCCCCCTAGTTTTAAACCCTTCCTTGTCAGTGACATGACATATACACAGTAATCAGTGGCTATTTATAACACTGATTGCTGTATAAATGTCAATGGTCCCAAAAAAGTGTCAAAAGTGTCCGATCTGTCTGCCGCAATGTCGCAGCCCAGCTAAAAATTGCAGATCGCCGCCACTACTAGTAAAAAAAATAATAATAATAAAAATGCCATAAATCTATCCCCTATTTCAGGGATATGCAATTAGCAGACCTCCAGCTGTTGCAGAACTACACAAAAATGACACCCAGAGGCAGGGATATGATGGGACTTGTAGTTTTGCAACAGCTGGAGGTACGCTAATTGCATATCCCTGCCCTATTTTGTAGACGCTATAACTTTTGTGCAAACCAATCAGTATAAGCTTATTGTGATTTTTTTCCCCCCAAATATGTAGAAGAATACATATCGGCTTAAACTGATGAATACATTTTTTTTTTATATATTTTTTGGTTATGTATAATAGCAAATAGTAAAAAAAAAAATTATTTTGTTTTCAAAATTGTCCCTCTTTGTTTGTCTATAGCGCAAAAAATAAAAACTGTAGAGGTGATCAAATACCACCAAAAGAAAGCTCTATTTGGGGAAAAAAAAGGACATCAAATTTGTTTGGGTACAATGTCGCACGATGCGCAATTGTCAGTTAAAGCGACGCAGTGCCGTATCGCAAAAATTGGCCTGGTCACTAAGAACTGGTTCACACAGGGGCAACACGACTTCCAACGTGACTTTTGGAGGCAACTTGGACACGACTTTTGCCATGGCCAATCAGATTATGAGCTCTCAAGAAGGAACTCCACACCAACAAAAAAAAAAAAAAACAGCGCGGGTCCGCCCTCCGGGAGCATACCAGGCCCTTAGGTCTGGTATGGATTTTAAGGGGAACCCCCTACGCCGAAAAAACGGTGTGGGGGTCCCCCCCAGATCCATACCCTTGTCCAAGACCCTTATCCGAGCACGAAGCCTGGCCGGTCAGGAAGGGGGTGGGACGAGCGAGCCCCCCCCCCGGACCGTACCAGGCCACGTGTCCTCAAAATGGGAGGGTTGATGCTTTGGAGAAGGGGGGCGCCCTGCGCCCCCCCACCCCAAAGCACCTTGTCCCCATGTTGATGAGGACAAGGGCCTCTTCCCAACAACCCTGGCCGTTGGTTGTCGGGGTCTGCGGGTGGGGGGCTTATCGGAATCCGGGAGCCCCCTTTAATAAGGTGGCCCCCAGATCCCGGCCCCCCACATTGTACATTGTACCCCTACCCATTCACCTGGGGAAAAAATGTCAATAAAAAACACAACACAAGTTTTAAAAGTCCTTTATTAAGCAGCTCCGGGGGTCTTCTTCCGACGTCGGGGGGGTCTTCTGATGACTTCTCCGCTTTGTTCGGCCTCTTCTCCCAGTGTCCGGCCTCTTCTTTCGCTCTCCGGCGTCTTCTCCCGGGCTCCTCCAATGTCTTCTTGCATCTCTTTTACTAGCGGAGGAGCCCGGTCTCCTCCGCCCCCTGTCCTTCTTCTCTCTTCTCTCTTCTTTCTTCTTTCTTCTTCCGATGTTGACCCGGCGCTGTCTTCTGCTGTACTGGCTTGTGCGGCATGCGTGGTGACTTATATAGGTATGGGGCGTGGTCACGGATGATGTCACGCGGTGACCCCGCCCCCTTATGACGTCACAGTCCCAGCATGCGCTTCGCTCGCCACACTTTGGGCATGGCCTCGCTTCGCTCACCATGCTTCGGGCACGGCCTCGCTTCGCTCGCCATGCTTCGGGCACGGCCTCGCTTCACTCAGCAATTTTTTATTCTAACTCTATGCCCACTTGGATGGTGGGGCTTGAACCTGGACTCAGTGCGCAGGCGCTGTTCATCTTCGGAGACTTTCGGCGTCTCCTTATCCGCCGTACTCTGCAAGCACAGTACAGGGAGGACACTATCCGATGGGGGACAGCATTTGACAAGACACTGGTACTAAATCCTCATTGTCGGCTGGAGTTGGGTGCTAGGGAGAGCAAGGACCTCATTTCTTCCATCAGGTTACAGTACTTTGGTATATCGATTGGCTGTCAACTCAATCATTGTTACATGAAAGGAAGTCTAGTGCTGCCCCATATCTGAAAGCACCAGGTATTGACAGTGGTTGTAACTGAGGAAGGAGCGAAAGGTAAACACTGGCAAGGTATTAATGGGTCAGAGGGCTCGTTTGCAAAGACACTGTGACTTTGCCCTGAATGGCCGAGGTGATGACATTTCTCTAGGATGATACTTTAATCTTGGGTAAGCCACTTCCTATGAACTATTTGGGGATGAGGACTATCATTGAAAGGATTAGTAGACACTTCCTATCATGGTTGAGCTATAGAGGAGGTAGATGATGGAATCTGTTCAGAGATGAAGGCTGGTACCATAACTAGGATTTGTTGACCATTTAACCATTCCACTACAACATTTGTGCTATGAGACTGTGTACTATACATCTAATCCTATTAGAGACATTTGTGTTACTCATGCAGCACCTGTTTTGTACTATGTAATCCCATTAGGATCTCTGCTCGTTTAAAGCCAATACGCCACTGTTTCTTCTTTCTGAATCAGAGTCATTTTGTGGGTAGGAAACAGGAGCTGCTGTCATCAAAATGAAGGAATTTTCCACTCAATGACTACAGAAGTGAAAAATACACGTTGATGGTACCAGGACCCTTTTTCTCAGATAATAGGTGCAGGAACTTCCCCTTTCTGAGTCACCCCTTTTCTCCACCTCTGAGCACCCTCTACCTACCTCCCATTACTGCCCTTTTAGAGAATACAGAACCAAGTATCATTTTGTGGTGATAAGTAATTTGTATGGAATTTGTTAATGATAACAAGAAAAGCAGTAAAATTGATCCCTTGTAGCCAGTAGCAATAAAGGCCCCTCTAGCAGCAATAGATCACCCCATTAACAATGGGCCACCGGAAACACAATCCCCCCGCCAGCAACAACTGATCTCCTCAAAGCCAGCATCGATAGACTCTCCAGCAGCCAGCAACAATAGCCCCCTCCCTCAACCGTAGATCTCCCCCAGCCATAACTGACCCCTCAGCGGTATAAGACCCACCCCCAGCAACAATAGGTCCCCTACCAGTAAGAATAGACCCCCCTGCAAAAATAGATCCCCTCCAGGTAGAATAGATCTTTCAGCAGCCAGCATCAATAGACCCTGCAGCACACCCCAGCACCCCTTACTATTACATACAGTCAGTGCTGGAGGTGCTGGAACTGCGTTCCTCCGCGTTCCCGCTGAAAGAAAGCCCTGGATGGTACTAATGGAAGTATTTTCAACATGCCATAATGCACACACAGAAGCAGATTTAAAGTGTCTATAAATCTAAACTTTTTATTTGGATAAAATACATGTAAGTGGGGTGCAGCGTGGTGCACAATACACAGTCAGATGCAATAATAAACTTGTATTGAAGTAATGCAGCGACAATTCACAACAAACTCGGTGGAGAGACTGCTCAGCCGGGTGCATTACCGATTTCAGCAATGTGAACAGAGCGGATTTTAGCCGAAATGATCGTGTCTATAGAGAGGGCAGAATGCAGCCTGGCCCTCTCATGTCCATTTGGGAAGATGTCCAGAGGCCCTTGTACACACGGTCGGACATTCCGACTGAAAATGTCTGATCAGACCGTGTTGTCGGATAATCCTACTGTGTGTGGGCTCCATCGGACTGTTTCCGTCGGAATATCCGACGGACAAAGTTTTAGAGCTGGGCTATCTGATTGTGTGTAGAGAATTCCGATCGGACAAAGTGCTATGCATGCTCAGATCAAATTCCTAGACCAAAGCTAATGGCTACTAGCCTGAACGTAGTCCCGTTATAACAAAATAACGTTGTCACGTTACGTATGATCGGATTTTCCGACAACTTTGTCCAACCGTGTGTATGCAACACAAGTTTCGGACAAAATCCGTCGGACAAAATCCGACGGATTTTGTTGTCGGAATGTCCGACCGTGTGTACAAGGGCGAAGAGATGTGACCATATACTTTTTCTCCTTCTCAGGAAACTTTACCTACCACTAGAACTGTCCCTAACAGACGGGGTATCTTTCCCTGCACTACGTGCCTGCATAAAGCACTGAAAACCCAGGATCAAGGCCTTAAATGGGCTCTGCCTGATCCAAGATGGCTGCCAGAGTGACATGGAGCCCAAACAAATTCCACAATGACCCAGGAAACCATAAAGGAACCAGGTCCCTCCTGACTAAAGGAACCAGGTTCCTCCTGACTTCCTCTCCAGCTGCAGAGTCACTGCAGTGGAGCACCACCTGTAAGGCCGCGTACACACGCGGGGACTGTTCGGCCAACTTTGTCCGCTGAACAGTGTTTCGGCGGACAGTCCGCCCGTGTGTGGGCTTTCAGCGGACAGTTTCAGCGAACAGTCCGCTGAACAAGGTTTTTCGGAAATTCCGAAAAACTGTCTGCTGAAACTTTGTTTCAGCGAACAGTCCGCTCGTGTGTAGGCTTGTTCGTCAAACTAAGTTCCGCGCATGCTCAGAAAGGATTTACACGCCGAAAGTTATAATGCAGTGTATAGGACGTCGTATTTTTCGTCCCGTCGTACGTGCCGTTCACGTCATCGCGCACGGTTTCAGCAAACTGTTCGTTCGTCGTGTGTGGGCAAGTCCGTCCATGCTAATTTTGAGCGGACTGTTTGCTGAAACTGTTTGACGGACAAAGTTGGGCGAACAGTCCCCGCGTGTGTACGCGGCCTAATGGAAGAAATACACTGCACCTGCCTACATAAGTAAGAACAAAAACATGTGATTTAATTTTTTTCTATCTCTGTTGGAGATATCTTCCTTCACTTCCTGTCACTGAGACAGAATAGGGGAAGAAATCACTACAAGGTGAAGGAAATGTTTTTTTAGACAGTTTTCACTGGAACAGGCACCACAGAAGAATTTCCTCACCTCTTGTTCTGGTAACAACTGTAACATTTTAGATTTAATGTCACTTTCTGCAAGGTGTCAATGGCCAACATGAAAATAGAGAAGATGACGCTGAAAATGGTCTTAATCCTTCCATACTCATTTGAAAAAAAAAAAAAGTTTTGTCTATACTATTATGTTAGTTTATTAGCCACAAAAACACTTAACATATTTACTCATTTAAAAGATACTCTACCCCAGACCAGTCCAAAAGGTTGGAAGCAAATGTCTCCTCTCCACTTTGGAATTCAGACCTGCCTCAGTTATGACAACATCCAGGTGTCATGGTGACAGGAGGATGACTAGGCTTTCAGGAGCAACATGAGCACTGGGCAGAAGGGCACAAGCTATTTCCTGTCTTTTTTACCATACGTTCTAAAACCCTATTTCTTATAGAGGGCAGCAACTCAAAATGAAATTCACAAACATAGGTGAAACAGATATGAAACATAGGACTTATTGAAGGGAGTTCTTAAAAGTTTCACTAAGCAAGATAATTCTGAAAGGGAGCTTTTGTCCATGTACTGCCTCTTTTGCTAGCCCATAGAGCTCTGGGAATCCCCTTCTCACCGCATAAAAAAAACAAAAAACACTATACATATAGTTTTCAGTTGTTTTCTGACTTGTCATGTGGCATATAGGGTGTTGAATGAATGAATGGGGGGGATGTGATATATTGGACTTCTGATGAAACCTCACCAATGCCCGGGACCAGGAGGAGACTGCGGTCATGTGAAGAATCGACCATTATGGTAGTTCCACATCTTAGATATGAGAAGAGTAGAATTGCAGCGTTCCTCAGAAAAGCGACTTGTTCCACATCACTACACATTGTAATGTGTATATTTTGCATTGGGAGACCCTGAACCTACTCTACCAGTCTAGCGTACCTCTGTTACCTCACGTGCTCTCACTCACTCTTCCCGTACCTCATGACCAGGCCATAGATCTCTGTAACGCAGATTCAGGACCGGTTGCCATTGGATGCCGACCGCTAGGGAGGAAGCCAGAACATCGACCCCCTCACTAACAGAGGATCTGTCACCTTACCAGGTACTACGCCTAATGACTGGTTGCTTGTAGCTTGCTCCTTCGCTTGTTTAGCCATAGCAACTACCCTCCTCTCCTTGCCCTTGCCAAGTTAAACCTTCTGTAGCAATGTTACGTCATTCCCCATAGTGCATTACAGACCCAGGTTCTTTGGAATATGCCAGAACGACTTTGAATACATTTAGACCAGGCTTACAATGGTTAATGTAACTTTACTGAACATGATGCAGCATACAATTCAATATGAACAGTGTCCTTTCCCCAAACCCTAACTAAAATAATCTTGTGGCCCAGGCATACCTCTGTGTGAGAGCCCATTATGGCATTGTCCATGGCTTGTGTGTTCTCTAAAAACTCTTGTTTTTTTGGTAGTGGTTACAAACGTGCACACAGGTGATGCTGTCACTCCTGGACCCACCGAAACCCACCTTTCTGGACATCAACTGCGCCCCTTTTTAGAGCACAGGTAGAATGGCTCAGACTAAAAGCCCGGGAACTAAGAAAATAACACTTAATCCTTTCCCCAGCCTGGGCCGGCTGCTGGATAACTAACTGTATACATTTCCAACCTGCCTATAGGCAAAATACCATTAGGCTCATGCTAGACAGTGCAACTCATTAGGTTTACACCTGAGAAAGAAGAGTCCCTGTGTCCCACACTGATTGCAAACCTGGTAGGGTTAAGGGATAGTGGTGGATGGGGAAAGCAGGTCCAAGTCTTCACACCTGATGCAGTGAGCATCCCCGGTCAGAGGAACCACGTATCAAGGGAGACCAGGAGTATGGTAGGTGCGTGTGCATAAAGCGCACCTTGTCTAGACACACTGTATGTGTGAGGCCGCGTACACACGCGGGGACTGTTCGCTCAACTTTGTCCGCTGAACAGTGTTTCAGCGGACAGTCCGCTCGTGTGTGGGCTTTCAGCGGACAGTTTCAGCGGACAGTCTGCTGAACAAAGTTTTTCGGAATTTCCGAAAAACTGTCCGCTGAAACTTTGTCCCCTCGTGTGTAGGCTTGTTCGTCAAACTAAGTTCCGCGCATGCTCAGAAAGGATTTACACGCCGAAGGTTGCATTGCAGTGTATAGGACGTCGTTTTCTAGTCCCGTCGTACGTGCCGTTCACGTCATCGCGCACGGTTTCAGCGGACTGTTCGTTCGTCGTGTGTGGGCAAGTCCGTCCATGCTAAGTTTGAGCGGACTGTCCGCTGAAACTGTTTGACAAACAAAGTTGAGCGAACAGTCCCCGCGTGTGTACGCGGCCTAAGAGTGAGGAAACGGTAATGGGGATGAGGGCTGTAAACTGTGATTATGGCTGGTGATAGGCCTAATCTAGCCCTGTGTTAAGTGGGTCCTGGTGATGGACAAGTGGTTGACTCAGTCATGATTGCAGGCCCCGTCTATAGGGTGTTCCATGAAGTTCTGAGCTCACAGGAAGTGGTTAAAACTACTCTAAGTGTTATTGAACCTGGAGAGTATTCAATGCTTGTGCAAAATTTCTGTGGGCAGTGCTGGTACCCCCCATCTCCCCCCCACCCCCATGTGGGAAACTCTAATAGTCTTCTGCAGCTGGGATATATAATACTAATATAAAAAAGAAAATGGGTGGCTGGCCGGCAACCACAGAGTTGCAGACCACCAGACCACACCCCTGCATCACCCCGAAGTATGCCATCAATGCCGCTGGACAAATCATCCTGCTCCTCTGCTTGGGTTCTCCTGTTAGGTAGGGCAGCTCCCAGGCAGCGGGATGGCTCAGTGAAGGACAGAAGGGATAAAGGTAGGTTTTTTTTGGTTGAATGTAATCTATGGGCTGCTGCCTCATTGCCCCCCCCCCCCCCCAACACATAAAGACATTGTGGGCCAGGGCGGCTGCCCTCCCTGTGGTAAAGGAGTATTTATATTTTTCAAACATCTTGGGTGCTGATTTTGTATAAAAAAAATTGAGATATCTGGTTGTAAAATATATGCACTGACTAGTTCTGCACATAGAGCCACCAGAGATTATCAATAAATTATGCACAGTTGTATAGTTGTTAACACAATTCCATCATGTAGCTCAGTGGAGATGGGTCAATGAACCTTTTCCTAGACAATGTATATTAATGAGATGAACTCTGCTCATTAGTAGTTATACATCATAGGAGGAAGGCAGAAGGCCGACATCAGTGGGGACATTCACATGACAGCTGTTCACTAGCAGAGATCAAAGGCTAAATTAAGTAAATCTTTCCCAAACAAGCAACACATTTTAGAGTATCAGCTCCGCTATGGAAATGGGGAGAGCTCTAGATTTATTAGGGTAAACTCCATTTTAGTGGAATATATTTGTAATTGCTACAGAAGATCATTTGTAATTGAATGTGATTTAAAAAAAAAAAAAAAACAGCCCTTTCATCTTTAAAGAGCTGGAAATATTTTAAAAGGTAGGTAAAAAATGTAATATAGCTTCCCTCTATCCATAGCAGTCACAACGACAACTGAAATGTTGAAGATAACAAAAAACTTTATATACCACTTTTCTCACCCCTCCCCAACCTTCAAAATGAACTTCTGCCTGCACCACTGTGATGGGCACTTCCATTTTCAGACACCTTTTTTTTATTATTTATTACTTTATGGTACAAGTGGTAATCTTATAGTGTGTAACGTTGGAGTCTTTATGTGCTGCAACTTATATAATTACATAGTAGGTAAGGTTGAATAAAGACAATAGTCCAGTTCAACCTGAGTAGGTGTATGTGTGTCAGTGTCGATAATCATTTCCCATATCCCTGTATGTTGTGTTCTTTAAGATGCACATCCAACAGTCTTTTAAAAGTATCAATACTCCCCGCTGACACCACCAATTGTGGAAGAGAGTTCCACATCCTTATCACCCTGACAGTGAAAAACCCCCTGCACAGCTTAACTGCTTGCCAACCAGCCGTCACAATTGTACCTCGGCAACGTGGCTTGGCTGCGCAAATCGCCGTCACGTTATGTCACTTTTATATTTGGCCACTAAGGGACGTCTGCTCGCCCACAGAGCCGATGCACGTGCCCGGCGGTCGCGATCACCGCCAGGCTCCCGCGAACGCTCAGGTTCTCTGGGAGAACAGGCAGGTCATCTGTTCATACAGAGTATGAACAGCGATCTGTCATCTCCCCTACAGTTAGAACACATACTGGGGAACACATTAACCCCTTGATCACCCCCTAGTGGTTAATCCCTTCACTGCCAGTGCCATTTTTACAGTAATCAATGCATTTTTATAGCACTGATCGCTGCAAAAATGCCAATGGTCCCAAAAATGTGTCAAAATTGTCCGTCGTGTCCGCCATAATGTTGCAGTCCCAATAAAAATCACAGATCGCTGCCATTACTAGTAAAAAAAAAAGAATAATAAAATTCCATAAATCTATCCCCTATTTTGTAGACGCTATATCTTTTGCGCAAACCAATCAATATACGCTTATTGCGATTATATTTTACCAAAAATATGTAGAAGAATACATATCGGCCTAAACTGAGGAAAAACATAGTTTTTAAAATATATTTTTAGGGGATATTTATTATAGCAACAAGTAAAAAATATTGCGTTCTTTTCAAAACTGTTGCTCTTTTTTTTGTTTATAGCGCAAAAAATAAAAACTGCAGAGGTGATCAAATACCACCAAAAGAAAGCTCTATTTGTGGGAAAAAAAGGACATAAATTTTGTTTGGGTGCAACGCCGTACGACCGCGCAATTGTCAGTTAAAGTGACGCAGTGCCGAATCGCAAAAAATGCTCTGGTCAGGAAGGGGGTAAAATCTTCTGGGGCTGAAGCGGTTAAGGTTAAATCGTGTCTCATCCAATCTCATTGTGTTTTCTCGTGTCTTCTTACACTCCCTGAGACTGAAAAGTTTTCTTCCTATGCTGGGATCACCATTGGGGTATTTGTAAATCGCTATCAAGTCCCCTCTCAAGCATCTCTTCTCCAGCGAGAACAAGTTTCGTGCTTCTAGTCGTACCTTGTAATTGAGGTCTTCCAGTCCCCTTATTCATTTTGTTTCCCTTCTTTGGACTCTCTCCAGCTCCAGCACATCCCTTCTAAGGACTGGTGACCAGAACTGGTCGGAAAACTTCAGATGTGGCTTGGCCAGAGTTTTATAAAGTGTCAGGATTATAGTTTTATCTGTGGAGTGTATTTTTTTATGCATGCTGATATTCTACTGCTTTGGTAGCTGCATCTCGACATTGCATGCTATTGCTCAGTCTGTCTTCTACTAGGACCCCCAGATCTTTCTCCATCCTTGATTCCCCAGAGGTTCTTCCCCTAGTAAGTTGTTTGTGTTTATGTTTTTAGCCCCCAAGTGCGTTACTTTACATTTGTTTTAGTGATTTGTTTTATTGTTGAACTATAATAGCAGGGGCGTAACTATAGGGGGTGCAGCAGTCGCGACCGCAATTGGGCCCTGTGCTGCAGGGGGCCCATGCAGCCCCCTCTACATATGGCCGGCAGCAGCATAGGCAGCTAGGTGTACCAGTGCACCATGCACACGGGTGGCTGGAGGTGGAGGGTAACTAGCAGAGCTCCATGCTCGACTATCGCACTGGCTGCTCTTTAGTTGTGCATTCCCCGCATGACCTGTGTCCTCGGCTGGCTCCTCAGAGTACCCCTCTCCTGCTCCATGCATTTCCACTCAGTCCGATGTCTGTTCTCCCCAGCCAGAGTCCCGCCCCCCCCCCCGAGTCCAGCCCACAATGCACTGCATACTTCTCCCGGGTAAACAAACTTTAAGCACACAGATGCAGTGCAGCCCTATGAGATCCGGCTCCCCGGAGGACACTGCAGGCTTGTCTGCCAGCCCCCCTCCTCCCCCGTCATACACAGATGATGAAAGGTCTTTCTGGGAGATATGCTGATCACCCGTCCAGCACACTGGATGGAGCCCAGGCCAACATGGATGAGTGCGCGGCCTGCAGCTTGGTCATGGTGAGTGAGAGGACCCCATCCCCCACACACCATTACTTACCCCCTCCATCTCCCCCTAGGGACAGGGGCCCCTTCTTACGTGGGGACAGGGACCCCCATCTCCCCTGGGGACAGGGACCCCTTCTCACCTGGGGGCAGTAACTTCATCTGCCCTGGAGAAAAGGACCTCATCTCTTCTGGGGACGGGGACCCCATCCTGCCTAGGGACAGTCCCCCAATGGGGCACCTAAAAATAAAAAAAATAATAATAAAAAAAAACTACTGATGCCAGTGGTGGAACTACAGGGCTCACAAAGGTCATACCTGTGACCACCGGACTCGGAGGGAAGGGCCCTGGCTGGGGTTCAGGGGGGCCCTTCATGGTTTCTTGCATCAGGGCCCTGAATGTTCTAGTTACGCCACTGTATAATAGGTATGTGGGCACGAGAGTGTTTTGTATTATAATTCTACTAACTACCTCATCTAAATGTCTCCTTTGCCTTATACACACGGTCGGACATTCCGACAACAAAATCCATCGGATTTTTTCTGACGGATTTTGTGGCAAACTTGCCTTGCATACAACACGGTCGGACAAAGTTGTCAGAAAATCTGATCGTTTGCAACGAAGTGACGTTCGTTGCGTACGATGGGACTACGTAGAGGCTAGTAGCCAATAGCTTTGGTCTCGTAATTTAATCTGAGCATGCGTGGCACTTTGTCTGTCGGAATTTTCTACAAACCATTGGAAAAAGTCCAATTGGATTTTGTTGTTGGAAAACTTTAGATCCAGCTCTCAAACTTTTTCCGTCGGGAAAAAGTCCGGTAAAGCCCACATACAATCGGATTTTCCGACAACATAATCCGATCGGGCCTTTTCCGTCGGAAAATCCAACCTTGTGTACATGGGCTAAGACTTACACAGATAGAATGGCACCAAGATATTCATGCACACAACTTAAATACCATTGTAGAACGTCAGGCATCTCCATAATCGGGTGCATCGTGGAAGTCAGCAGGTCCTTGACTCTACCCAGAGCAATGCCAGTTACACTTCTGGGAGCCACCCAGTAAATATTGTAGGAGGAACTAGAAACCGCCAAACCACAAATACAACAAAAGTCACTACTAACATTAAATGGAGTATATATCACTTAACATAAACATAAATGGATATGCTTAAAAAAACAAGCAGCAGCAATTTAACCAATATTAACGAGTTATCCCCCTTTTAATTGGAATGCCTCTCTTGTCTCTGCTTGTCCTTCCAACCATGCCTCTCCATTGAGATAAATGTTGTTTGGGTGCTGTTGGAGGAACCTGACACCTGTTGCCTGGAGGGTGTGTGTGTCTGCTGATGCCTGCTGTACTTTCTGAACGGCGGAGGTGTTCAGTATCGGGTGATGCCGTGGATAAGTGTGAATATGGAAATGAAAAAAGCTGCATTTAATGATGTATTACAACCTCTGCAGAAAACAACAAAGGCATTGTAGTGCTGGTGTCCCCGTGTGGCTTGCTATCAAGCACTAGTTACTCCGCAGTGATTAAGGGCTCTAAGCATATTTTTATTTCTTCAATAGGAACCACACACATACCAGACGGAAATTCTCTGATGTCTGAGTGGGACTGCGATGCGTGCCAACTATCTGGGATTTTGATATTAATAATCATTTGAGATGGTGGGCTATCCGAGACATTGTTACACTCGATATAATCTTCACTTAGAAGCTGTAATTACACACATTGAATGGTCAGGATTATTGCTTGTTTGGGCAAAGCACGCTGAGGAACCTTTATGATTACGGAACTCAAGAAAATCTGTTTAAAGAGCAATTCTAGGCAACAAGTATCCTGAATCACTTAAGGGCCTATTCACACTGTTGTGTTCTAGTGTTATGTACTAACCATATACTGTATACCGTGTGTTGCATTAACTGCTTGCCGACCAGTCGCCTCAGTTGTACTGCGGCAACATGGCTCGGCTGCGTGAATCGCCGTCATCTTATGCCGCTTCCTTATTTGGCCACTAGGGGCTCTCTGCTCGCCTACGGAGCCAATGTGAGTGCCCGGCTCCTGCGATCGCTCAGGGCACACCAAGAACTGGGATCTGTGTGTGTGTAAACACAGAGATCCCGATTCTCTGAGGTGAGAAAAGACAGATCGTCTGTTCATACAGAGTATACATTGGCCGGGTGGGAGCCTTCTCCTTCTGACTGGACGTTCCTGAACATCCTTCAGAAGGAGGGGGATCGCGTGCACGTGTGCCCACGCAGCGGCACGATCCCGATGCGCTCCTGTCACCTGGACACGGTGCATCTCAGATTGGCAGGAGGGCTCTGTGATTGGCCCGCATGATCACATGATGGCCGTGTCCAATCACAGCCGTCATATGATGTAAACAAACAGCCGGTTGCTAGGCAATCGGCTCTCCTCTCCTCACACGGAAGTTGTCGCTGAGGAGAGGAGAGCAGATCACTGCAGCAGGCTGGTGATTAGTGAGTATGAGCTGTTTTTTTACGGCTTTTTACTCACTGATCACCAGTCTAGTATAAACCTACAGTGTAAACACACATGTCCCCAAATAATAAAAACACCTGCCCCCCATATATGTCCCACTAAAATCACATGTCCCAATGATTATCTGCACACATATGTCTGTGATCACCTGCACACATCTGTACATGATCATTTGCGTACTTATGTCCGTGATCACACAAACCAATTATTATACACTTAACGGAATTTTTTTTACCAAAAACATGTAGCAGAATACATTTTGGCTTAAATTTATGACAAAATTTGATTTTATTGGATTTCTTTTAAAAAGAAAATATTTTTTTTCCCCAAATTTCTGCTATTTTTTCGCTTATATCGCAAAAAATAAAGAGTTGTGAATAATTACCACCAAAATAAAGGTCTATTTGTGCAAACAAAATGCTAAAAATTTCATTTGGGTACAGCGTAGCATGACCGCGCAATTGTCATTGAATGAAAGCGATGAAAGCTGAAAATTGGGCTGGGAAGGAAGGGGGCGAAAGTGCCCTGTATTGTAGTGGGTATGAACAGCAATGTGTCATCTCCCCTACACAGTCCCCTCCCACCTTTAGTTAGAACACACACTAGGGAACACAGTTAACCCCTTGATCGCCCCCTAGTGTTAAAACCTTCCCTGACAGTGACATTTTTACAGTAATCAATGCATTTTTATAGCACTGAAAATGCCAATGGTCCCAAAAATGTGTCAAAATTGTCCATAATGTCGCAGTCACGTTAAAAATTGCAGATCACTGCCATTACTAGTAAAAAAAAAATGATAATAAAAAATTCCATAAAACTATCCCCTATTTTGTAGACGCTAGAACTTTTGCGCAAACCAATCAATATACACTTGCCAAAAATATGTAGAAGAATACATATTGGCCTAAACTGAGGAAAAAAAAATGTTTGTATATATTTAGGGGGATACATATTATAGCAAAAAGTAAAAAATATTGAGTTTTTTTCAAAATTGGCGCTCTTTTTTTGTTTATAGCGCAAAAAATAAAAGGTGATCGAATACCACCAAAAGGAAGCTCTATTTGTGGGAAAAAAAGGACGTCAAATTTGTTTGGGTGCAACGTCGCACGACCGCGCAATCGTCAGTTAAAGCGACACAGTGCCGAATCGCAAAAAGTGCTCTGGTCAGGAAGGGGGTAAAATCTTCCGGGGCTTAAGCGGTTAAACGCATCCTATTCAATTCGATAGGCTAAGAGTGCACCATTGGATATGTACCATTTACTTCAACTATACATTGTGGTGTGCTACAACATGCAATAGCTTTGGGGTGCCATTAAGAATAAGGCCCCTTTCACACATGCGGATGATATGTCCGTATTTCATCCATCCGTTTGCGGATGAAATACGGGCATACATTCATCCCTATGGGATAGCGGGTGTCTGCGGATGAACATCCGCAGACACCCGATTTCCTCCGCCTCCGCAACAGTCCGATTCTGCAGACGGAGGAAAATCCTATTTTTCTATCCGTCTGCAGAGCGGATCGGATGAACACGGACACACGGTCCGTGCTCATCCCATCCCCATAGAGGAGAGCGGAGAGCTGACAGGGCGGTCCCTGCACAGTGTGCGGAGACCGCCCTGTCCGCAGCCGGCTCAGCGGGGACAACGGAGCGATCCCCGCTGAGCGAGCGGATCATCACGGGGCGGATCATTACTGATCCGCCCCGTGTGAAAGAGGCCTAAATAGACACGGGTCCTACATGCTATTCACTTGATGTGTAGCGCACCCCACATAGGAGCTGCTGGTGAATAGGGATCCCTTACCCTGCACAGCCAGGCACACCAAATCTCCACAGTATCCCAGAGTCAAGAAACAGTCCAGTTTTTATATCATTTTATTAATCAAATTAACACTCTATAAAGTATATTTTGCATTATTTATTGGGAATTGCTATGTGAGATCTTATCCACCTGGTGAGTAGGGCAGAAGGGATGAAACGTTCTTACGTGGGTTATAATGTAAAGGAGGAATTGGAAGGTAATGAAACCAGTGAGCAGGTATTTCAATTTGTTACACAAGAGCACTGATCTGAGAGAAATACAGTATATTGCAGATCGCTTGGAGTGAATAGAAGATAATGATTATGTAGCAGAATCTCTAACCTCTTCCAGTCTAATGAGAACCTTTGAGGCCGCGGACTTCTGACATCCTTCAATATGTGTGGGTTGCGAGGCATACTGGGTGCAAAGGTGGTAAAAGTAATTGGGCGCCAGACACTTCATGGATGCAAAAGAGGTTTTATTTCTTTTAACAGTCCTTTTATATTTTGCAGGGGAAAGAGGGTTGGGGCAGGACACCCTTACGTAATTGCAATTTCAATAGGCACACTCCGAGACTTCAATAGGAGGACAGCCATACAGGAAAAGGCCCCAGCAGGGTGACACTTCTGCATGTGCAGGTTTGCTGTGCCCTATGGCTACAGTATTTAAAAGTTCCTAATTAAAACGTAACAGTTCTCTCTTTACTACACCTTCTACTTGTAGTTCTTCAGCTCCTTGAACTCCTGGTCTCTCACTAGACCCTCTGATTCACTAACTTCGAATATCGTGAGCTCCTCAAGGCTTTTGTGGTGGTATCTTCCTCAAGCTTCCCATCCCTGCTGGGTCCCTAGCTGGGCACTTCGGATACCTTCACGCTTCCCCCCTGCTGACTGGCTTGGTCTCTAGCTTGCCACACAAAGCTGCTCTGTAAGCGTCACCTCTGCTGGTTGGGTCCCTGACTTTATCCCCACCTGAAGTTTCCCGATTCTCCACTGTGCCCGTTCGGAGAGAATGCTGCTCCGGTACTTACTTCAGTTACTCACTGTGGTCCCTGGTATAGGTCGTTGGTCCCCTAGTGGCGAAAGCTACCCTTCTACCTCCGACTACGACCATGACAGGTTTTCCAGCCGGCAGAGCTGTCACTTTTGGTTGGAATGCAAGCCGCATACCCAACCCTGCACTGCCCTCTTACTCCTAGATAGGCCCTCACACAGCCTGGCAGCTAGATGCCCCAGGCCCAATCTCCGGCCTAGCAGCTGGTCAGACAACACACGTCTGGGTGGAACAGAAGATAGATCACCCAAATATATAGGCTCTCCCAGCAGGCCAAGGGATTCAAGAAAACCCCTGCTGATTGGCTGAGATACCCCATATACCCATAACCTGACCTTGAGTTTTCCTTCTCATATCTAGTACCACCAAGTGCCCGGCCACCTAGTGGTAGAAGAGAAAAGTACAACAAGGCCAAACTTAGGGAGAAATCAATGGATCTCTAACAATTTAACTATGGTAGGTACCCCTGCCTAGGAATTTGGTTAGGAGCTCCCTGACTAAACCCCAGGGCGCTACAATTATACTGTTTATGATACTTTCACTTAAGATAGAATCACTTTTTTATGCCCTTTTTAATATGAATGTAATGCTATCTATAGCCAGTCCTGGCACATTTAGCTCTACTGAGGCCAAAGAGATACATGTGAATGCCCCAGACCCACTTACGTGATGATAAATGTCTCAGGCACATTCCTTCTCAGGGTGAAAGTCCTTTTTCCCGGGTGGTGGTGGATTAATAAAGGGCTCCAGTCACTTTGAATACATTTTAGATGTTTTCATAATGCACATGCATGAAGAGTGGGAAGGAGGGTGGAGGGAACACAGGATACCTGAGGATCCTGCATGGAGGAATGGGCCAACAGACCAGAAACAGTGACAACCTTGTGAAGACTTACAGAAAATGTTTGACCTCTGTCATTGCCAACAAAGGATATATAACAAAGTATTGAGATGAACTTTTGATATTGACCAAATACTTATTTTCCACCATAATTTGCAAATAAATTCTTTCAAAAATCAGACAATGTGATTGTCTGGATTTGTTTACACATTTTGTCTCTCATAGTTGAGGTATACCTATGATGACAATTACAGGCCTCTCTCATCTATTTAAGTGGGAGAACTTGCACAATTGGTGGCTGACTAAATACTTTTTTGCCCCACTGTAAACCATAAAAATAAAGTAAATAAAATAAACCATAATCAAAGGATGGAAGATGGGTGGATGATTGATAGGTCTACCTCCCTCCATTCATAGATGTTGCATTCAAAGAAGGTGGTGGGGAAGGGGTCATTAGCTAGATACTAAAGCAACTCCAAGCTTTTTTAACACTTCTTTTCCTTGCTAATGTAAGTGGCAGGGAGGGGAGGAAAAGTTAATATGAGTTGCCGGGAAGGGGAACATTAGCGTGAACCTGTTGTTTTGCCCTGTATGGACAATGTACAGGTTCACCTTAAGACCCCTTTCACACTGGGGCGTTTTTCAGGCGTTTTTCAGGCTCTTTAGCGTTAAAAAAAGCGCCTGAAAGAAGCCGCAACTGCAATACCAATGTAAAAGCCCGAGGGCTTTCACACTGAGGCGCTGCGCTGGCAGGGCGTCAAAAAAAGTCATGCAAGCAGCTTCTTTGCAGCGCTTTTGGAGCAGTGAATACACCGCTCCTAAAGCGCCCCTTCCCATTGAAATCAATGGGAAGCACCTGAAAAACG
Source organism: Lithobates pipiens (assembly GCF_037356315.1). Classification (NCBI taxonomy): domain Eukaryota; kingdom Metazoa; phylum Chordata; class Amphibia; order Anura; family Ranidae; genus Lithobates; species Lithobates pipiens. The sequence continues at coordinate 485,117,291 of NW_027507718.1, forward strand.
CCTGAAAAGCGCCTGAAAAATGCTTTTGGCAGCAGCGTTTTGTGGGCGCTTTTAACCCTTTATTTGGCCACTAGCAGGTGTTAAAAGTGCCCCAATAGCGCTCGAAAAATGCTGGTAAAGCGCTGCTAGTTTAAGCGACGCTTTACGAGCATTTTTCGAGCGCTGACATTGTGAAAGGGCTCTTAAAGCACTCAGGCTTTCACATTGGGATTGCAGATGAGGCTTCTTTCAAGTGCTTCACAGGCGCTTTTTTTAACACTAAAGAGCTTGAAAAACGCCTTAAAAACGCCCCAGTGTGAAAGGGATCTAAAGGTGCATACGTCAGAAACACAGAAAGCTGGAGCTATTATCAAATGTATCTTACATTTAATATTTAGAAGAAAGGGACAAGGATTGCAGATGAAACGAAATGATGGAAGCCCCTCATTGTGCATTTTGTGGATAAATATGGAGTTGCCATTGCTGAAAAAGCTAGTTGCTTGACTGTAACACTGACTCTCAGGCCTCACTACTTCCTAGGTCATGAATTATAAAGAACTATGCAGATCAAGAAATCATAAATAGTTCCTCGTATAGTTCCTTGCATACTTGTTCGGTGGTGCGTCACAAAAATCCACAAACTATTATCCCGATACCCTTCTAGCTAATTTAAAAAAAGAAGAACGAATCTAAAAGCACCACATACTTATCTAAATTAAGGATCACGTGACTCAACGTGTCTCCAGTTTTCTGTTTGTTTGGAGGCTGGATCTTTCTTCAAGTAGCGCTCACCCCGAAGATGTTGCTTGATGTGTTGGGTCCCCTGTTCCTGTGTTCATTACTCTGCAAATAGAACTATCCACTCTGACACACCTGGCTGGGTGGGGAATATTTATTGCAGATATATATGCAGTACCCCAAAGAGTAAAAGAGATATAAAAAAAAAAACAGCAATAACACAGCAAGGAATATGTATATATACTGCATGGCAGTAAGTAAAAAGTAGAATTAAATAGACTATAAAGAAAATACTCAATAGGTGTAGAGAGCAAATCTTATTAAACCCTATACTGGGGCAAGCCTAACTAGGGAGTACTACACCACCACAACAGTCCAGCAGTCTGTTATATAATTCCTCCTTCTGCTGGCCAGCTCATTGGGGCCCAACACTTACTGTACATCAGAGCACTCAGGTTTCTCTCCCTTTAAAAATGGATACAGGCACTAACTCTGCATTACTTGCAGACAACACTGTCCCTCTTTGGTCAAAGCTTAGTGTGGTTTTGACCAGCAGCCTCTCATCAACCTCTGTGTCAGTCAATGTCAATGTCCAATGCGTCCTACTTTGGTCAGGCAACGGGCTTCACCAACCATATTTACTTTCTTCATTGTTCCACAATGTCTGTCACTGTGCGATTCTCTCCCTAGAAGGTGCAGTGGTAAGCAGTCTGCTAGCAGCCAGATGTGCACCAAGTCCTCTCAGAACAAATTTCACACTTCTCCTCAGCCCAAGAAAAACAACAAAAAAAATTCTACCCTTTGCCCCAGTGCATCGTGGGATCTGCAGTTTCCTCATTGCAGCCTACCAAGCCAGATCAGTCTGTAAAAAATTACACCTATCACAATCCTTTTCTTCTGCACATTCCCATTGGATATACGCAGTTCCATAGTAGAAATCTCTTCTTACAGCTGTGTCTGTGAATAATATCTGTCACTGGTCAGACACAGAATTCTTAGCACAGAAGCATTTATCCCTTATATCCCCCTATACAAATCACACAATTACAAATTGGTATATAAAAGTAAGAAAACTTTTATTGAACAACAGATTTAAAATTCGCTGGTCTAGACATTTCACGTCCTGATCTTATACCATTCCCACAATATACATATACTGCAGGGATACATGAAATGATTAAAATAAATTGCATATCCACCAAGTCAACCCAATGAGTTTCAACTTAAAGTCTTCATCAGGCAGCAATCAAAGATATGAACGTAACTGGATGTCCATGCCGACAGGTAATTACTTAGTGGTGCAGACCATGCGGGTCTCAGCCCAACCCAGACCTCAAGCCCCACAGAAGATTAATGGCTATCAAGCAGAAGGCAACAGAGGTGGCTTGTCTGCATTTACTGAATTGAATGAAAAGCATAGGGACACTCTTTAGCTCAGTGGTCATCAAACCTGTCCTCAGGGCCCATTAACAGGCCAGGTTTTATGTATTACCTTGGGGAGATGCAGACTAGAATACTGCAATCACTGAGCAGCAAATTATATCACCTGTGATGTATTTCAGTTATCTTGCAAACCTGGCTTGTTAGTGGGCCCTGAGGACAGGGTTGATGACCACTGCTTTAGCTGATCCATAACATTTTTTGAAAGGTTTTATGATTTATAGATTCTTATAGACATTTGTTATTAATTATAAGAATCAGGATGAATGTAGTACTATATAAATTTGAAACAAACTTTTTTTAGAAGCCATTAGAAGTTACGTTAATATCTTTGATTGCTTCCACTTCCTCATCCCTGATGAAGACTTTATATAAGATGAAAGCATTGGGTTGACTTGGTGGATATGCAATTTACTTCAATAATTTCATGTATCCCTGCAGTATATGTATATTGTAGGAATGGTATAAGATCTGGACATAAAGTGTCTAGACCAGCCAATTTTCTGTTGTTCACTAAAAGTTGTGTGATTTCTATTGCTGCAACAAAGTCCCAATGGGAGATATCTTTTGTCTAGTGTATCAAGGATGGAGCAGCCTTCTTTCCATGATATAATTGTTACTCTCTGCTTATATCCCCCTATAAACATGAACAAGGACAGAATTTGTTCAGAGATGGGTTTTAAATATATTCAGATTTTTGCACAATTACAATGGTTGATGGATACCATCAGTATCTCACCGGTTGCTTACACTTAAAGCTGTTGTAAAGGCATAATTCTTTTTTCTTATTTTTTTTTCTTAAAATAATAAACATATTATATTTACCTGCTTTGTGCAATGATATTGCAATGATATTGCCCAAAGCCGTCCTCTCTTTTCTGGAGTCCCCCCCCCCAAGTGCTGTCTACTCCTCTTCTTTTCTGAATGCCTCTATAGCAAGCCGTGTACTATGGGGGCAGAGGTGTGCGGGCCTTCTCAACAGCCGATCTGTGTGCACCTGTAGACACACTCAGCACAACTTTGCCATGCCTCCCTTTTCCCAGGATTTCATTGGCCCCGCCAATTGATCTGTGTCCCTTGAGAGGAGAGCGAAAGGGTATGCAGATTAGGGTTGCACTGATACCACTTTTTTTACTTGCCCATACTGATTACTGATACTTTTTTTTTAATGTCATGTGACCGTGGCATTAATATGCAACACTGATGCTCCACCGAAAGGGATTATACATTATTTTCCAATGCACATAAAACCTACTCAAGAATAGATTTTTTCATCACAGACAAAACTCTCTTACAAAAAACAATAGACAACAAAATTCATAACATTACCTGGTCAGACCATGCACTAATTACAGGTGGACCAGCAATGCAAAAACACATTTCTATGGAGAATTAATACTTATATTTTATCACAAGAGAAGCACATGTCTGTGATGAAAGAAAGGCTACAGGAGTTCTTTATGGTAAATGATCATGATTCTGTGTCGAGCACTACTCTTTGGTGTGCCCACAAAGCCTACATTAGAGGTTTGCTAATTCAACTAGCCTCTAGGGAGAAAAAGAGGAAAGCTACCACTATAGATAAACTAATGAGGGATATTAAAACCCTAGAAAAAGATCATAAAAAGCGACCTAATGACCCACAGTTATTACACCAACTTAATAACTGTAGAAACGAATTAAGAGCTACTCTAGTAACTAACCACAATAAATATTTTGAGAAACTAAAAGTTAACTTTTTTCACAAGGTAACAGAGCAAAGAAGTTGTAAGCCCATGTACACACGGTCGGAGATTTTGCCATCCAAATCCGTCGGATTTTGCCCGTCGGATTTAGTCCGACGAATTGTGTCCGAAACTGTTGCATACACACGGTCGGGCCAAGTTGGCGAAAAATCCGATCTTTCAGAACGTGATGACATAATTTCGTTACGATGGGACTACATTCAGGCTAGTAGCCAATAGCTTTGATGTAGGAATTTGATCTGAGCATGCGTGGCACTTGGTCCGATCAAAATGCTCTTCACATGATCGGATAAGGTCCGTCCGGCCCAGTTGGTCGGGAAATATTTCCAACATGTTGGAAATTTGGATCGGACGGAGATTCGGACGGAATCAGTCCGATGCATACCACACACAGTCGGATTATCTGATGACGCGGTCCGATAAGACTTATTCCGACAGATTCTCCGACCGTGTGTACAAGGGCTTAGACTCCCAACTTCGAAAACAACAAATCAAAGGTAGAATTCACAAAATGGTCCATCATAACAATGGAAGGGTCATTTACGATCCCCACGATATAGCTGACAATTTCTCATATTATTATGGACTCCTCTATAATCTAAAGGAGGATAAGAATATTCATTGACCTTCACCGGAGGACATAACAAAATTTCTAGATAATATCAATCTTCCAAAGATTGATGGTGCTGACCTTGATAATCTAAATAAGCCAATTACAGAACAGGAAATATCAAAGGCCATTAAAAACATTCCAATTAATAAGGTGTCGACGGCCTCTCTGGTGAATATTATAAAACATTTGCCACTACTTTAGTACCCCACCTGACTAAATTGTACAATTTTACAGCCTCCAGTAGTAATAATTTCCCAAAGGAAATGTTGGAAGCTATTATAATAACAATACCAAAACCTAGGAAAGATACTACTTCACCGGCCAATTATAGGTCAATATCATTGTTAAACTCTGACATTAAACCCAATCTGGTCTGACGTTACTGTTGTACTCTTTTTTATATTCATCGAATAAAAACTTTTTGTAAACAAAAAAAAAAAATTTATGCTAAAATACTAGCTAGTAGACTGTTGGAAATTACTCCCTATCTTATCGGATTGGATCAAGTGGGCTTTGTTAAAGGTCGGCAGGCCCCTGATGGAACAAGGCGTATGATTAAAAGTGGTCAGCCTTCGCGCCGCTAAGTGGTAATAAGTGACTAAAGTGGAACAAAATCCAAAATCAGATATAATGAAACACAGATGCTGTGAAAAAGAGCCTGAGTGATATAAAGTGCAAATACTAACTAAAAAATGCAGCAGGACAAAATAGTGAGGGATTGGCCAGAGGACGAACCGGAAGTAGAGTAAGGCGGGAGGAAGTTGTCATTATACCCTCTTCCTGATTGTGCTTGTTTTTGCAATTAAAATGTGAGAGTCTTTACTGCTTTTTAATAAATCTACCTGCCGTTTTTTAACTACTACACTATGGAAGTCTCCTGTTTCTCTCTCTCCCCCTCCTCTCTCTTATTTTGAGCCATACACTGTGAAATAGAAGTGAAGATCCATTTCACCTATTCTGGAAGCTGGGACTGGCCCTCTAGTGGCGGAATTGTATCATTGCATCCCTCCTTTGGATTTCCTGATGGCTATTATTTATTATTTATGAATGAAATAAGAGAATCCTGGAGTTTGTTTGATTTGCTTATTCACTTCGTTTAAAGGTGAGAGTTCTGGGAGCCTTGAGTAGCGGACATTTTATTATTGTTCTATCATTAAACCTTTTTTCCATTTTTTAATATATTTTTTATATATTTTTATGCGTGCTGTTTTTTGGACTATATTTTTTTCACGGCATTGTATGTATGCACATATTTATATTATTTTGAATTTGTGTATTTTATTTGAGTGGCACGATTTGCGCAGGACCCACCCCTTTATATTCAAGGCGTATGATTAATTTGATTCAACAAGTGGAGAATAGTGGATTGCCTTCTCTGCTTCTTACTTTAGATGCAGAGAAGGCATTTGATAGAGTTCGTTAGGGCTATTTATTGGCAACACTTATGAATTCTGGGATTTACAGGTTTCATTCATTCAGCCATAGTGTCTCTCTATACGAAGCCCTCTGCTAAAGTATTTACTTCAGGAAATTTGTCCAAAAGCTTTGACCTTTCTAATGGCACAAGACAGGGCTACCCTCGTTCGCATATAATATTTTCATTTTCAATAGAACCTTTGGCAGAACTAATCCGTACTAATGAATCAATTACAGGTATTAAAGTGGGCGATACTGAACACAAATTAGAATTATCTGCCGATGGTATAATACTTTCATTATCCAATCCTGAAACCTCTCTCACCAATGTGCAAAATATATTGGAATCCTTTGGGAAAATCGCATACTACAAAATTAATAGCAACAAATGTCATGTGCTGCCTATGAATATATCCCCAAAAAGCTACATGACGCTTAAAAATAAAATGACTTACAATTGGGACCAGCCCTTCATTCCTTATTTGGGGATCCAACTTACCTATATAACAGCTAAATTATATGAAGTAAATTTCCCTAGAAAATATAAATAAGGATCTCCAATCTTTCCATAAAACAAAACTCTTCTGGGTAGGGAAAATAGCAGCTTTTAAAATGCAGACCCTTCTTAAAATTCTTTATTATTTCCGCTCGCTACCCATTCAGGTAAACAAAAAATCTAAAGTTTAAAAAATGTATTTGGAATGATAAAAAACCTAGAGTAGCCTTCTCAATTCTTACCACTATTAAGAATAAAGGTGGAATGGGTCTCCCAGATATTTGTATTTCGTATTCGTATATATAGTATTACTATGCACCACTCCTTGATCAAATTAAATTTTGGTTTTCTAATTCAGATGAGAAACTTTGGATAAATATTGAAAAAGAAGTCACTAAGGGCAATGACATGTGTGCATTAGCTATAGCGCATGCCTTGCTTCCTAAAGTCGCAATACCAAAACTCATTATTATTAAATCCACGTTGATATCTTGGAAACACATATTATCTAAATCAAAAGAACTAGGTGAACAAATTAAAATCCCTGTGCCCTTAAGAGTGCTGGACTACTGTAGAGCCTGTATCTCAGTGAATAATTGGATTTCACAGGGGTTTAATTACTGAGTCAACCTACCCCTAGCCTATAAAGAGTTGGTGTTAAAAAAACTTAGACATCTTGAAAGATTAAAGAAATTTGACCCGGAATCGAGCATGAATATCCTATCAATAATCTGGAAGTTCCTACTGAACAAATACGCTTGTGATAAGAAAGGAATATCCTTATTTTACAAACTTTTCTCAGAATTCCCTAAATCTGTTAAAACCAATAGTATGCTGAAATGGGAAAAGGATCTTTCCCTATCTACTTCTTGGCAGCAATGGAATAGGGCTATACTTACATTCTTTCCAGGTGCCTTCAGTCCAGCCTGGTAACATTACATAGAAGGCAAAGAGTGATGATGTCGCAGAGAGTGATACCACTTAAAGCGGGGTTCCACCCTAAAGTGGAACCTCCGCTGATCGGATCCCTCCCCCCCTCCGGTGTCACAATTGGCACCTTTCAGGGGGGAGGGGGGTGGAGATACCTGTCAAAGACAGGTATCCATTTCCTGTCCTGCCGCGCTGTCTGCTGGGACACACACGGGTCTCAGAGACAGCGCGGAGAATTCCTATTGCGCTGCGCGACTCGCGCATGCGCAGTAGGGAACCGGGAAGTGAAGCCGATTCACTTCACTTCCTGATTCCCTCACCTAGAATGGTGGCGGCAGCAGCCGAGGGCCGAGCGATCGATCGGCCTTGGCTGCCGGCATCGCTGGAACCCTGGACAGGTGAGTGTCCATTTATTAAAAGTCAGCAGCTGTAGTATTTATAGCTGCTGGCTTTTAATATTTTTTTTTTTTGGTGGAATCCCTCTTTAATGATGTGACTTCACTCTCTGCAGCATTGCCCTGTGAGTCCAGTGTGGGGGGTGGAGCCTTGACACCCTGGGCTGGCAGGAAGTGAGTTGAGTGACTCTGGATGTTTTTCAACCTGGAAGAGGAGCAGTGCTTCATTGCTTTATTAGGAACAGTACCATAGATCGGGTGATTATAGCTGCCTTGTCACTTTTATGCTGCACTGGTGAATGGAATTGTTCATTCTACACCAAAGCTGACTTTACGTGCGCATCACTCATTGAAAGATACCTCCAGCTGCATGGGCTTATTTATCCAAAACCCTACAAGGCAGGGGTTCCTGAAACAGAAGCCACTATTTACAGTGACACAGTCCTTTCCCCCGCTATGATGAAGCTTCTTACATATACCTATCCCTGGAAGGAACACAGCTGCAAATCCTCAAAAGGACAATTAATCATTTATCTGCTTCACAGCACACAAGGATAGGAGGTTCCGATGCTTCAGCTTTCAATGAGCCGACATCAAAGTCAGATATCAGCACATGGAATTCCTGTACATTTATTATTTGCAATATGCTTTCCTCCAGAAATAAACGTCTCTCCTTCCCAGGTACTGATGCTGAGGTTCTTATACATTCATATGAAATCTGAATTTGAAAACTTAAGCTGGATACACACTATATAATTTTCTTTAGGTTTTTTCCTTTAGAGTTACTAAAACCATATCATATGAGGTCACACCTAAACACTTTCAATTTGTATGCAACCAAGCAGGCCCTTGCACTACATAGTTGAAGGTAAATCATATGCCTCATACACACGATTGGATTGTTTGCTAACAAAACCGTGGAATTTTGTCCGAAGGGCGTTGGCTCCAACTTGTCTTGCATACACACGGTCACACAAATGTTGGCCAACAATTACGAACGTAGTGACATACTGGACGTACTTCATGGTTTTTCAGCTCCTTAGTGCCACCCTTTGGGCTCCTTCTGCTAATTTCGTGTTAGTAGAAGTTTGGTGAGTGCTGATTCGTGCTTTTCTTTTCGCATTTTTCATTTAGCGCTTTTCAGTTCATTTCTGAATGGCCATTTCCTCAACCAGACATGTTGCAGAATCGGAGGAGATAACGTGTTATTTATTATTGGCCTTGGAGTTATTGCTTTGACATAATTTTTTGGTTGAATAATAATGATTTTATTTGGTATTTTTTCTATATTTTTGGATGCATAGAATGCACTTTTTGGTTAAGTTCTATTGGCAGATAGCATGTCTAATTTTACTTGTTTTCTTTTTTTAATGCACAATAAAAAAAAATTGTGGAGAATAATACTTGGCTATGTGTTTTACTTCAAATGACAGTTTGGGAGTAGGCAGTTACATTTTAAAAAATACAATGTAAAATTTACAAGGGACACCAACATAGTTGTATCTTTGGTCTTAAAAAGTACAGAATAATGGTGTTGTGGTAACCCGCCAAAAAAAAAAAAAAAGCATAATAATTTTATTCTTGATCACTAGAAAAAAAAGCCTTTGAAAATTCGTTAGCCATAACTCCATCAGTATCACTAGAAAAGCAGCTTCATTATTATCCCATTAAAGAAGAAGAGAATGTGCGCTGCATTTCGAGATTTCATAATTTGCCACGTCACCAATGTTAATTCTCCATTATGAACAGCATTTTACAAGATTGACCGCTTCTGGCTTGCCCTTGTTTCTGAACATGTGTGTTTGTACATTGGACTTTTGTCCGACGGACTTGTGTACACACGCTCTGAAAATCCGACAACACATATTTGTCCATGGAAAATTTGAAAACCTGCTAGCCAACATTTGTCCGCAGAAAATCCATCAACAGTTGTCCGATGGAGCATACAAATGGTCGGATTTACCTGTTAGCACACAATTCCCGTCGGAAAGTCCGATCGTGTCTACGGGCCTTAAAGGTAATCGAACAACAAAAGTTGTATGGTGTATATCCAGCTTTAGTAACTGCTGTGCAGACTTGTGTTCTGTGCTGAGGCCGGTTTACAGTGGAGGAAGCTGAAATGGAAATTAAAATGTTTCTAGTGTATAAAGTAAATACGGTGAAATTAAAAAAGGGGAGTATAACACCAAACAGTCCTGTTTATAAAGTATATTATTATTCAGTCCTGGCTTTTCAGTATTATTGAAAGAAAAGCAGAGTTACTCCTTAAGTTCCCCTAAGGGCTGCAAAATGAGCCTTCTTCAATCACTGTCAGTTATCTTTATTGGTCCACTTATGGTTGGAGACTGAGTTTGATTGAACTGTTCCCTCTTCACAAGTTCAGCAAATTTCTTACCTTCCCTATCCCTAGAGTCCAAGGTCAGTCCAGAATCATATATACAGGACAACTGTATTGGTGACAGTGGAATGCAAAGCATCAGAAAATCTACTGAGTGGTAGAGAAGCAATAAACGTCTGCCAATCACGTTGTGCATTCATTCATTTTGACTTGCACTTCAAACTTCCATACATGTCTTAGCCCACGTACACACGGTTGGAGATTTTGCCAACCAAATCCGTCTGATTTAGTCCGATGGATTGTGTCCGAAACTGTTGCATACACATGGTTGGGCCAAGTTGGCGAAAAATCCGATCTTTCAGAACGTGATGACGTAATTTCGTTACGATGGGACTACATTCAGGCTAGTAGCCAATAGCTTTGATGTAGGAATTTGATCTGAGCATGCGTGGCACTTGGTCCGATCAAAATGCTCTACACATGATCGGATTAGGTCCGTCCGGCCCAGTTGGTCAGGAAATATTTCCAACATGTTGGAAAATTGGGTCGGACGGAGATTCGGACGGAATCAGTCCGATGCATACCACACACAGTCGGATTATCTGACGACACGGTCCGATAAGATTCATTCCGACAGATTCTCCGACCGTGTGTACAAGGGCTTACAAGGAATGACTCAAGTCACAAATATCTTCTACAAATATGCACTAATTTCCTTAGTAGAATGTCGTATTATCAAAAGTACAATAAGGGAGGTTGACCACCACACACATACAGGTGGAGTGATTGCTGTGTGAATTGGCCTCCCTGATTCGAGGACATTTGATGGAGGATGGTGGTTATTTGAATGCATTATTTAACTATTGGGCACCTTGGAATCCATCTCTTACAAACCTGCCCATATACTGTACAACAACTCTGGACACCTCATAGTATACTGTATTTACCCCTACCATCAAAGTCTATAAATTTACACATAGGGACATTGAATGTACCCCATGGGCTGGCAGGCACAATTCCACTTTGGAGACCTTCCTCCCTTTTCTCCCCTTGATTTTATATTGGGTGTATACCATTCTTGATTCTTATTATCCATATTTACAGTTAGAGCTACATACTTCCTATGATTTCTGAGGCCCTGAAGAAGCGGGGGCTCCTGTGAATCGCGTAGCCCAATACTGCGAAAATCGTTGATTGAATGTATCTAAGCCATATACTAGCTCTACATCTATACCTAATACTGTATGGTATATACTATGTGATTCTTACATGTCTTTTAACCTGTAATCCAATAAAGCTTTCATATTTTTCTTTTAAATATACTTCTGTATTCTCTTTTGTTCTCAATAGGCATATTTAAAGTCCTGTTTTTTGTGATCTTACTATTTATTAATTGAACAGCTGAAGTTGGAAGCTGATTGGCTGCCATGCAGAGTTGCACCAGATTCTGAGTGCAACAGTATTAGTTAATCTCTCCCAAAGTGTTACTAAAGGTTACATAGTTAGTTACATAGTTAGTTACATAGTTAGTAAGGTTGAATAAATACACCAGTCCATCCAGTTCAACCTAAGTGAGTGTGGATGCATGTCTACAATTGTCCCTATCCCTATGCATTGTGTCTCATTAAGATGCTCATCTATTATTATTTATTTAAGGTACCCATATAGTGTCGCAATTTATGCAGTACTGCACACATATGTTGCACGCTCACATCAGTCCCTACCCTCAAGGAGCCCACAATCCAAAGTCCCCAACTCACATTCATATACTAGGGACAATTTTTTAAGGACATAAGCCAATTAACCTACCTGCATGTTTTTGGAACATTTGTACACAGAACTGTATGAATGATTTGGCCGTATGGGTGGAGCCTCGCATGGTGCACTGCTTTCAAAAAGTGACATCTAGTATGGGGAACTTCTCCCCGTATTGCTGCCATAGGGGGAGAGGAGGCAGCAGGTGGCACCTACAGCATTGGGAACATGTTACATGTGTAAAAATAAGAATAGATGTACTACTAAATGCCGAGTACAATTTACATAATATCTGTGCTACACCTGTGCTAAAAAGCCAAAAGTGCACTACTAAATAAAATAGCTGTCACATATTTTTATATAGTTATCATTTATCATTTTTTATATTGACTGGGGGTAGCGTGGATTTTTCCACAGTACATAACATGTTACATGTAACATGTTCCCAAAGGTAAACTTATCCTTTAATTATTATTTTTTTAAAATAACAAACATGTTATACTCACCTGCTCTGTATTGCACAGAGAGGCCCGATCCTGCTCTTCTTGGGTCCCCCCACCGGCGATCTTGGCTCCTCCTCTTCTTCATGTGTCCCCATAGCAAGTTGCTTGCTAATGGGCCACACGGTGCCTGCTCCTTCGCAAGTGGCTCCATATACACAGCCAGGATTAGCCCCACCCGCACTTCCTCCTCACTGCATTTGATTTAGAGCAGCAAGAGCCAATGGCTGCTGCTGCTGTTTGAGTTCCTGCGTGAAGAGAAAGAGAAGGGAGAAGAGATGCAGCCATGCACAGCGCTGGATCTATTCTCCCCTCTCTGTCCCTTCACACAGGGAAGGGGGAGGACAGAGAAATCTAGAACATTTTTTACCTTAATGCAAGGAATGCATTAAGGTACAACAGGTTTTTAGCTTTAGTATCAGTTTAATACATTACATTTTACGTTACTTTAATACATGTAAATAAAATATATATTTAAAAGAACAATTTCAAGGTGCTTGATCCTTAGGTTATCTTCTATCTGCAAATTCATTTTATTGAGGCACAACATTAATGGTAATATTTTGGGGCTTCTTGATCTGGTTACCCTCTATGTCTCTTAAAGATCTGGAAAATGGTTTTGTGGCAACAAGGGATGACTAGCCGTAGGCGGTCATATAATGAGATTCATCATTATGTCAACCTGGAGAAGGAGACAGAGTCAGTGTAGTTCAGGAGGTCTGATGTGGCCTGAGGTGCTGATATCTAATATACATGAAATAATGTTTCTTTTACGTTAGGAAGACAAAAATTGCTAAGTTACGTGGAGCATCTCAATCAGTCTCTCAGAATATTTCCTCTAGGGTTAACTTATCTTTTAATTTGGTGTGTTTTTTCCCCTAAAGAGTTAGAAATGATAAATGTTTTCTATGAATTACCTCTTAAAGAAAGTTGTGAGATTTTATCATGTTGGAAATTTCGAAGGACAATGATGTACTGGAGTTCTGCTGAACTGGACACAACAACTGAGACTGAAGCCCCATACACACTATCAGATTTTCTGCAGATTTTTTCCTTCAGATTTACCAAAACCATATAATATGAGGTCAAACCTTAGGAGTTTCAATTTGCATGCAATCAGGCAAGCCTTTGCACTACATGGTTTTGGTAAATCTGAAGGAAAAAATCAGTGTGAAATTGGCCTAACTGAGGCATAGCCACCTGTTTGGCCATACCTCAGTTTCACTGTGACCTGGGAAAAGTATGTGTGCCGATCAGGCTCGATAGGGCAGGGGTATGTAGACAATGTGTCCCCGACTGCTGCTAGAGTGCTGAGAATAGAGTCCTTCCAGGCTCCTGCAAGAGTTCAAGGAAAGAAGAATGACCCCTGGAAGTCACACATCTATGGTGTCCTACTACGATGAAAGGAGTGACAACCTCAGCCTGGACTCTGACCATGGCCTGGTCAGAGTCCAGGTTGAGGTTGCCACTCTATTCCTCGTAGTAGGACACCATAGATGTGTAACTTCCAGGGGTCAACCTTCTTTCCTTGAACCCTCAGTTACATTCTTGTGATATCCTATTGGTGACAGAATTATCAGCTTGTGATGTATGGTCGAAAAAGATTTTATGTATAACTTGTAAAATCCTTTTCTTGGAGTACATCACAGAACACAAGTGACAGTATTTAAAAACGAATTGAGAAAAAAAAAACATTTATTTATTTTCTTAATTTTCCAAAAAGTTGTGATAAAAAATTATAACAAATTACAAAAAAATCACTTACTAAATACATTGGACTGTCTACTTTCCAAAAATGGGTCATTTGGGAGTATTTGTACTATTTTAACATTTTAGGGCCTCAAGAAATAAGATAGGCCGTCAGTTGATCAGGATTGATCAATTTTCAAATATATATACTATTGATTTTATGCTTATTACTTTCTGGCAGCTAAATAATATACACTGATTTGGGTTATTTTTAGACATGTGTGATTGGTTTCGTTCCAAATAGAAATTCAGACAAATTTTTCATTAATTGGAAATTCTGCAAAAGTTTTAAGCGTGCTCCCCTCATACAGTTGGACCAAGCGTCCTATCCCCAGATCTTCCCATTCTTTAATCTTTCCCATGGGGGATAGCTCTTGAAAGTGTTTATTATTCCAGAGGGGGGCAAATTCTATTACCCCATTATACCCTATTACTGTCTTAGCTAACTGCCATATCTTTTTGGCCAACTTTAATATGGGGCTACCAGGGGGAAAAGATTCTGCTTCCAATACTTCTACTACCGACTTATGTAAAGCCCCCTGGAGCATTATTCTATTACTGGCACTTCCCCCATTCAATGTATTACGTCCCCCAGATGCTGCAACTGAGCGGCCAAAAAATAGCTACGAGGGTGTGGGACAGCCATCCCTCCCTCCTTTATTGGCAGCTGTATCCTTTGCAGGCTAATCCTGGCCTGACCCTTCTTCCAAATAAATTCCCTAAACAGAGTCAGTTTTTTAAACCATTCCTTTTCTATCCTCACTGGGGAATTGTGCAAAAGATACAGCAGTTGAGGCATCCAAATCATTTTAATCAGGTTACTTTGTCCTGCCACCGACAGGGGAAGACGACTCCATATATAACTCTTATGTTTAAATTTAAGGAGGAATGGGACAAAGTTATCACTAATATATTGGCATGGGTCCCTTGTGTGGCAAATTCCTAGATATTTCATCATATCCACCACTTTTAACAGGTTTCTTAGTGGATCTAATGGCATAAGTGCAGATTTAACCCAGTTTATTACCAAGCCTGAAAACCGGCCTAATTTGTCAACTATATTCATTGCCACAGCCAAGGATAAATCAGTGTCCCCAAGAAAGAGCATCACCTGCATATAATGCAATTTTATCTTCCTCCATCCTCCTTTTAAACCCCTGCATCTTTCTTGCTAATCTAATTGCAATTGCTAGTGGTTCCAGTGCAAAGAGCAAAGGCGATAGGGGGCATCCCTGTCTCGCCCCTCAATAAGTTATTGTTTTTAATTTAGCACTTGGAGCATTATACAGTGTTTTTACCCATCCTAATAAGGTGGGTCCAAACCCAAATGCCTCCATGGCACGCCACAGATAATCCCACTCTGGGCTGTCAAAAGCCTTGGCCGCATCCAAGGATAGGACAGCCCTTAATCCCATATTTTCTATCTGAACCTGCATATTCAAATATACTCTCTTGATGTTATTATTGGGGATAAACCCCGATTGATCCGGATGTATGAGACTATGAATGCATTTGTTTATCCTAGCTGCCAACACCCTTGCCAATATTTTGACATCTGAACCTAACAATGATATAGGCCTAAATTAAGATGTATCCAACAGATCTTTCCCTTCCTTCTGCAGCACTATTATTGTAGCCTCCGTCATCGAGGAAGGCAATCTAACCTCAACTACGGCCTTCCCCAGTGTCTTTAACAACTCTCAAGCACCTCTCCATACTTCTTTCTGGTTGGACATCCCAGCGACTGCCTGCTGCAGTTCCTCCAGAGTTATGGGGGCTTCCAAAGTGCCTCTATCCCTCTCTGTGAGGACCGGTACATCTATTTTGCCAAAAAAGGTATCCATTTCTCCAGTTTCCTTTTCGCATTTAGATTTATATAAATGTGCATAATACTGTCTAAATGCATCAAGAATCACGGTTGAGTATGAGGTGATCTCTCCTCCTAACAACCGAAATTGCAGCTATTGTCAATGGGGAGGTATTAGTTTTAACCAAAAGTGCCAACATCCAGCCAGTACTCTCCCTCTCGGCAAAAGCACTGTTTCTGAAAGAGGCGCTTATTCTCCATCTTCTTTATAACTACATTTTTTACTCCTGTTGCTTATTAAGCCACATCCTTTGTTTCACTGAGTTGGGATCTTCCACATATTGTTTTTCTGACAATAGCACCTCTTTCCTAATGTTCTCCTCCCATTCTCTAGATCTCCTCTTAATATTTGTGACCTGCTGGATAAGTAAACCCCTAAGAAAGGCCTTCATGGCATCCCACACCACTCCAGCCATTGCGGTATCTGTGTTGAATGCCACAAATTCTTTCAGTTTAGATATTGCCTCGGCCGGCTCACCCATTAGTCCCAACCAAAAGGGGCTTATTTTCCAGTCCCTCGGGGGACATTGGCCTTCAGTGTAGATCGTCAACACTAGGGGAGAATGGTCCGATACCCCCCTAGGTTCATATACCATATATTTTTTTTTTTTATCAGCGATAATGCTGTCTCATTTCCCAAGACCATATCTAATCTGGATAATGTGGTATATGAACTAGAAAAGCAAGAATACTGCTGCAATTTTGGATTCCGGGTTCTCCAGATGTCCCACAGTCCTACCTCTATCAAAAATTGAGGCAAGCGGCCCTCTGCTACCTGTCTGACTGTAAGCCAGGCGCGAACCTATCAAGTGTTTTGTCAAGAACCTCATTAAAATCTCCCACCACTATAACAGGCATTCCTTCCTTATCTGCCAGGAATTCCATTCATTTATACAGAATCTCCAACTTAAAAGGGGGGGGGGGATATAAAGATTTGCTACTACATATAACTTGTCCTCTACTGAGCAATGCAGAAACACATAACAACCTTCTGCACATGCATAGATATTCTTAACAAAGAAATGTAGCAGAATATGTTATGGCCTATTTATGAAGAAATAACAGATGGCATTACATTATGGCCTATTGAAGAAATAACAGATGACATTACATTATGGCCTATTTATGAAGAAATAACAGATTACATTACATTATGGCCTATTTATTAAGAAATAACAGATTATATTACATTATGGTTTATTTATGAAGAAATAACAGATTATCAAAAAAGAAAAACTTTGTATTTCTGTATTTTTTCATTTATATAGCAAAAAATAAAAAAATCCAGTGGTGATTAAATACCCCCAAAAGAAAGTGCTATATGTCTCAAGAAAATTATAAAAATGTCATTTGGGTACAGCGTTGAGTAATTGTCATTCAAAATCTGACAGCACTGAAATCTGAAAGTTTGCCTGGGCAGGAAGGGGGTGAAAGTGTCCGGTATTGAAGTGGTTAATGAGGCACCTGTCAAATTTCCTCTCACTTCCTCTTCTGTCCAACACAAATGAAAAGTTAAGGAATTGAGGGGACATTACCCCAAGGAGGACACAAACACCAATACAAAACCTAACAAAGGTTATAATACTTCCTCATTCTATGCAAAGCATACATATTTGGTTGGCATTGATCTTCAATAAATAGTACAATAAAGATGCTTCCTGAATAACACACACACAACCATAACATGGGATTTGCCCTTGTATAACCCCTGGAATTTCCTAACCTTGACAGAATTCCAGATTTCTGATTAGCAAATTACACTAACAAGTTGTACAGATTTGATTTTCCTCCACTCTCTTCTGCCGCTGAATGAAGCCATTCATTATGTGTAAAGTCTCCACATGGGGATGATTACAGAGAAGACCGGGCATGAGCAGCTTCAATAGCTGTGTGACTGTAATCTTAATGTGCAGTAGCTGCTATACAGCCTGGCTATGTCCAGCATAGCCCTGTCTCCTGTGGAGTCTCACTACTTCTGTTGAAACTCTGATTTGTCTTCTCTAAAGGCTACACCGTGACGTACAAATTTGAAATATATGCTGATCGCCAGACCATTCATTCCAACAACAATCTTCCCACAATATTTTCTGAGCTTTTATTGTATTTTATGCATGTTTCTACCTGTAAAATCCTGTAGGCATCAAAAAACCCCCGCGACTGCTGCTGGTCACCGCCATCTTGGATGTGATGTCAGAAGCCCAGCAGATCTGTTGCTTGAGAGTCATTCTATAGCAGGGGGTCTCCAAACTTTCTAAACAAAGGGCCAGTTTACTGTCCTACAGGCTTTAGGGGAACCAGACTAGGGGCAATGGGATTAGAAAATATCCTGGTGTCCAGTGGGAGTAAACAATGCCCCATCGTTGGTGTCAGTGGGAGGAACAGGGGCTCATTGTTGGTGTCAGTGGTAGGGTTAGTGGCCCATCGTTGGTGTCAGTGGGAGGAATAGTGGCCTACAGTATTGTTGGTATCAGTGGCAGGAATAGTGCCCTTTCGATTGTGTCAGTTTGAGGAATAGTGCGCCATCATTGGTGTCAGGAATGTGAATTATGCCTCATTGTTGCTGTCAGTAGATGGAATAGTACCCCCAAGGGCAGCATAAAGGCAAGCAAAGGGCCGCATGGAGACCACTACTCTATAGTATTGCCTCTCACTCCACCCTTGGCACCCTTGTAAAGAGGTGGGAGGAGGGGCAGAGGAGCTAGACCAGCACAGACAGTATTTAGGCACTCCTGAAAGAGGAGTAAATTATGACCTGCAAGGAGGGAAGGGTCTGTGCTAGGGAACTGACCCTTCCTGAAGAAGTCAGATTTGCTAGCAAATTCAAAGGCACATTGCAAGTGAATAAAAAATTGTTAATTGAAAGGAAAAGTGCCATATGTATACATTTAGAAAACTTTTACTGTGCATTTACCTGTGATATAAATGTATTCAAATGTGCACCCAACTACAGTTAAGGTGCGACTAAGCTGCTGTGTCCATCTGTTGCAGTTTCCCAGAACTTCCTATTCAGGTGCTTCCCTGTACCTGTAGGCTAACCCCAGGCCTCATGGGAGTGGTTGTTCCATATTATACCAGAGGATATGGGTCTATGGACTATGAAAAGAACTTGAAGTGTTACAACATGCCTTTCTCTTTCATTATTGTTGTAGTAAAGAAGAATTTGGCTTTTTGCCCAATATATGTGATAGCATGTGAAGTGGATCTAGACATGGTTGAGGTGCAGGCTGGAGAACAAATGGTAACTGTCTCCTTATAACCTGAAATGGTTATAGTGACCAGATCCAGAATACCATTGGTGTGGTCAGGAGCTGGTAGTGGCTAGTGGGAAGAGGGCTACCACCTGTTGGTGATAAGAGGACCTCTTAATAGCAAAATGGGTCAGGAGTAGGGATGGGTGAACAGTTCGGCCTGAGCATAAGTTCGGGCCGAACTTTGGTTGTTCGGACGTTCGGTGAACACCAAACAATATGCGGTGTTCGGGGTAAATTCAAAAGCTGTGGAACACTGTTAAAGTCTATGGGACACTAACATGAAAAATCAAAAGTGCTAATTTTAAAGGCTTATATGCAAGTTAAGTCATAAAAAGTGTTTGGAGACCTGGGTCCTGCCTCGGGGACATGTATCAATGCAAAAAAAAGTTTTAAAAACTGACTTTTTTTCAGGAGCAGTGATTTTAATAATGCCTAAAGTGGTGTTCTGCCCCTAAAACATAAAAAATGTAAAGCCAGCAGCTACACATACTGCAGCTGCTGGCTTTTAACAATAGGACACTTACCTGTTGTGGAGTTGAGTGATGTCAGCACCGCAGCTGATGTTTTCCATCCTTACAGCTTCACGCCGGGAACCCTACTGTGCATGCGCGAAGCCCCGCTCCTCTCTCCTACTGGCCCGGCGACAGGGAGAGGAGGAGGGAGGGGGAGGGAGCCCTGCGTTGATGTCATGGATCCGGACTCCCAGAGGTGGGCACAGGATACCTCTCAAAGACATCCTGTCCCCCCCGAAAGGTGCCAATTGTTGCACTGGAGGGGGAGAGGAGACAAATGAGTGGAAGTTCCACTTTTGGGTGGAACTCTGCTTTAAAGTGAAACAATAAAAATTAAATATTCCTTTAAATATCATGCCTGGGGGTGTCTATAGTATGCCTGTAAAGTAGCGCAGTTTTCCCATGTTTAGAACAGTACCACAGGAAAATGACATTTCTAAAGGAAAAAAGTAATTTAAAACTGATCGTGGCTGTAATTAATTGTCGGGTCTCGGCAATATAGATAAAGCTCATTGAAAAAAACAGCATGCCCCCCCCCCCCCCAGTCCATTACCAGGCACACTGGGTCTGGTATGAATATTAAGAGGAACCCCGAATTAAAATTTAAAAAAGAAAATTGCATGGGGGTCCCCCCAAATCCATACCAGGCCCTTCAGGTCTGGTATGGAAATTAAGGGGAACCCTGCGCCAAATAAAAAAAAAAGTATAATAAAAATGTTATAAATCTATCCTCTATTTTGTAGACACTATAACTTTTGCGCAAACCAATCAATATAAGCCTATTGCGATTCTTATTACCAAAAATATGCAGTTCCACTATAAGTCGCTGATCGCTGCCTTTACTAGCAAATAAATAAAAATAAATAAATAAAAATATCCCATAGTTTGCAGATGCTATAACTTTTGCTCAAACCAATCAATATACGCTTATACGCTTATTGCTATTTTTATTACTAAAAATATGTAGAAGAATACATATCGGTCTAAACTGAGGAAAAAATCGTTTTTTTTTTTTTTTTTAAGTCGGATATTTATTATAGCAAAAAGTACAATATATTGTGTTTTTTTTTTTCAAAATTGTCGCTCTTCTTTTTTTTATAGCGCAAAAAAATAAAAACCGCATAGATGATCACATACCACCAAATAAAAGCTTAATTTGTGGGGAAAAAAAGGACGTCAATTTTGTTTGGGTACAGCATTGCACAACCGCGCAATTGTCAGTTAAAGCGACGCAGTGGCGTACCGCAAAAAAAAAATGGCCTAGTCATTGAGCGGCCAAATCTTCCCTGAGCTGAAGTGGTTAAATGACAAAAAAGATTCATTGTTCTCGGCAGCTTCCCAAGGCTGCCTGAATAGGTTTCTTCTAGGAACCTGTCTGCTAATTAAAACTACTTTACGTAGATGGGGATATATTCTAGGCTGCTGTTCAAGTAACGTGCCAGAATATGAGAAAAACAACAAATTACAGGAATGAGACCAGAAGTTATTGGGCAACAACGTGCAGAGGTGACAGGTACAAATTCTAAGCAGGAAAAAACATCTTGTTATTCCCTCCTAATTCTCCGAATTGCTCCGCAGCGGGTCACCTGTCCGTGCCGGTTAAACGTCTTCTTGACAGCCTGGCTATGGGAAATGGGCAGACTAAGCTTTCCTTAACTCCAGTCCCCAGGGAAAGGTCCGATTCATGATTTTTATATTAGACTCCTGCTGTCCTGGAATGTGCCTCCGCTACATTCAAATTCACACTGAGCAGCTCCATTAAAACCCAGAGAAGTAGAACATTGTGATGCAGAACACAAATGCTTCAATAATTACCGCTGAGATTCAGTAATTATAATGGGGCAGCAAATATAAAATATTATCTTAGAGATATGTATGAGCAAAAAAGTTTCATTTCCCCCCAAGGTAACCCATTGCTGTCTAATCTACAGCTAAATGCTAATTTAACAGTCATTTACATATATTAATATTTGCTGTAAAATCTATATTCTATTTAACTATTCCCTATTTACATTTAAGGGAATGTAGAGATCATAAAATTCAAATGTTCTTATCAGCATGTTCTATACATTTTTCCATGTTATAGGTACTGCCTATACCTGGCGGTATGATTATGTCAGATTTTAGCGTCTCAAAGCAGTACAATTATTTTGCATAAAAATGTGGGCGTTTTATATTGTAGGACTGTAATTCTTAGCAATAACACACTTAAATCTGTCCAAACCAGAGTCTAGATATCCCGGGTATGATAAAGTTTGAAACACAAAATCATAAATTATAATATAATAAATAATTATAAAAAATAATAATATAATAATAATAAAATGAATTTCCCCACGATTCACTATCGCTCAATTCTGCAAGTGTTCTCATTTACGATCGCTTTTTTCTAGCTGGTCTAAAACCACTTTTGACGTAAAGGGACACTTTTTAGTTGCTATGGACAATCTTCAGTTTCCAGGCAGAATGAACAGTATACCGTATATATCGGGTAAATAGTGATGAGCGCAACCTCAAAATAATGTGATAATCACTGACAATAATACCAGTAAATGATGATAAATACAAGTGATGAATAAATCATGTGATAATGGATAATCCAAATAAATAAATGTGAAAAAAGCTTAAAGTATTGAAATTAAATGTGATCATACCGTATTTATCCACTTATAACACTCACATTGATTTTAAGAGGGAAGTTTCAGGGAAAAAACTTGAAATGAGGAACGCTGAAACAAAATAAAGATCAGTGCCCATCTGCAGCCTCACCATTGCCATCAATGCAGCAGCCTCACTATTACCTTCAATGCAGCAGCCTCACAATTGCCATCAATGCAGCAGCCTCACTATTACCTTCAATGCAGCAGCCTCACCATTGCCATCAATGCAGCACCCTCACCATTACCTTCAATGAAGAAGCCTCACCATTGCCTTCAATGAAGCAGCTTTACCATTACCTTCAATGAAGTAGTCTCACCATTTCCATCGGTGCAGACTGATCAATACTCATCTGCAGCCTAGAGGGGACACGGAGGGGGGCGGGATGAGCTCTGATAGATTACATACAGTGAGAATCTCCTATGATAGACAGAACACTGATCCAATGGTGGCCCAGGAGACGGGACTTCCTATTACAGAGGCCGCCAAGTAAACAGGAGATTCTCGCTGTATTTGATCTGATGGCGCTCGTCCCGCCCCTCTCCCTGTCCCCTCGGAGGCAGCTAAAATTGAAGTATTGGCGTATAACATGCACACGCTATTTGAACCCGATTTTCATGGTGAAAAAGTGAGTGTTATACCTCAATAAATAAAGTATATAATATAAAACTGCATGCAGGGCACTGGACAAAGCACTAGAGACAAAAGGGATGTGAAATGGTTTCATACAGTAATGTAATCTGTAAGATTACAGTGTACTGTATGTGTTATGAATTTTCTATTTTTTGAATTTGCCGCCGGGCTCCGCCCCATGCGTTTTGCCATGCTCTTGGGGAACAGAGCCCGGCACAGAGAGTCATCGGGCGGAGGACATTGCCCGCAGACACAGCGGGCGGATATCGCAGGATCCTGGGGGCAAGCTAAGTAACCTGCACCAGGATCCTGCAATGCAATCCCGAGTGTGGCTCGGGGTTACCGCCAATGGTACTGAAATTTAACCTCGAGCAACACTCGGGAAAACTGCCAGGGAGGTTAAAAAATAAAAAGGGTCATAGTGTGACCTTCCCAGGTCTTATGTGGTACTTATCTGGTTTATCTTGTGGAGATTTTAGAGGCAGTAATGAGACTCCGCCAAATAAATTACAAAAGTTGAAAATGCAAATAGCAGCTTTAAACATTTCAGTAGTTTTACCCGCCCCCCCTTTCCCGACCAGGCTATTTTTTGCGACACAGCATTGCGTTGCTTTAACTGACAATTGGGCGGTCGTGCGATGCTGTTCCCAAATAAAATACATGTCCTTTTTTTTGCCCACAAATAGAGCTTTCTTTTGGTGGTATTTGCAGATTTTTATTTTTTGAGCTTTTTTGATTTTTTTTTAAACAAAAAAAGACCGATAATTAAAAAAACAAAAACAAAAAAACAATAATTTTCTACTTTCTGCTATAAAACATATCCAATAAAAAAATATAAAAAAATCTATTTTTTTCATAAATTTAGGTCAATATGTATTCTGCTATATATTTTTGGTTAAAAAAAAATATCCCAATAAGCGTATATTGATTGGTTTGCACAAAAGTTATAACGTCTACAAAATATGGGATATTTTTAATTATTTATTTTTATTATTTTTATTTCTTTACTAGTAAAGGCAGCGATCAGTGGAACTGCAATATTACGGTGACCAATCTGACACTAATTGACACTTTCGACACTTTTTTTGGAACCAGTGACACTAATACAGTAATCAATCAGTGCTAAAAATATGCACTGTCATTGTACTAATGACACTGGCTGAGAAGAAGTTAAACATCTAGGGTGATCGAAGGGTTAACTAGCTAGTATTTCCTAACTGTGGGGGAGGTGCTTGTACTAGGGGAAGACATGGATCCATGTCTCTGCTTTGCAGGAACACAGGATCCATGTCTTTCTGACTGACAGAACAACGATCTGCCTTGTTTATCTTCCTGTGCACCAAGTGATTGGCAGGTGACATTGGGCACGCCCATGCCTCCCAACATTTTGAGATGGGAATGAGGGACACCTGCTTGCAAACTGTATGTAGGCATAGGACACGCCCCCTGCCACACCCCCTGCCACACCCCCTTAAATAGGAATAACCCCAACAAAAAGCTTCATTAAATCCACAAGGGCTTATTTTTACCACTACTATTTCTTTATATTGGCTTTTAAAATTTACAAATGCAGCAATTTAGAATTTGGATGAAAGGTTTAGCACTGGTAAACACTTTTTACAGATAAAAAGTGCATTTTATATACAACTATATAGATCAGACCAAAGTGAGGGACAAATGAGGAGGAATGAGGGACAGAGGGATATTGTTCCAAATCAGGGACAGTCCCTCAAAATCAGGGACGGTTGGGAGCTATGGTCACGCTGCACACGCCCATTGGCTACCGCTGTGAATAAAATGGTGGAAATCCTTAATTATGTATCAGATCTGCAGTGTTGGTCACCCCGTACCATTAGTACATGAAAAACTAAAGAGAGAAACGTAGGCCTCATGCACCCGGGGCATTTACCTCCAATGCATTAGACATTTAGGTGATCGTGGAATGCTCAGGCAAACAGTTTGCATTCTGGGCAATCGTCCCTGGGTTCATGCGGCCCTAAACTTTAGTACCTCTTGGTGCACCATCCAACCCTGTCCAACCACATTAGCTGTCAGCCTATCATAGCGTTTTACAGGTTGCTGGCAACAGATATGGTATGTCCATTTTGGGTGCTGTTCTTGGCCAGCTTGGGTGACAATCCAATGTCTATGAAGCATCTGAAGACATGACCTAGAATCCCATGGGAAGAATTAGTGATTAGACGGGTTGGATAAACCTAACCAAAGACGTTTGTTTTTCTTGTAATATTCTTGCACTGCTGACATCTCCATTCTACTTACCTCACCCCTTCCTGCATTATAGGTTACCATTCTTATTAGGATCTCAGAGACCAGCAGAGATATCTAAGCCCTTGTACACACGGTCGGAGAATCCGTCGGAATGTGTCCTATCGGACCGCGTCGTCGGATAATCCGACTGTGTGTGGTATGCATCGGACTGATCCCGTCCGAATATCCGTCGGACCCAATTTTCCAACATGTTGGAAATATTTCCCGACCAACTGGTTCGATTGGACATACTCCGATCATGTGTAGCGAATTTTGATCGGACCAAGTGCCACGCATGCTCAGATCAAATTCCTACATCAAAGCTATTGGCTACTAGACTGAATATAGTGCCATCGTAACGAAATTACGTCATCACGTTCTGAAAGATCGGATTTTTCGACAACTTAGTCCGACCGTGTGTATGCAACAGTTTCGGACACAATCCGTCGGACTAAATCCGACGGGCAAAATCCGACGGATTTGGTTGGCAGAATCTCCGACCGTGTGTACAGGGGCTTAGGATAGTCTGATTATGTCTACAAGCCCAATGGCACCCACAGCTATGGTAAAGTCAAAGATCACAGAAGAAATTAGAAATGCTGCAATATTCAATCACTTCGTTGGCATCTATGATTATGTATTGCCCTGCAATGTACCCACTCTGTAATCTGCACACCTGACCTCATTAATTACCTATAAGATGGAGTCAGAATTTCCATACTTCTTCTGGCTAACTGGAATTTGCTTCAATCATTTGCCTGTCTGATCAACTATCAATTCAGTGGTGAACTTGGTTGCCTGCTGGTCCTACTAGTGGCTCCTTGTAGCTCTGAGGGGTGTCTGGTTCTACTGGTGGCACCAAGAGATCATAAATTCTAAAAGCCAACTTAAAGTGATTGTAAATGATCACCTTGTAAAACAACCCATTTAGTTTAAAATAAAAATGAAAGGCAAAACATCTTTGTATAGATATTAAAAAAACATTATAAATACCTTTTTTCCCTTTTTTTAAGTGATCACATTCCCTCTGTTTTCAGCTGCATAAGAGGCGAGGGGAGAAGCAGCAGAACACTGAGCTTCCCAGTGAATGGCTGAGCAGCAGGGGCATGTAATGCCACGTACACACGACCGGGCTTTTCGACTGACTTTCGGCTGACTTTCTGAATGAACGGACTTGGACACACACAATCTCACCAAAGTCCAACAGATTTGAACGTGATGACGTACGACCGGACTAGAATAAGGAAGTTCATAGCCAGTAGCCAATAGCTGCCCTAGCGTTGGTTTTTGTCCGTCGGACTAGCATACATACGAACGGATTTCTCGGTTCGTGTGTATGCTAGTCCAACTGACAAGCAAAGGTCCGATGGAGCCCACACATCGAATTGTCAGATTCGGACTTGTTCCGTTGGACCTTTGCTGTCAAAAAGTCCGGTCGTGTGTACGCGGCATTTGGACAATTTTGATCATTGGAGGAGAGTACACTGAGTTCCCAGCATTGCTAGAAAACTGACCACAGTGTGCTCTCCTGCTTAGTGTGGTCAGTGTTTAATCAGAAAGCAGAGGGACTAGCGAGAACACCAGGGATTTCACACAAAGGAAGTAATACAAAGAGAACAGAATGCTTTACAAATGCAAATGCTTTAACTTTCCCTCATTACACTGGCAATGGAAATGTTCTCGTACTGCCCCCCCGCTCTACTGCATAGGCATGGGCAGTCCAACACTGTATGTTTATGAAATAACATTATCACAATGATATTTCAGCAATTTGATTGTGTCTTTATGTCTAACCATAGTCTGTCTATTACTTAAAGAGGATTCACAGTCTGCTCACATCATTTGTAATAAAAAAACATCTTTGCCATTCTGAAGCTTCCCTCCAACCCTTTTACATATTATTTTATATATACTGCGATTCTGTACTTTCCAAATATATAGCAGAAATCGCTCCCTCCACTAAGTCTGGCTGCGGCCATTTTAAATGTGGGCAGCTGTAGCTGCTTCCTGTTCACTTCCTGGATTTACACAGACACACAGTGGCACACCTCCAGCTCTGCAGCTCTCATTGGCCTTCGTATGACTCACCCCCCCCCCCCCCTCCCTTCCTGACAAACTCTCACAAGAGTGTGCATGATGTCATAAGCCTAGACTTTTTAATCAGACAAGAAACAGGAAGTGGGCTGTATAAGGTATTTACTGGAAAAACAAACAAACAAAGTTTTACAGGCATACCCCATTTTTAAGTACACAATGGGGTTTATTTACTAAAGCTGGAAAGTGCAAAATCAGACTCACTTCTGCATAGAAACCAATGAGCTTCCAGGTTTTATTACCAAAGCTAAATTGAACAAGCTGGGGTTAGACGCTCATTGGTTTCTATGCTGAAGTGAGCCTGATTTTGCACTTTCCAGCTTTAGTAAATAAACCCCATTGTGTACTTAAAAGTGGGGTATGCCTGTACTATCCAAAGTTAAAGCGGGCAGAAGATTTAATAGATGAAAAAAAAAAATGACTAAAGTTCCACTTTAAGCCGGCCATAGATGGTTTGAATCTCAAACGGCTCAGCAGAGACTCGATCCATCAATGGGCAGGCTAATGGTACCCAAGTAAACCCATCAATTGACTTGGGTAGAACCACCATGTTGGATTTCTAGCATGCGATTATTGCCAGCGGCAATAATGGGTCCCCCACCAGGAGAACACAATAGCTCTGTAGCTAGGATTCCCCCATCTACGCTGACTGTATTGATGGGGGAATCAAACGATTTTTTTTTCCTGCAACCCGTGGTTGCAGGAAAGAAAATCGCATGATCTATGGTCTGCCTTACTTTAAAGAGGGATTCCACTGGAAACAAAAATATTAAAAGCCAACAGCTATAAATACTACAGCTGCTGACTTTTAATAAATGGACACTCACCTGTCCCAGGATCCAGCGATGTCGGCAGCTGAAGCCGATCGACCGCTTGGCTCTCGGCTGCTGCCGCCGCCATTCTAGGTGAGGGAATCACTTCCCGGTTCCCTACTGTGCATGCGCGAGTCGCGCAGCGCAATAGGAATGGTCCGCTCTGTCTCTGGGACCCGTGTGTCCCAGCAGACAGCGCGCCGGGACAGCAAGAGGCATAGACTCCCGTCTTAGACAGGTATCTGCACCCCCTCCCCCCCTGAAAGGTGCCAACTGTGACACCGGAGCGGGGAGGGTTCCGATGAGCAGAAGTTCCACTTTAGGGTGGAACCCCGCTTTAACCTTTTTCCTTTTTTTTTGCTTTTGTACGTAATGCTTGTAAGAAACATTATTAGTCCAACAAGGTAGTTGTTTTATTAGCAAATATTTATTGATATAATTTGCTGTGATTCAAGCAGATCAATGAATTTACAATACAAGCTCAGTCTTCATTTTTGCAATGATTAAAATCCCAGCAGCAACTCTACTCTGGGGCGATGCGTACGAATCTGATGCACGCGTAGCCTTGATTATAGTAAATACGACCTTTGACTTTCAACGCCAAGTTGACATTATAATATCCCATCCGAATTGGGAGCGATTTGAGCGAGCAGTTTCCTAGCTCAGAATCATTCTGGTAGATTGGAGAAGAAAGTGCTTTGTATTTACCAGTAAACACTGTTCTCACCCACAAAAAAATTAGCACGATAATAATGCTTGTAGTTAATAGGATTGCATCTGTGTGTATTACACAACAGCAAACCGTGTAATGATGTTTTCACTACAAATAGCTGTGGAATGATTGACTTTGCCACATTTTTCTTTTTTTTTTTGGGGTGGGGGAGAGATCAGAGATGGGATTGAGGCAGCTGGAAGTAAAAGATGTGAGTATAAAAAAAGCTGCAACGGGTTGTAACACATCTCATGTATCTTTTTCTACATAATGTCTGACCATATCCACATGACCTCAGGAAGATTTACCCCCCCCCCCTTCATAACCAGGCCATTTTTTTGTGATTCGGCACTGCGTTACTTTAACCGCTTCAGCCCCGGGTGATTTTACCCCCTTCCTGACCAGAGCACTTTTTGTGATTCGGCACTGCGTCGATTTAACTGACAATTGCGCGGTCGTGCGACGTGGCCCCCAAACAAAATTGACGTTCTTTTTTCCCCACAAATAGAGATTTCTTTTGGTGGCATTTGATCACCTCTGCGTTTTTTATTTTTTTTTTGCGCTATAAACAAAAAAAGAGCGACAATTTTGAAAAAGACGCATTATTTTTTACTTTTTGCTATAATAAATATCCCCACAAAAAATATATTAAAAAAACATTTTTTTTCCTCAGTTTAGGCCGATACGTATTCTTTTATATATTTTTGGTTAAAAAAAGAATCGAAGAAAGAGTTTATTGATTGGTTTTCACAAAAGTTATAGCGTCTACAAAATAGGGGATAGTTTTATGGCATTTTTATTAATATATAATATATATTTATTTTATTAATATGTATTTTAGTAATGGCAGCGATCCGTGATCGGACACTTTTGGTGCTATTTTGGGACCATTTATACAGCGATCAGTGCTATTAAAAATGCACTGATTACTGTGTAAATGTGACTGGCAGTGAAGGGGTTAACCAGGAGGGGTTGCTGCAGGGGGACATCATCTCAGCCAGACCTATGAAAATCGACAAAGAAGTCTGAGGCTGCCAGGGAGCTTTGCAACAGCGCAGAGCTTGAGTAAAGGAAAGTGAACTCTGACCTAGAAAATCCGATGTGTGTATGGGGCATTAATACATGGCAGGGGCGGACTGACCATTCGAGCACTTGAGCACTGCCCGAGGGCCCCATGCCTCTAAGGGGCCCCATCAGAGTTGCCAGCCTCAATAAAACCAGGAACAGTATGTGAAAAGCTGTCTTTTTTAAAAAATCCCAAGATTATAGCTGCCCCGCCTCTCCAGTACCTTTTCAGAGTGTGTATGTGTATTCTGTGTGTATATATCGTGTGTCTGTGTGTGTATACTGTATGTGTGTGTGTGTATACTATGTGGCCCCATAATCTATTGCCTGGGGGCCCCATAATATCCTATTGCCGGGGGCCCCATGAGTTGTCAGTCCGCCCCGGTACATGGATTACTGGAACCATGTCCTGTGGTCTGATGAGACCAAGATAAACTTATTTGTAGACATGTGCGATTCGTTTCGTACGAATCTCAAATTCGTACGAATTTCCCTAAATTCGTACGTTCGGGAGGATCCGAAATACGAATTGCCATGCGTCCGAATTTTGTACGAAATACAAACTTTTGTTTACGAACGCCCAGGAGGAAGTCAGCACAGCACAGGGATGGTAGGAGCCACATCTAAAAACATTATAAGACCTATATTTCATTTTAAAGAAAACAGCAGTGTGATTTATCTGCTACAACAATAGTAATATTCAGCATTGTCCACCTGTTACCTGATTAGGAATAGAAAGATCCTTGATGTGGTAGCGAGTACGAGCTCACCACCCCGGCTTCTAATCATGGCTTGTTGGAGCGTCCATGCCTGGACTTGTCTGTGGGAAGCTATTATCCCCCGTGGGGTGGTCTGACAAAGACAAGTCTTGTTCATTTCTTCGGCTCTGTCTAACAGAAAGAAAAAAAAAAAATCATAAAGAAACAACCTGGAATAAAAAAGCTCAGCCTGAGCCAAGTCTGTACAGAGGCGCCGGCGGAAATCTGTGGGGTGGGATATGTGGTAGCTCAAGGTACAAAGATTCACATTTCAAAGAAGAGGAGTCCGATCCTGGGTCCTCTAATCTGGATCAGATATTACAGACAGGATCCATCCACAGACAAGACAGATCTTCACACCCACAGACATTATAGTGTCTGCGAGACGGGCAAGGGTGAAAATGGCAGCTTGGCATGTTTATCAGAACAGGCCAGTCAAGAGTAGGACAGGCTAGGACTTATTTTCATAGTGACCTTGATCTGTTGTGAAGGTTCTTTTAATACAGATGTTTTTTCTTAGCCAAACCACCCAAACTCTCACATTACCATTCACACTTATCATGAATTAATAAAGTATACGTCAACGTTACCGAATCCTATTATTTCGAGTAAGAACGCCTCTTACTCATGTGACCTGAAGCCAGGAAGCTAAACCACATGGCTTTCGGGAGCACTGTGGGTGTTTATGACTAAAAAAACTACAGAAGGCCTAGTATTAAATAAATCGCACAGTTGTTATAAGACATGTAGACAAATAAGAAGATCATCAATGCACAACCACAGTCCATCATTACTAACAAGAATAGAAGCTTTCCTATAAAATGAAATTACGCTTTGTACAAACATATTTAAAAAATATATATTTAGGAACAAGGATTTAATACACATTGATATGAATATTTTTTTATTCGTCAAATATGTTTTAGTGAAAGTTTTGCATGTTTTACAAAAAGCAAACATACAAAAAAAAAAGCATATAAAAAAATTGAAAAAAGAATTACAATAAAATGGACAGCAGCATTGCAATCCTGAGCAGTACTGGCATACATATCAAATTAAATCGGAGTTCCACCCTAAAAAATGTTTTTCCATTAAAAGACTTGTTTTACCTATAAACATTTGGAGGAAAACATTGTTTTATACTTACCAGAAACGCCCTGTTGCTATGTAGTCCTCGTAATCTGCCACTTCCTGGTTCGCGGAGCTCCTCGTGACTTCCTCCCTCTCCTGTACTCTTGGGAAATGTTGTGTCATCATTTCCCAGAAGTCTGTGGGCAGCACTGTGATGTTTCCATAATAACGGAGTGGGACCTTCCTCCGTCGCCGCCCGTTGTTATGACAACTTTAGCAACAATCGGTGCTACGGCCGGTGAATCGTATATGCGCGAGAACGAGAGGTGCATGCTGCTTACCCAGCATGCACCTCTCCAAAGCTAATCCAGGAAGCGATCTGGATTGGGCTTCACATGCCCACAATCATGATGGCCACCAACGGAGGCAGAGAATATTCCAGTAATAAATGTATATTTTTGCTAAATCAATCATGATCATTGTATATTCCTTTTTTTATTTCATTGGTAATAATGCTAGGATCAAAAAAATAAATAAAAATAAACATTTTTTTTCGCCAGAACTCCACTTTAAGGCCTCATGCACACTGGACTGGATTATTAAAATAACATTATAAAAACATCAGTAGCTTGGCAGTGAGTTTTTCAGCTTTTTTCAACGTTTTTGCAATAGCGTTTTTTAGCGTTTATTAGTGTGTTTTAAGCGTTTTTCCACCTTAGCGGTTTTTTAGCTCTTTTTTTTCAATGGATCAAAAACGTTAAAAAACACTGGTGTGCGACATTTATTGACGTTCATCAGAGTTTACCAGCGTTAGAACATTTTTACAGCTGAAAAACGCAGAAGCCACTAGTTTGGGGTTTTTTTTACTACTCAAAAATGCCACTGCCCAAAACTGCTGATAACAGCCTATGTGTGTATGGACACATAGGATAACATGGAGAGTTTAATGACTAGAAAAAAATGTCTACTGCCAAAAACAGCTGCTGTAAAAACGTCCAAAAACGTCCAGTGTGCATGACGCCTTAGACATATGTTTATTACATCAAAATGCAGTCAAAAACATATCTATTGCTCTAAGCTGATTATCCCTGTAGTATGCACTGTACCGCACTTTTTGTAAGTTTACATAAAATACAGCAGATAGCACAAGAATGTACAGTATATTAGATGTCAGAACTACTAAGGCCCCTTTCACACGGACGGCTGTTCTGCCGCAGTTTAGCATGTTTATTTTTTTCTGTGAAATTCAAGACTCCAGGCACAGCGATCAGCTGCATTTGTACAGTGCAATTACCTGCGTTTATGTGCGTTTCTGTGCAATTGCGTTCAGCCGCAGTTATCTAATATAGTCGTTCCCATAGGAACCCTTTTTTTTTATTTATTTTTTTGGTCCCTTGAATCCCTTCTCACACTGCTATCCGCAGTTGACACAAAAGACTGCGATTACCTGCGGTTATGTGCATATAGCTGCGCTACATCGCACCTGGACGCATTCAATTCTATTTTTTCTATTCGCACCGAACCACATGTAACGAAATCGCAGCTAAACGCTGTGTGTGAATGGGGCCATAGGAAAGCATTGTGTGCTTTTAAAACTAGAAAATCCACAGCTAAAAGCACCATTCTATCCGTCTGTGTGAAAGGGGCCTAACACATCAGAAAAAATGCCACCGCCCCTATACATACATATATTGTGCCCACCAAGTCCATCCCTACCTATTGTCCATCATGAATGTGTCTATTGACCATACTGATCCATGGATGCAAGTACAAAGGTTGGAATTCACTACATTGTTAAACTTTCAAACATGAAAGATCCACAGAGACACTAATGCCAGTGGAGCTAAGCCAGGGGTTTGCAACCATGGATCCTTGTCCTTCTGAAATCTGTGAGAAGTGCCCCTTTTTTCATAGATACGGCTTGACCAGGGTAGATCAGAGCTCTCCTTGTTAAGCTAAAATTCCCAACCAACTGCTCCAAACGCCATCCTCCTGTAACCTCCCTTTTTATAAATAATCACACTACTCGTACGTGGAGATAAAATGGCCAACATGGCCTTTTATTAAACAACAAGCTTTTAACAAAACAAAACATAATCCAGTTAAACCCGGTGACAGGTCCTTCACAGTACCATATTACTACAACCTTTGTGCCCGTGTCACTATTTGGCAGAGTTAGACTCCCAGCGGCTCACAGAAAGTACAACAATGAGTAGAAGGAACCACAAATAAACACAGTGATCATATATGATTAAAAACCAGTGATGAAGTCGACATCACAAATACAATTTTTGTGAATAAATAAAGTCTATATATATTCAGTGGCAAGCATGGATGTCCTTGGTTTTCACTGCTACAAATTCTTACTTCAGAGAAAGAAAGATATAAATGGCCTCTTACCAGACAGGATGGACCCCAAATTATAGGGATCTGACATGCTTGTGAAAACCAAACAACCACCTGCGATATCCTCCTCTGTCGGCTCAGTTTACAAAGTCTTCCTTCCCCAATGATGATAGCGAAATCCTCATAAACAATATCCAATGGTCTAAAGCTCCAGCAATACATTAATTCAGTGCTCTTCAGCAAATATAGCAGGTATGAAATTCAAAACAATGGGGGGGGGGGGGGGGGACTTAATAGTGCGGTAGAAAAAGTTTTATTTTCCAAAATCATTGCACATCAAAAATAGCGTAACGTATCCAAATGAAGCCGCGGACCTGATTCCCTGCAGGCTGGGACGTGATGACGTCACAGATAACTGCTCCACCTGATGCGTTTTCTTGTAACAAGCATCGACTGGGTAAGGATGCGATCACTGGTTTTTAATCATATATGATCACTGTGTTTATTTGTGGTTGCACACTTTATTTTTGTTTTCCATATAGTTAAATTAAGTATTTTGATTCTTTTAAAGTTGCAGCACCAATTAATCATCACATTTTTTCACTATTTTTAATTTCAATTATACACAGAATTTAATTTATTTGGGTAAGCACAGAATATTTAAAACTTATAATGAGTAGCAGCAGTAGGTTTCAGGTGCACCGACAGTGTCTGTCTTGGGTCCGCACCCAAGTGGTAAGGTTTCAAGGAACAATGGCATGTCCCTGCACTATCCCTACTCGAGTGGAACCTCTCCCTGATGCTGAACACTGTCCCTGACAGACAGGTGACTTGTCCCTACTCTACCCACAAAATGCGCACCAAGCCCAGGGAGTCTTAAATCGACTCTGCCTGACTCAAGATGGCTGCCCGAGTCACATGGCCTGCCACCATCCAGTTGGATAGCTGCCCTAGTGATACAGGAAACTATAGAGGTACCATGTTCCTTTCGACTTCCTCTCTCTCTGCAATGCCACTGCGGTTGAGTGTCACCTGCAGGGGAGAAAGCAGAGTGCACCTGCCTACACATGAGATGACAATGAACATGCTGACAGGGGTAGAGAGGACAGAGATAAGTTTATTTGTGTTCTGCATCTCTTTTACTGTCTACTTACATGCTAAGGGCAACAGTGGCGCTGATGCTCCGTACACACGATTGGAAATTTCACCAGCAAAAGTCCAATGAGGGCTTTTGGTCGGAATATGCTATCGTGTGTAGGCTCCATCAGACTTTTGCTGGCGGAATTTCAGTGGGAAAAAGACTTAGAGTAGGTTCTTAATTTTTCGGTCGAAAAAAAAGTTCCAATCAGAAATTCCGATTGTCTGTAAAATTACGACACGCAAAATTCCTACGCATGCTCGGAAACAATTCAACGCATGCTCAGAAGCATTGAACTTAATTTTCTTAGGTCGTCATAGTGTTTTACGTTACCGTGTCCTTGGCGCTCGAAAGTCCAGAGAACTTTTGTGTGACCGTGTGTATGCAAGGCAAGCTTGAGCATAATTCCGAAAATCCGCTCGCGTGTACGCGGCATAAGACATGACCACTGATTTCTCAATGCTCAGTGTTCTTAGAGCGGAGAACAGTGTCTGTCAGTCATCATTCTCTGCTCTGCCCCTCCAGCGCTCACTGGAGCACCAGGCCCGGGGAGGGGGCAGGCTTTGACTCTCAGCCATGTAATGAGAGCCAGAGCCAGCTGTCAATGAGGCAACTGGCTGAATCCTGAAAATATGGTCAGGATCCATCCAGAGCCTGGAGGGGCTCTGTGACATCAGCTGTTGGCAGGGCCGTCTTTAATATTGATTGGGCCCTGGGCAAAAATTTGCTTAGGGCCTCCCTCCCCCCATGCAATTTCGCTCTCCACCTTCTCTGAGACATACAATAAATAGCAGCTAGACTTAAAATCAGTTTACTGTATCAGATCAGGCAGCGATTGTGATTGGTTGACAGAGGTTACAGCATATCATTACTGCTTACTGACTGGTTGCTAGAGGTTACAGCACTCCTTAAGGCTCACTGATTAGTTGCTAGAGGTTACAGCACATGATTTCGGCTTGTTGATTGGCTGCTAGAGATTACTGTACAGTAATACTGCTCACTGATTGCTGTAGGTTACAGCACATCATCTCCTCACTGCAGGGGGCATGATATACATATGAATGCTACCTTATTTACATATCAATACTGTTGGCCTCAGCTATTTACATATCCATGTCACTGCTATTTACATATTTATGCTGGTTATTTACATGTAAACACAGGGTCTGCAGGTGAGTCGTCGGTACACAACAACAGGACTAAAACCTCAAGGGACAAGGGAATGTAAACTGGGATAGTTGGCAAGTATGAGGCAGCTGCTTTGGGCCCCACAACAATGACAGGGCCCAGGGCAGCTGCCCCTTTTGCCCTGCCTTAAAGACAGCCCCGGCTGTTGGCCGATTCTGGGTCAAAGGGGAGCAAAACGAAATGCATTTCTGTGACCTGCAAGAGAACTATAGCTGAAAAGGCTTTGACCATACTTCTCTTTTAAAGTGGACCATTCAGTAACTTTAGAAGCCAACATGAATAACTTCCTGCTGTCATAATATACAGCAACAGTAATATTTTCAAAATAGCTGACCTTTAATCATTGGAAAGAAGACCTTGAGACCCAGGCAAGTGACATTGCCCAGGCTAAGATAATGTCATCAGTCTGCTGCAGGCAGAAGAAAACATATCCTCAGTCTATTGGAGGGACAGTCGGTACTCTGGTAAACCTCTGATGGCCAAAAATCATTGGCTGTTTTACAGCTGTTTCATGTAATTTCAATAAATTATAATTGCCATTTGACGTTTACTCGGGTGTCAACTATCCCTTCGGTGGTCTACAGTTTACAGAGGCTTTGGCAGCCTCATAGTCTGAACACCAGGTGAAGCTGAGAATTGAAGGAAGGTAGCAGCGCCACTACACCTATTTGCATCAATTTCCTCAGTCTCTTTTTCCCTAGAGATCAGACACAAATGTAACATTGTTACTTTGTAGCAAGTCACTGGGTAAAGTGCTGCAGCAGCGGTTCATTTGTATCAGACATTTGTAAACCAAGCCAAGAACTGCACTGCACGGCACCAGAATTTACAAGATTATATCACCATTATCCAACATCTCAGCTTCTACCTGTCCTGTAGCTGACTGAACAGATCCTGATGTAAGCTGGGGTCTTCACAACACTCACAACTTCCCTTCCACTACCCCAACTATTCTATTGTCCTCTCCACTCTCCTTACACAACTCTACTCTTCCCTTCTAACTTTGGGGGCCCTATTAAAAGGGAATGGGCCATAATGACCATAATGTAAGGCTGCTTTAGGGACCCTGATGTAAGGGGGCTTTAGGAACCCTAATGTAAGGTCTTTTAAGGTCCATGTTGTAAGGGGGCTCTGGGGACCATGATGTAAGGGGTACTCTGGGGACCTTGATGTAAGGGAGGCTCTGGGGACCCAAATGTAAGAGGGGCTCTGGGGACCAGGATGTAAGGGGGTTACTTTGGGGATCCTAATGAAAGGGGGACTCTGATTTAAGAGGGAACTCTGGGGTCCCTGATTTAATAAGGGGGGCTCTAGGGACCCTGATGTAACAAGAG
The DNA here is from genome assembly GCF_037356315.1 of Lithobates pipiens. Classification (NCBI taxonomy): domain Eukaryota; kingdom Metazoa; phylum Chordata; class Amphibia; order Anura; family Ranidae; genus Lithobates; species Lithobates pipiens. The sequence continues at coordinate 485,155,092 of NW_027507718.1, forward strand.
ATTCAGGACCCTGATTTAAAGAGGGGGCTCTGGGGGACCCTGATATAAGGGGGGACTTTGGGATCATAATGTAAGGGGAGACTTTGGAGACCCTAAAGTGAAAGTGGGGTCTCTGATTTAAGAGTGAACTCTGGGGACCCTGATTTAAGGAGTGGGGAGGGCTCTGTGGACCCTGATATAAGGGGGGAACTCTAGGGGCCATGATTTAAGGAGGGGCAACTCTGGGGACCCTAATGTAAGGGGGACTCTGATTGAAGGAGAGTGGACTCTTGGTAACCTAATATAAGGAGGGGATGACTCTGTGGACACTGATGAAAGGAGGTGGGACTTTGGAGACCCTGGTGTAAGGGGGGGGGGGGCATTTAGGGACCCTAATGAAAGGGGTAAACTCTGATGTAAGGGGATCAGGCCCGGGGGGGACCAGGCCTAAAGCTATGTAAGGGTCCCCAAAATTTGTGATAGCTGCCTTGCCTGGACATGTCCCACTCACACAATATTTAACACAAATATACTGTATGCTGTACTTATTAAAGATGATTTCTGATTCCAGGTCCACTTTGGTTCTGTCTTTTACCGTGGATTCTTTACAGACTCAATTTCAGCTTCTTTCCCACATCTTGGCTCACCGAAGTCTTTTTATAGAAGTTTACAGCCATTCCTCAGTCATATTACTGCTTTTATAGGTTTCCCACCCATCGTGTGATAATAGGTACAAAGTGGTGACTTAATACATCACATTAATGGAAAAGGGTTGACATTTAATGCTGTCTGTATAAGCTTCTCTACATCAGTCACCTTTCAAGTTTTGTCAGCTAATGGAGAAGGCTGCGATGGCGGGCACAATTATATCATCGTGCTGGGGATTAGTTTTATGACAACTTCTTTAAGTAGCGACTTGTGTGATTTACAAGACAGCCATCTGTTTCTGCCTAAATCCACTGTTCATGCAGAATTTCGCAGAGGGATTGTGCTAACGTTAATGCTCCTATAGAGTTAAAGAGGTTTACAAAGAAGAGTACCGTATTTTTCGGACTATAAGGCGCACGTAAAAGCCTAAATTTTCTCCCAAAAACGACCGTGCGCCTTATAGTCCGGTGCGCCTTATATATGACCTGTTGACATCGCTGGAGTTCTTTGTTAACAGTATCTGTCATCTTGACGTAAACCTTCGGACTATAAGGCGCACGTAAAAGCCTAAATTTTCTCCCAAAATCGACCGTGCGCCTTATAGTCCGATGCGCTTTATATATATGGAAATATCCATTTTATCAGCCGGTCGTTCCTAGTGCGCCTTATAATCCGGTGCGCCTTATAGTCCGATGCGCCTTATATATGGAAATATCCATTTTATCAGCCGGTCGTTGCTAGTGCGCCTTATAATCCGGTGCGCCTTATAGTCCGAAAAATACGGTAATCAGAATTATTAGGTGTGAATACCTATAGGAATTGTCACAAGCACATGTTTTCATGAAGACTTTTTTCCATCTGCGTACACAAAATAGCTAACCCCTCCCATTAATGACATGCTAAGTATGTCTAAAAGAAAAGCGCCAATCTGAAAATAAAACTTTTTTCACTTTCAAACCTGCACTCAACTAATTAACATTGGAATTGGATAGGTTACTATGAACAATACAGTTTGGCTTTTTAAATTTGAACCTGTAAGGCCGCGTACACACGGGCGGACTGTCTGCCCAACTTAGTCCGCCGAAACACATTTCAGCGGACAGTCCGCTCGTGTGTGGGCTTCAGCGGACTTTTTCAGCGGACAGTCTGGCGGACTAAGTCTTTCGGAATGTTGGAAAGACTGTCCGTCGGACTTGCATTTCAGCAGACAGACCGCCCGTGTGTGTGCCAGTCCGCCCTACTTTTGAAATGATCAGACTTTTCCCGCCCGGAGAAAAGTCCGCTCATTTCGAGCGGGTATCCAGGTAGGCGGGGCCCGCGATGGAGACGTCGCTGGCCCCGCTGCCTGGTATAGACTTAAAGGGGAACCCCAACGCCGAAAAAAAATCAGCGTGGGGGTCCCCCCCAAGTCCACAACAGACCCTTGTCCGAGCACGCTACCCGGCTGGCCAGGAAAGGGGGGGCGAGCGCCCCCCCTCCTGAGCTGTACCAGGCCACGTGCCCTCAACATGGGGGGGTGCCTTGGGGAAGGGGGGCCGCGCGGCCCCCCCACCCCAAAGCACCTTGTCCCCATGTTGATGAGGACAAGGGCCTCTTCCCGACAACCCTGGCCGTTGGTTGTCGGGGTCTGCGGGCGGGGGGCTTATCAGAATCCGGGAGCCCCCTTAAATAAGGGGGCCCCCGGATACCGGCCCCCCACCCTATGTGAATGAGTATGGGGTACAATGTACCCCTACCCATTCACCTGTGAAAAAAGTACAAAAAAAACACAACACAGGGTTAAAATATTTTATTGCACAGCTCCGGGGGTCTTCCGTCTTCGGGTGTCTTCTCGCCGGCCTCTTCTTCCGACTTCGGGGGTCTTGTCCCCCTCTTCGGTTCTTCTGCCGGGCCACCGCGCCTTCTTCGCGCTCTTTTACAGGCGGTGGCCCGGTCTTCTGTCACCGCCGTCGCCTTCCGTTCTTCTTCTTCTTCTTCTCCAGGAGATGTTGCCTCGACGATCTCTCCGGCCGGAATGCCAGAGCCGCGCTGCGCGGCCACTTATATAGTGACAATGGGGCGGTGTCACATGGCTTTATGTCACATGGGTTGGTTTTTTTCAGCGTTGGGGTTCCCCTTTAAGTCCATTCCAGGCGGCGGGGCCAGCGACGTCTCCTTCGCGGGCCCCGCCTACCTGGAGACGCGCTCGAAATGAGCGGACTTTCCTCCGCGTTTGTGGGCGAGTCCGTTCATTTCAAAAGTAGGGCGGATTGTATGGCGGACTTAGTCCGCCGTATTAGTCCGCTCAAAAAGTGCCGTGTGTGGGCAAGTCCGTTCATTCGAAAGTATGACGGACTGTCCGTCGGATTGTCTGACGGACTAAGTTGGCCAGACAGTCCGCCACGTGTGTACGCGGCCTGAGGGTTTGCAAAGATTTTAATCTGTGACCAAAAAATAAAGCTACTATCCAAACGCTGGAATATTTGTGCCCGGGTCTCTCACTGATTTGTCTGCAGCCAGTCACAGGGTATTTTAACACAGCCAGGCAGGGGCGTTGCTAGGGGGTGGCTATTGGGGCTATAGCCCTGAATCTGGGGCCCATAGCCCCAAGTCTCTTGCTGCAGAGTCCCTACCTAACCAGCAGGTTGAGGCTGCTGTGGCGGGCAGGCTGGCTGCATGAGAGAGGCTGAGGCGGCACAGTGGTGTAGTGGTTAGCACTCTCGCCTAGCAGTAAGAAGGGTCGCTGGTTCAAATCCCAACCACGACACTACCTGCCTGGAGTTTGCATGTTCTCCCTGTGCCTGCGTGGGTTTCCTCCAGGTACTCTGGTTTCCTCCCACAAACCAAAGACATGCAGGTAGCTTAATTGGCTTCTGTCCAAAATTGGCCCTAGTATATGAATGGGGACCTTGGATTGTGGGCTCCCTGAGGGTAGGGACCAATATGAGTGTGTAATGTACAGGGATGGGGACAATTGTAGACACTCAGGTTGAACTGGATGGACTGGTGTCTTTATTCAACCTTACTAACTATGAAACTATGAAACTATGAAGAGGAGCAAGCGGGCGGAAAAGCAGAGATGACATTTCTCTCTGCCCGCTCTACATCAGCGCTCTTCATAGCTGGGCCTCTTCAATTTGGGAGCAAGGTGCGGCGAGTAGCAGAGAGATGACATCATCTCTCACTGCCCGCAACACATCAGCACTCTTCCGCCCTCACAGCACGGTGGAGTGGAAGTCATGTGCTTCCTGTCATCATGGAGCTCCACTTTGCAGCCAGACCCCCTTGCTTCAATGTCGGGGGTACTGTGGGGGGCAGCAAGATGACATCTCTTACTGCCCGCCCGCATCACCGCTCTCCTGTTCTCACTAAATGGACCTGCCACCAATACAGCGTCAATGCACAATGCACATTTGGTGGCAGTGGCTGGCATGGCAATTGACAATCCACATCAATTGGCAAGTGACAACCCACATCTGGTGGCCAGTGATGTGGCAAGTGACAATCTGCAAATGGAGGCAGGAGATGTGGCAATCTGCAAATGGGGCCAGGAGATGTGGCAAGTGACAATCCGCAAATGGTGGCAGGAGATGTGGCAAGTGCCAATCTGCAAATGATGGCAGGTGATGTGGCAAGTGACAATCCACATTTGCTGCCAGGTGAAAGTTGCAAGTTACAATCCGCATTTGGTGGCAGGCAACATGGCAAGTGACAGTCCACATCTAGTGGCAGGTGATGGTGGCAAGTAACATGCTGCATCTGGTGACAGGCAAAGGTGGCAAGTGACACGCTGCATCTGGTGGCAGGAGATGTGGCAAGTGACACACCCAGGGCTCCTACTGATTCTGCAGTATGGTGAGTTGAACCACTTCATTATATATAAGAATGTAACAATAGAAATAATGCACTTCAATCTCAAAAAGGTTGGTGACCGCTGCTGTGGGCTCTTGCCCCAGATCTTTTGCAGACCTAGCCACACCCCTGCAGCCAGGTGCACACACTCTTCCACTCGTTATCTCCAATGGCTAGGCTAGGGGATTTGTTTTTTGTGTTTTTATTTGAAGAACTTGGATAGGAGATGAGAATTTGTAGGATACTCCAAATTAACTATTCACAGATGAGGACAACTCTCTCAATAGAACTGTGTAGCGGGTTATCAGTAGGACCATACAGAGGCTGTATGGAATAAACAGGCCCCTATGTAGCAGAAGGAACTCAGTGGACTTTGCCTCTTCAGGACACTAGCCAGTGTCCCCTTTGGCTTGCAACCAGTATCTGACTTTTAGCACCAGGAGGGAGATTCAACAGCACAAGTTCCAGAGATCCCCTGTGGGGGTCTGTACTAACAAGGCTCCTGAAGCACCAGTGACATGCTTTTCATGCTCTGATGAAACTCGTGTCACAAGTGAAACGCGTCAGCATGAGGCCATCACGTATTGTGTTGTAAGGGCACGTACTGTTCACCCATCAGATAACACTCCAGACACCGCTCTGCTTCTCGTTGGAGATCCTGCAAGTATCATGAGACTTGGGAAACAACCTAGCTGGAAAACAACAATGGTACACGCACGGCACCATTCGTTCTATGGACACACTGACTATTGGAGGAAGGTTTCCCCTACCCTCTGCGGCTTGGACCTAGCCTCAAGACGGCTACTATATCTGTCCTATTTGTAGGACCCGGACGAAGCAGACTTTGGACGACTGGTGAATTGGTGAGATGTACCTGATCCATTGAGAGTTACCTACATATATATATATATATATATATATATATATATATATATATATATACTCACCTGCATCGGTAGAATCCATTAGCTCGTCCCCAGTTGATACCGTCAAGTGGGTTGCCTATATATTTTCCTATTTCTTAGAGGGTATCCTTCTGCTTCCATTTAATGTCCAATCTACATGCACTCAATTCTGGGAAAATGTATATTCTGCATGCAAATTGGGTATTATTAACCTACAAAGCCCTTTGATTGGAGTCCGTATGTATGGACCCTGTATATCCAATTATATCCAGCTTGGATTATTCAGTGAACTACCATGCTGCTATTACTTTGCTCTCTGTCAATCATGATTGAACTAGGACCCAATATAGAGAATTAGCAGTATTTGATGTCTGAGAGGCATGTACTGTATTTATCGGCGTATAACACGCGCCGGCGTATAACACGCACCCCAAGTTTAGGAGGGAATTTTGTGGAAAAAACTTTTAGGAGGGAAATTTAAGGAAAAAAAACTTACATTTAAATGCCCATCAATGCAGCCTTATCAGTGTCCATCTGAAGCCTTGTCAGCGTAATTTGCAGCCTTGTTATGCAGCCTGTCCATCATTGCAGCCTGTCCATCATTGCAGCCTTGTCATGCAGCCTGTCCCTCATTGCAGCCTTGTCATGCAGCCTGTCCGTCATGCAGCCTTGTCATGCAGCCTTGTCATGCAGCCTGTCCGTCATGCAGCCTTGTCATGCAGCCTGTCCGTCATGCAGCCTTGTCATGCAGCCTGTCCGTCATGCAGCCTTGTCATGCAGCCTGTCCGTCATGCAGCCTTGTCATGCAGCCTGTCCGTCATGCAGCCTTGTCATGCAGCCTGTCCGTCATGCAGCCTTGTCATGCAGTCTGTCCGTCATGCAGCCTTGTCATGCAGCCTGTCCGTCATGCAGCCTTGTCATGCAGCTTGTCCATCATTGTAGCCTTGTGCATCAGTGATGTCATCTTATGTTTTTAAAAATGGCGCCGCCGAGATGTCCTGTGTATCTTGGCGGCGGCCGGAAGTTCTTGGCGGCTCTCGGCCGCTTCGGCCCTTCTCAGTGGCCGAAAGCCGCGAGAAGGGCCAAAAGGCGGCTGAAAGCCACCCAGAGCCCAAAAAATTGTGCGGAAATTGCGGAGAATTGGCGTATAACACGCACCCGTGATTTTCCCCTGATTTTAAGGGGAAAGAAGTGCATGTTATACGCCGATAAATACGGGATGTCTGATTGTGGTGGCCACCTGTGTCCTTAAGATAATTGTCTCATTTTTAGATGTATGTGGTGGAGGTTTGGTATTACTATTGTAACGCCCACCACCTTTAGGTGGGTGCTAATTAGGTTTAGATAGGTAAGTGTTAGGTAAATTTGCCAGGGCCTTATATTTCCTTAGGCCTGGTTGTTTGGTTTGGACGGGAGGAGTGACAGAGTAGAGAGAGGAGGGTGTGGCCACCTGCATTCTGCCCTGAAAGACCTTCTTTACCTTCTGTTGAAATGTTCTGGAAGGAACATCAAACGGAAAATCAAATGGTGCCACTGTGCCATCAAATGCCGCCACTGTGTCCATCAAATGATGCCACTGTGCCCATCAAACACAGCCACTGTGCCCATCATATGCTTCCACTGTGCCATCAAATGCTCCCACTGTGCCCATCAAATGCTGCCACTGTGCCATCAAATGCTCCCACTGTGCCATCAAATGCTCCCACTGTGCCATCAAATGCTGCCACTGTGCCATCAAATGCTGCCACTGTGCCATCAAATGCTGCCACTGTGCCCATCAAATGCACCCACTGAGCCATCAAATGCTCCCACTGTGCACTTACCCTATCTCGGTGACGACGAGTGGCGAACGGTGAGCGGCGAGTGGTTTCCTTCATGTCCTCGATGTCTTCTCCCATCCACTCCTCCCATCCTCTCCTATGATTGGACGCCTAATAGGCGTCCAATCACAGCGCCTGTCCTTTCAGTCAATCAAATGACGAGTAACATACCCGAGCACCTGATTGGCTGTTCAGTGCTAGGAAAGCAGATATTCATTAGCCTTTCAAACACAGCTGAGTGAACTGTTTACCTTTATTGACGCCTATTAGAGCCTATGGCTCTAATCAGGTGCTTAAAAAAATACCCCACTGCTGTAATTTAGGTGCCCGGCACCCGAAAAAGGGCCGGGCGCCTGAATAGGGAGTGGCAGCGGCGGCCATAGATAGATTCATGCAATGCATGAATCTATCTATTGGTGATAGAGGGACGGCTGGAGAGAGGGGTGGGGCCCGTTCGCCCTTATAAACGCACCGCAACTGGCTGTCCCCATTAAGTAGAGAAAACAAAAACTATATACACTCACTCTAGCGCCTACCTAGGAGGATTAATTAATTATTAATTTAATAATTAATAATATATGAAACATAATAATGTGTGGAAGATCAAACCAATAATTAACCAATACTTCAATAGCCAAATCCCCATTTTAAGACCATTTATTGTGCAAAAAGATGAATAAAATTACCACGGTATAACAAATCCTAATAAAATTACACCCACTACATCTCCCAAGGAAATCTCACACATATTTGATTTTAATGGTGGTATCATTCCCAGGACATAACTGTCCAGAAGAAGGAGATTTTAATGTAGATTTATTATACCGTGGCATTTTTCCTGCAGAAATGACACTTTGTGCAGGGACAGTTCTAAGCACGGGAAACATGCGCCCCTTTACAGGCATACTATAGACACCCCCCAGGTATGAAATTTAAAGGAATATTACACTTTTATTGTTTCACTTTAAGCATTATTATAATCACTGCTCCTGAAAAAATAGTCATTTCTAAAACTTTTTTTTGCATTGATCCATGTCCCCTGGGGCAGGACCCAGGTCCCCAAACACTTTTTAGGACAATAACTTGCATATTAGCTTTTAAAATTAGCACTTTTTATTTTGAATGTTCGATTCCCATAGACCACTGGTGCATCTTCCACTGTCCAGGACTTTTAAGAGAGGTTTTTATCTTCCCCTCTCACCATTGCACACTATCTTGATTGTGCGAATTACTGTCATCACAGTGGTGAGTGATGCTTGTTGTCTTCTACCACTAAATAAATGAAGGAGAAAAAAATTATTATTTTCAATAGTATAAACATTTTTTTTTTGTTTTTTTTGTTTCCCACATACATTTAGTTATCTTGTATCTAACCTTGTTTCTCTTTAATATTGATATCAATTTTGCTGTATTTTTGTCTTTAGATATCCTGTTTTTTTATGTGATGCGATTTTATACACCCCTGATGAAGAGACTTTATTGATGTAAGATCTCGAAACGCGTTGGGTTCGCTACCCTCTGTCCACTGCAGGGTTTTCTACAGATGGATTGGAGTAGCATACAACACAACAGGATATGTACAATTATTTGTTGATGTCTGGAAACAGATGCTATGTATATTGTATTTTGTCAATTTTAATGTCTCTATATTATTAAATTACGTATTGTTATTTCAATTCTATCTTGTATATTTTGTATGGCCACTTGCCCATGTCAAAGTCCTCTCCCTAGAGGAGTAAAAGTGTGTTTCTTTTTTTTTCAAATTAATAGACTTTAATAGGGTTCTAAAGTTCACACAAAGTTTAGGTCTGTTTGCAGGTTCTGGTGCGAACTGAACCGGGGGGGGGGTTCGGCTCATCCTTAGCTGTGCTGACCCAACCACTGTGCTGACCCCACCACTCTACAAATCCCACCAGGTAAAAGAAAGTAAGGAGGCTTTTTAAAGAGTAGGTGTGCCATTTCTACCACCTTCTGAGCCAATTCAATGAGCCAGTTGTCATAAGAGAAGTAGAGATGGAGCAGCATGCTGGCTCAGAAGGATCCAGAAAACCCACTTATATATTTGTATGCAGTGTCAGTACAGCACTGCATAAAGTAATTCTGATATACAAAGTGCAGTAAGCCCTATCACTTAATCACAAATTGTCTCTTAATTATTCTGACTGCACTGAGCTGAATTCTGATTGGTTCCTTTGAGGTCATTCTTAGTCCATTTCGTTGCTCCTTGTATTGTCTTGCTGAATAGGCCTGAGAGTATAACAGTCAGATATAAAGATGACAGTGATTTAAATATTTTAATCAGCCTCAACCTCAACATCTCATTCATGCGCATTGCTTTGCTCATCTCTGAATAATCTTAAAACTTATGCAGTTATTTCACAAATAGGTCATGGTTTGTGGTAATGTATTCACTACCCCGAGCTTCTCTGTGTACTGGCAATGTATTAGGACCCCCGCTGGTAACTGGCACTAGTTCTGTCTGTTCAACAGCCCAACACTCCCTAAAGTCTTACCCTACTTTTTGAGTTCCTCCATTCACTCAGAATTAGTTCAGTTGGTTTACAAACTCTTCAGCATATGAATGATATAAATATCCAGACTCAAGGGTGTATACAAATAGGTTAGGCCTAGTTGTATCTGTAAATATGCGTGCACTCATAGCTGAATATTGTTATTATTTTTTCCTTTGTTTCGGTGCAATAAACCAGCATACACAAAACGAGTGTAACAGAGGACTACCTAGAATAAAGCCAAACATGGGACATACACTATATTACCAAAAGTATTGGCCTTTACATGAACTTGAGTCTTGACCTCAATCCGATAGAAGACCTTTGGGATGAATTAGAGGGGAGACTGCGAAACAGGCTTTCTCATCCAACATCAGTGACAGACCTCACAAACACGCTTCTGGAAAATGGTCAAACATTCCCATAGACACACTCCTAAACCTTGTGGACAGGCTGCCCCGAAGAGTTGAAGTTGTTATAGCTGCAAAGGGTGGGCCAACTCAATATTGAACCCTACGGACTAAGACTGGGATGTCATTATAGTTCATGTGCGTGTAAAGGCAGGTGTCCCAATATATAGTGTATATTTGTTCAAAAACTTGCAGTCCTCTTCAACCATTGCTTGTAAAATTTTAATAAGATGGTGCAGTTTATTTGTGTTAAGTAAGACTGCTGAAGGCTTAATCAGGAAAAGGATTAATGCATATAGAAAACTGTTCCAGCATGTGAATGGTGACAGTAGGCTCATGGGAGGAGTAGGCCTTGGGATGTTTGAGGCCAGGGAAAGGGAAGCCTCTATTGCATAACCTGAAGGACACCTGAATGTAGGGTGCCTCATGTGTAGTGCATGCTCATGTTTTGCTTCCCTTTTAACCAGTTCCCTACCATTGCATAGTAATATGACAACAGCAGGAACACTCCCTCCCTTCGTCATATGACTTCTGCCCATTCTAGGCGCTCTTGCGCACCCCCTGTTTGGGGATGAGGTGTGTCCCTCGGGACAGAGTCCATCCCGATCAAGTTAAAGAGCCAATCAAAATGGCTCTTTTCCACATGATCGGCTGTGACCAATCACAGACGGTCACATGTGTCGTGCTCATTCTCGCCACACGCATCCCGACTGAGTACCTGTCACCAGCCCATCAGAGTACCCGAGTACCTGTTAAAAGCCCATCAAAATACCCGAGTACCTATCACAAGCCCATTAGAGTACCTGAATACCTGTCACCATCTCACCAGAGTACCCGAGTACCTGACAGCTGCTCATCAGAGTACCTGAGTATCTGTCACCAGCCCATCAGAGAACCCGAGTACCTGTCTCCAGCCCAGAGTACCCGAGTACCTATCGCCGGCCCATCAGAGTACCCGAGTACCTGTCTCCAGCCCAGAGTACCCAAGTACCTATCTCCAGCCCATCAGAGATCCTGAGTACCTATTTGCAGCCCATCAGAGTACCCGAGTACCTGTCTCTAGCCCCTTATAGTACCCGAATACCTATCTACAGCCCATCCGAGTACCCGAGTACCTATTCCCAGCCCATTAGAGTACTCAAGTACCTATCTGCAGCCCATGCCTCATAGATATACGTTGGAGTGTTTGCTTTCCAAAATTGGGTCATTTTGTGGGTAATTCCATTGTTCTGGTGCTCAAAGGTGTGATAGGTAATCAGGAAATTAGATGTGTAATTTATGCTCCTAGAACGCCTGAGGGTTGGGCCTCTGTATGTGGCCAGGCTGTGTAAAAGTCTCACACATGTGGTATCGCCATACTCGGGAGGAGTAGCAGAATCTATTTTGGGGGTTCATTTTTGCTATGTACATGCTATGTGGTAGAAAAACCTTACAAAAATTATAAATTTACAACTTTGTATAAGAAAAAATACTTTTTCATTTTCTTTCCACATTTTCCAAAAACCATTGGGAAAAAATTACATGTCCAAAGAGTCATAATGCCTCATAGAATGTACACTGGGGTGTTTGCTTTCCAAAATGGGGTAATTTTGTTGGTAATTGCACTGTCCTGGTGCTCCAGGATCTTCAAAATTGTGATAGGTAGGAATAAAATTAGATGTGTAATATATGCTGCTCCTAGAACGCCTGATGGTGCTCCCTGCAATTTTGTGTAAAAAAATAAATAAAAAATGTCTTAATTTTCCCAATAATTGTGGGGAAAAAAATACAACTTCAAAAAACACTCCATGCCTCTTACTAAATACCTTGGACAGTCTAGTTTCCAAAGATGGGTCATTGGGGCGGGGGGGGGGGGGTATTTGTACTTTCCTGACATTTCAGGGCCTCAAGAAATTACATAGGCCCTCAGTACATCAGGTTTGATAAATTTTTAATGATTTGCACCATAGCTTGTAGACTCTATAACTTTCACACCGACTAAATAATATCCACTAACTTGGGTTATTTTTACCAAAGATATTTAGCTCTATAAATGTTGGCTCAGATTTATAAACAAAAATGACTTAGTTGCAAAATTTTGTAATAGAAACTATTTTTTTTTTTAAATGTTCTCTTTTTTTACTTATGTCACAAAAAACAAACAAAAAAAAAAAAAAACAGTGGTGGTTAAATCTAACCAAAAGAAAGCTAAAAAAAAGATAAAATTTAATTTGGGTACAGTGTTGGATGACTGAATAACTGCCATTCAAAGTGTGAGAGGGCCGAAAGCTGAAAATTGGTCTGGGCAGGAATGGGGTGAAAGTGCCCAGTATTGAAGTGGTTAAAGTTGGTTCTCTGCCTTGTCTCCAGCCAGTTCGAGCTGGTCTTTCTTTTTTCTTGACATGGACCATGGACCATAGAGAGCTTCAGCAGATGGTGGTAAGCAGGCCACATGTTACCCCTCAGCAGGCCCCTGCCTTGGACCTAATCAATTCAGTTCCGGGGGGATAGCTTTGAGCGCTAGCCATTCTGTAAAAAGTCAGGTAAGGTGTTTTCTATCTGGACATTTCATTACTGAGCAATCTGCGATGACTGTAATATGGGGCATGACATGATTAGTCTATATACCCTTGTGGAGTCCTGTGAACAGTGAGGGCATATATTTTTTTCTGAGGCCATCAGGGAGTGTTGAGGATTCAACTGCTGTCCTGTAGTGTAAAATAGAGAGAGAGAAACTGTGCCATGTGAGCTATTGGGCCATTCCCATCCTTGCAGGCGCCAGAGGTCACATAATAATGATGAGTACCTCAGCTGTGATGGGCCGTATACATGGGCTGAATATTGGATGGCATCAGCTGGTTCAATGGATACAAGCCAACATTCGGGCCATGTATACGGCAGCCAGTCTCACAGAAGCTGGCCGAATGTCTAGCTTCTGTCGAAGGGGCATGACCAAAAATGTCTTCCAATCAGCATCCTATCAGCTCTGTCAGCCACTGAGTGGTGTGTTCTGGCGGGGGCGCTGTACTAACATCACATAGATAATACAGCAGCTCCTCCTGAGCGCTTCAGTTGTTTTTCATTGGGTTCCACTGGGTTGATTGAATAAAAAACAAATAGTGTGTACTAGACTTTAGGAATAGTTTGCCCAATTTATAGTATTTATGATTTAAAGTAGGCCCACTGGTGCAGGAAATGGCTTATGAACTGCCACTAGGAGGAGCTAGATATGTGCATGTGAAAAAGAGCTGGAACTCCAGTTGGGCAGAATGGGGAGATAACCAACTGATGAAAATTCAAAGTGACTTGAGAGTTGGAATTTTAGGAGGCTATGATCGAGTAAACAAATGTGACCCAAGAGAAAGTGGAACTTTTGCTGCACCCAGCACCCTGCAATGTCCCCTAGCCCTTTGCCCTCTAGAGATCCCCTACAATGAAAAGGCTGCCAATACTCTTCAGAGAGAGTTTTATACCATAGTCTAATGAGACAAAGGTACATTCTTTAGCTTTTTTTGTACTTGTGGAAGTGCATTATCATTCGTTTGAATACATTATTACCATTAAAAGACACTTTACACACTTGTCACACGTTTATCCTTTGATTAGCTATAATTCAATGCTAAGATCCATGTCACATGATACAGAATAAATATATCACATAACATATATCTGGTTGGTGAATTGTAGCATTGAGTTTAACATTGTTTTATAGAACAATGGAATTGGCTGAACATTTTAAAGATAATCAAATTTTCTTCCCTCTTGGACACCCCATATTATCTTCTTGGATTGCAGGAATAAGAGATTATAGTGCATTTTAGTACACCGCACCTTATTTACTACACTAAGTGAACAAGCTAATTAAACAACATATATTACTTTAGTAACTTGGCCACAGGGAATCAAAGAACCTAAAATATGATCGTTTTGTTTAGAAAATCTACAGGTGTTTTATCTATGAGAATATATTTTGATGTAATGATTTACCTTAAAGTGGTATTAAACTTTCATTTTAAACTTGTACCTACAGTACAGGTAAGCTTATAACAAGGCTTAGCTCTGGGTACAGGAAATTTCTCCTAAACATGCACCGTATAGTTGACGTTCACATTGGCTTTAGCTATAGACATGTGCGATTTGGTTCATAACGAATAGATTTTCATACAAATTTGTTAGTATTTCGGATCAATCCGAACATCGGAATAGCTGAAAGAACCAAAATACAAAAATTATGAAATTACGAATAAGCAAAATAACTAACATGCGAACATACGAACTTACAAACAGACAAACTTACGAAAATACAAAACCCCTGTAAAACAGTAAAAGAAAGAAAATGACATCTATAACGAATGATTTACATTTTGTATTTTCAGTCCTTTGTCTGTTCATAATTTCGTATTATCATTCATAATGTTTTCGTAATTTTGTTTGTCGTGTTCTCGAATCGTTCTTTTGAATAAAGGAAAACAGCATTTGCAGCCTATGAGAACAGCAGGGAACACAGGGACGAACGGAGATGACGTCACTTCCAGGTGCAGGGTGAGAGGAGGTGGCTTCGCGTTCGGAGCATGCATGCTCCTTCCTCAGACCATACAAAATTCCATCTTTGTTGTGGTATATGTGTGTTGGGGGGGATAAACCTGCCCAGTCACATGATCTGCTATGGTGGCACTCTGCCGCTTTGAAATACATTCAACGCTTGAATTAAATGGGGATGCATGGTAAGATGTGTATAAAAACCAATGAATAAAAACCAATAACTAATAAAAACAGTAAGGTTGATAAGAATTAACAAAATTGATAACAATAGGTAGCAAATGTTCCAGTAGCAGAATACACATACATACATTAAAATAAAAATAAAAATTAGATAAAAAGGAGGGGATAAAAAGTTAATTACGGTAGAAATAATGAGGGGTTATTAAAAAAGTTAATTAAAAACTAGATTATGACTGTATAATCTATATCTATGTGTATAGATCTGTTCAAATGCATATATATATATATATATATATATATATATATATATATATATATATACACACGGTCGCATTTTCCGATGAAAAGCTCTCATCGGTCTTTTGCTGGCCCGAAATTCCGATCATGTGTACGTGGCATTACTGTACTAAAAAATTTATTTCACAGCTTGCTGGCACTTTGTCTTTGGAAAAATTTACTTCTGTATTCACGGTGAATAATTTTTCAAATAAGTTCTGTTGGTATTTATTAGCACTTTTTCTATGATTATTTGCCCACAGATATAATGTAGTATACAGGTTAGAGCTGTTTATAGAGTAAACATAGACATACCCCTTAACCACTTGCCGCCCGCCCTATAACAAATAGATGGCGGCAAAGTGGTTTCATAATCCTGACCGGACGTCATATGACGTGATCAGGATTATGAGCCGCTGCGCGCCCCCGGGGGCGCGCATCGCGGCGATCGTTGTTGCGGGGTGTCAGTCTGACACCCGGCAACTACGATCTCGGTAAAGAGTCTCCGACGGAGACTCTTTACCATGTGATCAGCCGTGTCCAATCATGGCTGATCACAGTGTAAATGGGAAGAGCCGGTGATTGGCTTTCCCTCACTCGCGTCTGTCAGACGCGAGTAGAGGAGAGGCGATCGGCTGCTCCTCTGACAGGGGGGGGGTCTGTGCTGATCGATTATCAGCACAGCCCCCCCGAGGATGCCCACACTGGACCACCGGGGACACCACCAGACCACCAGGGAAAAGGTAATCCTCCCTAGACCACCAGGGATGCCAGTCAGCACAATGGGTGCCAATCAGTGCCCATAATGGATGCCAATCAGTGCCCACAATGGGCATCACTGATTGGCATCCATTACTATAGTATAACACCAATGCCGCCTATGAGTGCCCACCTGTGCTGCCTATGAGTGCCCACCTGTGCCGCCTATGAGTGCCCACCTGTGCCGCCTATCAGTGCCCACCTGTGCCGCCTATCAGTGCCCACCTGTGCCGCCTATCCATGCCCATCCATGCCCATCTGTGCCGCCTATCCATGCCCATCTGTGCCGCCTATCCATGCCCATCCGTGCCACCCATCTGTGCCGCCCATCCGTGCCGACCATCCGTGCCAGCTATCAGTGCCAATTTGTGCCACCTATCAGTGTCCGTCCGTGTCGCCCATCCGTGTCGCCCATCCGTGTCGCCCATCAGTGCCGCCTATCAGTGCCGCCTATCAGTGCTACTTCATTGGTGCCCATCAGCGCCGCCTTATCAGTGCCCATCAGTGTAGCCCCATCAGTGCCCATCAGTGAAGGAGAAAACTTACTTATTTACAAAGTTTTGAAACTGAAACAAAAAAAAACATTTTTTTTTTCAAAATTTTCGGTATTTTTTTATTTGTAGCGCAAAAAATAAAAACCGTTGAGGTGATCAAATACCACCAAAAGAAAGCTCTATTTGTGGGAAAAAAATGATAAAAATTTCATTTGGGTACAGTGTAGCATGATCGCGCAATTGTCATTCAAAGTGCGACAGCGCTGAAAGCTCAAAATTGGTCTGGGCAGGAAGGTGTTTAAGTGCCCTGTATTGAAGTGGTTAATAGAGAGTATAGCACAGCTGCTCAAACCTTTTATTCTCATTCATCCAAAGAGCTGGTGATTTTCAATATATTAGGCTTATAATAAAGCCTAGCTCTGGGTACAAGAAATATCATAAACATTCACTGTATAGGAGATATTCACATTGGCTTTAGCTGTTGTCGTTACGGCACATGCACAGTGACACTCTGCATTCAGGGCACACAGTGTGCTCTGGATGTAGCGAGCCATACCGTGATGATGACCACTGTGCGCAGGGCCAAAGCTTGGGGGGGGGGGGCGCCTGCCGCGAGTGAAGCATCTAGGGGTGCCAGGGGTGCACCTTCAGCTGCACTGGGAACTGCTGCTCTAAGGGTGTCACTGCTGCCTGATCAAGTGTAATGGACAGACATGTCTCCCTCCTTCTCCTGCCCAGTGCACAAACAGCCTATGTATTTTCTGCGTGAGGCATGCCAAAGAGAAGGCCCTGGACTGGGGGGGTGCAGAGGAGGCAGAGGAGGCCTCGGACTGGGAAGGGGGTTAGAGGAGGCCCTGGACTGGAGGGTGCAATGGAGGCCCTGGGCTGATGGGGGTGTGGAAGAGGCTTTGGGCTGGGGAGTGCAGAGGAAGCCCACTGGGGGGGGGGTGCAGAGGAGGTGCTGGAATGGGGGGGGGGTGCAAAGGAGGCCCTAGACTAGCAGGGCCCTGGACTGTGGGGTACAGTAAAGGCCTTGGGCTGGGGGGGTTCAGAGGAGGTCCCAGACAGGGAGGGGGGTTAGAGGAGGCCCTGGACTAGAGGGTGCTGTGGAGGCCCTGGGCTAATGGGGGGTGTAAAGGAGGCTTTGGGCTGGGGGGTGCAGAGGAGGCCTTGGACTGGTGGGGGATGCAGAGGATGCCCTGGACTGGGGGGTGCAGAGGAGGTGCTGGAGTGGGGGGGTGCAAAGGAGGCCCTGGACTAGGAGGGGAGTACACAGGAGGCCTTGGACTGGGGGGTGTAGAGGAGGCCCTGGACTTGAAATGTGGGGTTGATAAAGGGCCTGGATTTGGAGAGCAAGGTGCAGAGGAGCCCCTTAGCTTGGGGTGGGCTGTAAAGGAGGCCTTGGACTGGGAGAGGAGTGCAGAGGAGGCCCTGGACTAGGGGGTGGGTGCAGAGGAGGCTATTGACTAGGAAATGATGGTTGATGTGGCAATAGTCCCTGGATGAGGGGGTGCAAGGGAGATACTGGACTAGGTGAGGGGGTGCCTGGAGGTCCCAAATTAGAAGAGGGGGTGTCTGGACTAGAGCAGGTGTCTGGAGACCCTGAACTATGAGAGGGGGATCATGGAGGCCCTATGGACTAGGAAAGAGGATACCTGGAGGGCCTCCCAGCTTCAGGGAGAAAGAGCCTGGATTTAAAGCCTGGGCTGAGGAAGAGCCTGTCCCTGGGCCCTGGAGGGTTAGTTCACAACATAAATGGGGACTTTTTTTAATTGTTGCAAGTAATGCCAAACAGGAGCAGAGAGACAGGTCATGTGATAGATTTATTAGAGGAGAAGTACAGCCAAAGCCTGTTTGGTTGTACTTCTGTTGATCACATCAGTGCAGATTGTTTTGCACTCCTGGGACCCATTTTCAGATGACAATGTGCTTAAGCCCGCTCTCGGCTGATGTCACGGAGTTGGTCCAGGCTCAGGAAAGATCACAACAATATGGTTAGGATCCCTTCACATGCCCGGACTGGCACCCAGCTCAGAGCCTGAGTCGGCCACTTCCATCCCCTCCACAGTCCAGTGTTTTAGTGAGCATTGGTGGGGGGGTCTGGCAGAAGCTGATTGGTTGCCATGCACAGTTGTTTCCAATTCTGACTGCACCAGTTTTGATAAATTCCCCTCACTGTGTTTTACATTTCTTACTCCTGACTACGGTACTGCATTCTAAGTACAGCACGTTCTTTGTTAAAGTGGTTGTGAAGGCACTTCTTCATGCATTCTATACTGACATTATAACAACCACTTTAGTGCCACTTTAAAAATAATGTAAATCCATTTTAAAGGATTTTAGACATACTGTATATGTTAAAAAGGTTAAAGGGGTTGTAAACTCTCAAGGTTTTTCACCTTAATGTATTCTATGCATTAAGATGAAAAACCTCCTGTCATGCAGCAGCCCCCCCGAGCCTCCCTTTCACTTACCTGAGCCCCGTAATGGGAAATGAGCACACCAGCTCCGGTCGGTGTCTCGTGCCCTAAATTGGATAGATTGGATAGATTGATAGAAGCACAGCCATTGGCTCCCACTGCTGTCAATCTAATTTAATGACGTGGTTGCCGGGGGGCAGGGCTGAGTCCTGCTGTCTGTGTCAACTCCTGGAACCCAAAAAGAGAAAAATGGATAGCGTGCTGTCCATCTTCAGAAAGACACAGATGGATAGATGAGGAGGATGTGTCCTGTTGGGTTCCTGTACTATAGAGAGTGAGGAAGGATGTAAAGTTGGGCCCTCTGTGAGGGGAGTGTGGCCCTAGAGTGTGTGAGACCCATTTAGGGGGCCAAATGGGAGGCACTTGCAGTAAAGAATCTGAACTGAGAAATCTGCTTCTGCCATGGTGTAGTCACCACAAAAAGAAGTCTTTCCCTCAGCAGTGCGGCCACCTCTGTGACATTATTTAGTTCTCCAATGACATATCCAGGCATTTCACATTTTTAAAAGTCATTGTGAATTTGTATTTTAGAAAGGTGAATCTTGTGACACAATTACAAACTGGTAATACAAAACAATACAATATGGCAGAGGGGCTGTCAGCAGGACATCCAATCTCCTGTGAATTGACTCTATGATGGCTAACAGGACTCAGGTTCCTTTTGTGGTGTGTTTTTACTTCATGCATTCATGTAAACTTACACATTTGTTCCCTAAATGCATGTTTTTTTATCATTTATACTCTAAGCAGAGTTGAACTGTGGCCCAGTGCAGCAATCGCTCAGTATACAGACAGCAGATTGGTCACATGACTGCTACTGTGCTCCGAGGACTAGAGGGAACCCTGCAGAAGACTGACTTGTGTGGTGGAGAGATTGGCTATACATAACCGATCTCAAATGCGCTAACAAGCCTTCCTTCACCATAATGGTATAATGCATCCCTAAATAACTCACGTCTCCCCTGTAAACATACATCACTACCATCTCAGCTCCATCGTTCCTTCATCTGCTCTCCGGGCAGAGAGACTTTTGGCTTTTTATTCCCACACAAACAGGAAGCCACAAACAGCATGTGACCTCAACAGAGGATATGACCAAATAAGGATATGACAACACAGAAACTCATGGCCCCAACAGCCAATCGCTTCCTCCATGCAAAATTACATCACAGGAAATGACACTAAAAGGGGAGGGCATCCACAGGAGTGAGAGGGAGAAGTGTACATGTCTCATCCACTCGAGGCATGTACACTGCCCCCTCCACGCAGCCACATGCATGCATATTCACCATCCTTGTCAGCATGGATTCCACTCAATACTGCTCAGAGTAATCAGTATCTAGTAAGATTATTCTACTTGTTCTTACAGGCTTGAGAATATCTGCAGGGACATTGCTACTGTTGTTGTCAATATACGGTACAAGTATATTAACAAGGCAGATATCAGTGTCCTCTTATTAAAGCAGATATGCATCCAAATGGGATAGCATAGCCACACAGAGATAAAATAATATGTTTCTCTCGTTTTGCGGACTTCGCTTCTCTAATGTCATAGAAATTTGAAGTCAAGAAGTCCAGCGCATTGCACTTGATACTTATGTAGCGGCGGTTCCTGAAGAGCATGCTCTATGCGTTTTTTCTAAAATTAAAGTTGCCTGAACTGCAGTTTGGTTTGGGTGTAATTACCTAAATTGGGCCTCAGCATCAGTCTGACTGGACTGTGAGATGTTCAGCCTGGCCACAGGGGGCACTGTCTCTTCTGGCAGGCATGGAACTGTGGTCTGGTCAGGCGCTTAAGTTACTCTCTCTCTGAGCCAGCCCAGTGGGAGGGGCGCTCTCGCTGTGCTTCTGGGAGAGGGTACATAAGATGCGGATGTCACGTGGTTCGGGGTTCCAGTCCAGTATGATGTGCTGATTACATGGTCCTGGTCCTCCTGACCAGTCCCCAGGAAGGCTATGGCCTGGGGTGCGGATCCACCTGACTTTAATGTCTTGGAGCTGGCTAGCCCAAGGCAAGGAAACTAAAGGAGGATTCTGAGGTGGTTGGGTGTCGTCTCCGGTTCGGGAGAGACCCAGTGTACTTCAAGCATTCCAGGGGAGGACTCTTTAGAAGAACATCCTGTACAGATTGGTTTTCTTAACAAGAGCCTGGAAGGGCTGAAGTAGCCGAGAGAATCCGGTCTTGTGGATATCGCCAAGCAGACTGAAAGATCCAGGTATCCTACAAGTGTTTCAAGTTTAGTTTCCCTACATGTTCTACAACGTTTGTAGCAAAGACTTTGTTTCTGAGTAAGCACCAAGTTGGCTGCTAGGCCTTGTGAGAGAGGGACTGTCCACCTTGAGTGATCATCCAGCTGCGAATGGCTATTCTCTGGATGCAGTCAAAGTAAGCAAGTTCTTTAATGTTTTTGGACTTTGACACTAAGAGTACCTGAACTTCCTTTTCCAACCCTCTGATCCCAAGTTGAAAGACTGTTCAATTATCTGAGTTTTGCAAATGAAATCCATTCAAGTGGATCTATTGTCAGTCTCAAGTTACTGGGCCATCTACCATGGGACAGCCCCTAGACGTGCAACAAGGAGAACGGAGGGTAATGGTAAGCCCAAAAATAACCAGCAGCTCCTTCGGGGGTTAGTGCTACACTTACAAACCGGCAGAGGCCTACACACATAGAGAACACGTCTCCAAGCCCATGAGAAGGTTTTCATACTGACGGTTTTACCGCTGGTCCTGATTCAACTCAAGTGCGCTCTGCTAGAGCTCTCCTTGGTTAAATCAGACACAGGGAGACAGATGACAATCTATAAAACACACATCCTGGAATAAAATTTCCACATGAGTCCATATAATAAAAATTTCCACAACACTTGTCCGCTTCATTGAGCTCTGGATGGCCACCTTAAGTAAGTCGTGTGCCTTTAAATGACAACAGGGTTCCCACAATGATTTGGCATGCTCATTTTCTTTTTGCTTCTTTTAGTTTCTGAATACCCATTATTCTGAGGAGGGAGGCAAGACGATAGACACTACCATGTGAAGCTAATTACACCACACAGAAAACCTTGACACCAGAGCGCAGGAGAAGTTTTTGCTTTTCTTTCTTAGAGCAGAAGGCCCATCTTTGAAAGGGGACCCATGTCACTGTAAGTACCCAAGCACTCAAAATTATGGATAATGTTTATTCTATTGAGACTTGCCTTAAGACACCATGTTGTAAATGTATACTTATGATAATCAGCTTGTTTGCTGACAAGTTATGTTTAAGTAAAATTATTAAAATGCAATTGGAATCCAACTGAACATTCTGTGTCTGTAATGTGCTGGGATAAAGAGTGAGTGAGAATTCTAAGAGCCTTTTTGGGGAAGAAATAGCTGGCCTGTACAAGAGAGGACACTGTCATGGAGTAGAGCTCTTGAGTCTCCCAATGAATGATGGAGTACAGCTCTTGAGTCTCCCAGTGAATTAAGTGGCTCAGTGCTGCAGCTGGCCCATTGTATAGTGCCTAGAGCTATTGTAAATAGAGAGACCTCTCAAGTCAAGGAGTTCCCTTTCTGATGTTGAACTATGTAACAGTGAGCTGTAGATATGACCTGAGTTACTTACCCTCCTATATCTGAAATTTTTGGAAAGCTCTTGCAGGATTCTGAGGTTTAGACAAACCTGCTGGAAGTGGGGGTTGGTTGCAATTCTGACGTAAACCAGTGACCAGGAGAAAGGCTTAACACCCTGTTACATATTTGATGTGGGCTGTCCTACAAACCCTAACAATCAGTGTATCATATTTTCCATAAAGAGTGTTTTTTTTTATATCTGTAGGATAAGTGCAAAAAATATCTCGCACAAAAAGCATGCAAGAGGAGAATTTACAAACAGCTGTGACTGACATCTGATGGCTAGAGATACAGCATGTGGGTGATGTCTTCTATGGGGAATTGGAGGCACTGATAATCCCCCCTAATCTTGCCACTGTTACTATAGACAATGGACTGAGAAGATGGCTTTGAAGGTCTTGCCTAGGAGACAATATGGACTGTTTTCTGGTGTCAGAATCACATGTGCTAACACACACAAGTTTTCATAGTTAGTAAGGTTGAATAAAGACACCAGTCCATCCTGTGTGAATGTCTACAATTGTCCCTATACCTGTACATTGCACACTCACATCAGTCCCTACCCTCAAGGAGCCCACAATCCAAGGTCCCCACTCATATACTAGGGCCAATGTTGGACAGAAGACAATTAACCTACCTGCATGTCTTTGAAGTGTGGGAGGAAACCGGAGTACCTGGAGGAAACCCACACAGGCACAGGGAGAACATACAGGCAGGTAGTGTCGTGGTTGGGATTTGAACCAGCGACCCTTCTTACTGCTAGGCGAGAGTGCTACCTGCTACACCACTGTGACACCTGTTTTCCATGCTTATAATTATCTTTTCCTTGAAAAAGGGGGAATGAGGGTTGTACAAATTACATGTCATGTTTATATATTACTCAAGATGGAGAGTAGATCCTGCATCCAGGGAGAAGGTTGCTGTATTGTCTATAGGGCATCTACAGTATCCTCCTATGACC
Organism: Lithobates pipiens; assembly: GCF_037356315.1. Taxonomy (NCBI): domain Eukaryota; kingdom Metazoa; phylum Chordata; class Amphibia; order Anura; family Ranidae; genus Lithobates; species Lithobates pipiens. Next base: position 485,178,479 of record NW_027507718.1, read on the forward strand.
AGCCTAACCGCCATTCCTAACTTGAACCAGAATGCTCATATAATTGAGCTTGTTACAATGGCTGACTGTGCATTTTTTTCTGCCTGGTAACAATAGCCCATCCAAGTTCATTACCGTTGAGAGTTAAAAAATTGAATTAAAAGCCAGCAGTAGTAGCTTATTACACAGAATAAGTGACAGTGAGAGCTGGATGCAGGCCGAAGTCATTCTTAACCAGTCATGTCCAATTAGTCGGAACCTCACACATGCATTCCGGTCGGAGCCACGTTAATGAATTAGTCCTACCACAAACTGGGCGAAGCTCACGGGGCTGCGAGGCCCCTGGCCTAATGGATGATTTGATCATTTAAGAAGGAGACACAGTGAAGGGCTGGTATCAGCCGACAGAGTTGGAACAGGTGCCTAATTGTACAGACATGTCTCTTTTGAATGCAGGTCAGCTTCATTGGCGTTCAGGACCCTGAATATCTTTAGGGTTACGATATGTTTGCTCAGTGAATTACACACGCTGCTAATTCAGGTCAGACTGGTAACCTGTACAGCAGGGCATGGGAAGAGGCCAAAGCTGGGGAAAAAGGTAGATGGAAAGGTTCCTCCAGCAGGAAATGAGAGTGAGATTAATTGGGAAAGCTCAGGGGAAAAAAGAATATATATATATATATAATAGAACTCGATTTACTATACTATGTGAGTTATGTGAGAGATGAGTAAACTGGGACTACATTGTCCCACAGCCACCAAGGGGAACCCACCCTTCCTTGGAACCTTCAAAAATGACTGTTTTGCTGTAATACCTACTTCATCCCCACAGACTTAACTTTTGACCACTGGTCATTTAATCCACAGTGGACTTATGGTACTTCTGGACTGAGCAGTACTTACTGACTGAGTGGCACCCAAGCATCATTGCTCAGTACAGGAGTAAGGATTGCCCACCTCAAACGATTATCCTTAATACTACTAAGGAAACAAAATATTTATAGGGGGTTTTAAAAAAGAAAAAAATATCTGAAGTGGCTTCAGGAAGCTTAAGCTCAACTTCAAAGTGATTGTAAAGGATCTTTTTTTTTTTTTTTTTTAAATAACAAACATGTCATACTTACCTCCACTGTGCAGTTCGTTTTGCACAGAGTGCTCCTGAACATCCTCTTCTGGGGTCCCCCGGCAGCTCTCGCTGCTCCTCCCCGCATCAGATAACCCCCTAGGAGAAGAGCTCTCCCAAGGGGGTTACCTTACGGGCGCGCTTCCGAGTCCAGCATTTGAGTCTGCAGACACGTATGCTGGACTTGGCCCCACCCCCCCAGCATCCGCGTTAAGTGGATTTGATTGACAGCAGCGGGAGCCAATGGCTGCGCTGCTATCAATTTATCCAATCAAGAGCCAGGACCCCATGGAGAGAGGGACAGCACATTCCCGCTGAAGAGAGGAAGGGGTTTAGGTAAGAAAAATGGAGGGCTGGGGGGGCGGTGACTGCCAGGTGTTTTTCACCTTAATGCATAGGATACATTAAGGTGAAAAAACACAAGGATTTACAACCCCTTTAACAAAGACTCTGATTAGTGACAGCACTGATTATTGAAAATTGAACCCTGGACCATAGTGGTATAATGAATGAGAATTATTTCCATTTAAATGAAGATCTAATGTACTTAATATTCATAATCATATAGGCTGGTGAGGTCAGTTAAAAATGAAGCTATTTATTATTTTTGTATTATAATTCAGAGTTACTTTACTTTCCAAAAGAGGCTGTTATTCTTATAATACACCATTTTGTAGGTGCAAAGTAAATTATATCAATGTAGGGCCCTCTGATTCCTACTGTATCTACCCTCAAGTTGTAAAGTGTTGCGTAAACTATTATTATTCTGTATAATAATAATAAAAATAATCAATGTTATTTATTGTTACGTTACAACTTAGTTATTACATTCAGTTTGATATAAACTTTAATACTTGGTAATGTCGTTTTCACTTTCATTAAAATAAGACTTGGTGATCTGGTTGTGGAGGCCCCTGCTCAGGCACATCCTGCTGTTGGGTTCAATACTCTGTCCCTGTCTCCAATTGTGCCACTGCTCTGTCATCCTGTCACATGGGCTTCTGATAGAGACTACATGCAGCCTTGCCAAGCCATGTTATCACCATCAGGTATAAAGGGTGGAGTTAGAATACTGATCTGCTGGTCATACACCAAAGCTCCACCCAGCAGCACCACCATTTCTGCTTATATAAATATATTAAAAAAATTATTTCCACTCCCAACCTAACTCTGCCTAACAACTGCTGGCTCATTTATATTAAGATTAGAAGGGCCTCCCCTGGCACAGCTTCACCCAGTGTTGCCCCCACCACTAAACTAGACCAGCTGCAAAACTTCTGTTGGTCTGACCCAACAAAAGTTTTGGTCAGTGACTATAGATGTCACTGCTCACAACATTTCTTTGGATGAATGCATTGCAGTAACATGGAAGGGAGTATGGGGTGGTGCAGTGTGGTGCTGGGGCAGTAAATATACAAAGTCCGATTGCAGGGAACAGAACTTGTATTAATGCAGAATCCAGTAATTTACAACAAATCTAGTGGGAAGACACCAACCCGGGAGCACTCACAGCAATATCAGCAATGTGTAACAGAGCAAGTCGAGATGTGCAAACAGCGTCTGTCTTGAGGGGCAGAATATGGCCTGGCTGGTTCGAGCCCAAATGGGGAGGTCCCCAGAAGGATGGCATGTCCCCATCATTTCCCTTCTCATCTGGAACCTCTCCTTGCCACTAATCACTGTCGCTGCCAGATGGGTGACCTGTCCTTACACTACCCACATGCAAAACACATGCCAAGCCAGGGAGCCAGGGTCTTAAATAGGCTTTGCCTGACTCAAGAGGACTGCTAGAGTCACATATGGTGGCAGCATACAAATGGATAGCTTCCCCAGTGACCCTGGAAACCATGTTTCTCTTGACTTCCTCTTCTCTGCAATGCGGCTGCAGTTGAGCCCCACCTGCACTGGAGAAAATAGACTGAACCTAACTAAAGGCGGATGGGGTTTAATAAAACAAACGGCGGGAGATGAGCTCAAACTTCCCAAGCAGGCCTTGTTATATCTTCTTTTGTACAAATAAATTATTTCAAGAGAGGAACCAAATATGATAACAGAATGCAGCTAAAGTGACTTGTTGTGCAAGGGTGCCTAATCTATTTTCCACCCCACTGCTCTACAATCCTGTTACACACCCAGTGGGCTAAATAAAAAATAAAAAAGAGATAGATCATTGTACTTAAACAAGTGATGTTAGCAGTGGTGTATTTAGGTTATGTGCTACCCTAGGCCTAACTAAACTCATGCACCCCCAAATTTAAATACGACCCACACCTTCCCTTTAAGGCCATGCCCCTTTCTGTTTAAAACCCGCTCTATCAACCTGGGCCTCCTGCGGACCTGTTGGGGCCCGGGCCCCCTACATCTGTACTGGCTGCCCCCCCCATGATGGTGACAGCCTTGGGGTCTCTAGACTAAAAAATAAAAAGTACACAGCCTTACCCGATGCCTGTAATAATAAGATCTCTCACAGCGCACTGCTCCCTACCAGCCCATCCCCTCTTCTCGACCATCCCGGGTGATGTAATCTACAGTACAAGCACCTGGGGTGGATGGGAGGGAAGGAGGGCCGGCAGGGAGCAGCGCACCATGAGAGGTCTTATTACAGCCGCTGCCCATGCTAACCTGTATGTGTTGCAATCTTGCAGAGCCTCTTATGGGGCCACTCTAATGGCCCTGGGCCTTCGGGCAGTGCCCGATGGGTCAGTCCACCTCTGCTCATTAAACAGTCCACATTTAGGGAAAGTTCATGTACTGCAAAGTTTGCACAAATCACTTTATTACACTTTATTTATGATCTGCATATTTATTTAATCCATGTTGAGCACTATATTTGATTGGCTGCTTCTGCTTGGCACACATGCACAAGTGCACATGATGACTTAAAAGTAGTACCTGCTACCCGTGCCGCTGCCTGAGGGTTCCCATCATCCTCCTCTCTCTTTTCGCCTCCTCCTCCTAGGATATCACAGACCCCGCTACGGGGAGAATATGATGCCACACAGAGGGGGGTAGAGGGATCATTATGCTTCACCTCCGCCACTTAACCTACGTGGACCTGTTCTGACCAGTCATTGACCGTCATGGGGACGCCTGTCGCTCCCCTCCCCAGGCCAAGTACGCTAAAAGACAGCCTAGTATTAGCAAGTAGTGGCTCCGCACTCCAGCAGGCCAGCCACCAGGGGCTATATTAATGTGGGAATTGGCCACCGTGCATTATGGCGTGCTCCGTGGTGGACAAACTTGCCACGATCGCCTCATATATTCCTTTGTTCTACTACCAAATGAACAGCTGATGTTCAAGTCAAACTTGCGTTCGACTCGAATATCGAGCCCATCCCTATTGGCTGATTCTGTGATTAATGCTCTCCTTGCCTGTCAGTTTAGGTGGATGGCCATGTCTTGGTAGGTTTGCTGTTGTGCCATACGCTTTTCATTTTCGGATGATGAATTGAACAGAGCTGAGATGTTCAAAGCTTGGGATATTTTTTTTATAACCTATCTCTCCTTTAAATGTATCCATATCTTTGACCCTGACCTGTCTCATATGTTCCTTGGTCTTCATGATGCTGTTTCTTCACTAAGGTTCTCTAACAAACCTCTGAGGGTGTCACAGAACAACAGTATACTGAGATTAAATTACAAACAGGTGGACTCTATTTATTAATTAGGTGACTTCTGAAGGCAATTGGTTCCAATATCCAGATATTTATTTGTAAAACATTTTGAATACCATATATCACATGTCTTCCACTTCACAATTATGTGCCACTTTGTGTTGGTCTATAACATAAAATCCCAATAAAATACATTTACATTTTGGTTGTAACATAGTTTCATAGTAAGGTTGAATAAAGACACCAGTCCATCCAGTTCAACCTGAGTGAGTGTCTACAATTGCCCCTATCCCTGTACATTGCACACTCACATTGGTCCCTACCCTCAAGGAGCCCACAATCCAAGGTCCCCAACATGACAAAATGTTTAAAAAAACAAGGTGTATAAATACTTTTTCAAGGCACTGCACCTTAAACATTGGTCCTGTAATCATGCAGTGCCAGGTCTTTCTCCTTTCAGTTTACTTCAGTTCTTGGATAGGTCCAGCATTAGGATTCCAACTTCGTAATGACTACATGACGTGGACAATTCCCATTGCCTGGCCAGAGGAGGGATCCTCTTAGGATTCAGAAGAGATGTGAGTTTGGACCAAACGGTTTGGAGTGAAGGCTACTGGACAATGAGGGTTAATGTGTGGGCTTGGATTGACGATCCCCATAAGCCCTTGTACACACGGTCGGAGATTCCGACTACCGAATCCGTCGGAGTAATTCCGATGGATTAATTCCGGAAGAGGTCCGGAAGTGATGTTGCATTCACACGGTCGGACTAAGTTGTCGGAAAATCCGATTGTACATAACGTGATGAAGTTATTTCGTTAGACGGGACTAAGTTCAGGCTAGTAGCCAATATCTTTGGTCTAGGAATTTGATCTGAGCATGCGTGGCACTTTGTCCGTCGGAGTAGGTTACACATGATCGGAGTATGTCCGATAGGAGCATTTTGTCGTAAAATTTCCGATGCAGACCACACACAGTCGGAATATCCGTCAAAACTGTCCGATAGGACACATTCCGTCGGAATCTCCGACCGTGTGTACAAGGGCTAAGAGGGAACAGCATCGGTAAGGGACCTGGGTGGGGGGCTAAGGTAAGAATAACTGGCTTCATCAAGTAAGGAAAATTTGGGTTGGAGTTAGGCTTTAAAGGCATATAAAAGCTTGTTCAAAAATACAAAAAGCAACAAGAACAGCGCAGTAAACCTTAAAACCCACAAAAATCAGAAGTCCCCTTTCAGTGGTCCTAGTTACAGAAGACTTTAGAACATTGGAAGTGTGGTTATAATAATGTAATGTAATTTAAACATAATTTCTCTTTCACTCTTTTATGTAAATATTTACTTTTTACATATTTTGTTATCACACATGGCCATCTGCACCGGTGTATTACTTTCCCCGCCGTGTCTTCCGGTGCTGAGTGCTATTGGTTGTGGAATACATGCAGGTGTAAGATATGCTTTGTTGACCATAATCCCCTCTGCAGAGGAAGCTTTGAATATGTTTGACATAATCAGCTCACAGCCTTTGCCCGCACTCTTTCATAAACAGGCCATTTTCACATCCTTTTCATGGGATCCGACAGGCGGAAAAATAATTAATGTTACCTCAGCCTAACGGTGACCCAAGTTTGATTCAAACAGACTTAATTGAGTGATAGAGAAACCCCCATGTATTGGTTTTGCCCCAGGGTTTGGGATACAAAGGTGATCATTGGCTACTGAATTACTTGATGAACAGAGCTAGTCTACAAATAGAGTTGAGAAAGTTACCGCAAATTGCATTACTAGTTACAAAGCCAAGCTGTCTATGTACTAACTTTATGTCACCCAAGGTAAGACACTCTAGTCAAACATGAAAATACTGCATTTATTCTTAAATCCTGGACATCTGGAATATTTTCTGATAGTGATAAGTAGGGATGGGCCGATCAGACCGCTGTTCGGTTCGCACCAGAACTTTCGAACACCGCAAAAGTTTGTAACCGAATAACGAACTCCATTAAAATCAATGGGACCCGAACGTCAAAAATCTAAAGTGACCATTTTGAGGGCTTATATGCAAGTAATTGGTCATACAATGTTTATTTGTAGGGGTCCGGGTCCTGCCCTGGGGGACATGTATCAATAAAAAAAAAAAAGTTTGTGAAAAACTTAAAGTGAAAGCATATAAATGAAAAATTCCTTCCAATATAGTCCCCGGGGAGGGGCAGATCTGTAACATATCTAAATTCTGCTGCAGCAATAATTGCATTTATAAAGCCCAAAAAAAATATGAAAATATTCCTGCAAACTGCCTTTATTTTGCTCAGCAACAGCTGGGGAGCCAGTGTGTATGATAAGGCCACAATGTAGTGCACTGATTTTTTGGCTACAATTGACTTTGGATAGAAGTAACGGGTGCGTAAAAATTGGTCTTCGGGGAGGCGCATCTGCGGCAGCCCCTGACATGGACGCTTAGGCTGGGAGCTCTGTCCCGCTCCAGCTGACCAAGGCCCTCCAGCGCCATGAGCACCCGCGATCCTCGCCTGGAACAACCCCCCCATGGCAAGGGGACACTCAGGCTCAGCGAGTAGAAGCCTAAATACCACTTTTGGAGCAAAGCAGTCATGGGCTGTGACTTCCAAGATGGCGGCTGCACCACACCGTGCAGCTACAGCTCGCCTCACCAGCGTACAGGCGAGTGAGTATCCCCCCGGAACTCGCATCTCCAGCCTCCACTGAGTCCCTTATAGAGCAGTCCCTGGCTGACCTGGGCTTCTCACCCATGGAGGCTGCCCCCCCCCCCCCACCAGCCACTACAGCCCAGAGATTTGGGCCTAGTCCAACCAGTGAATGTGGCGGACTTATTTGCCAAGTTTGTCTCCTTGACAGGGGGCTGCACAACGCTGCCAAAAAGATCAAAGTGGATCACCAAACCATCATGGAGATCATAGAAAACAACTTATAAACCACCATTGCCAGAACAAACCAAAATACTGATTGCATTCAACTCCTACAGGATCAACTTGAGACAGCCAATGCTAAAATTTGAGACCTCGAGAACAGGAATAGGAGATACAACTTCAGGGCTAGAGGTCTCCCTGAGTCCTATAAAGATGTCCCTGAAACAATACTTTTATTAAGGAAATACTCCCTGACATTCCGCAGCATAGATTGGAGCTAGACTGGGCCCACAGGGCTTTAAGGCCCCTGAGGACTAACGGCCTCCCCAGAGACATTGTGGTAAAACCACATTTCTATTCTGTCAAGGAGGAGGTGATTTGCAAATTGCGAGCAATTTCTAAACTTATTTTTCAAGGTCACAATCTTTGCGGACCTGTCCCCCTCTACCATCCAAAAGCTAAGAGCCCTAAAACCTTTGCTCACGATTCTGACAGACAAAGAAATCAAGTATTGGCGGCTCTTCCCGTTCCAACTCAAACTCGTCTTTAAAGGCAAAGCATACATGTTCGGAGGGCGAAAAACTTTTACTAAATCTAGGCCTCATTTGCCACGATCCGAACCATCCCGAACCTGGACCAGCTACTAACTCGGCAAAGAGACAATTCCCTACTAGCCCTTTGCCTCCAGTCTGGGAGACCGCCAGGTCAAAAAAGTCCAAGGAAACATCCCTCCCTGAGCCACCTCAGACAGCGGATCACCATTCTTCCCTTTTTTTCTCCCTTATTTGCTGAGAGGACTCTAACTTTCTACCAGAACTCTGTGAATAATTATGCTCAGTGCATATTTTTGTGCCTCTGCTGAGGCAGTCTTATGAGGTTTCTGTCCTTAGGGTGCCACTGACTCAGGTTTTCCCGCATTTGATCTACCGTGTTCCATTAACAAGCGTGGCAGGATGGAGAGGAAGGCTAAACCCTCTTTCTGCTGTCCTCTCGATCCTAGCCGTCTAGTTTGCAATGGTTTGTTTTTTATCATCCCCAATGCCCCCCAACCCACCCCCTTATACCCACAGAACCCAAATTTTCTAGCTGATCCAGGCTAAAAATTGGAATTATTATTACGTTTTTCTTTTTTTCTCTGTCTCAGGGCACTATCTGTTTGAGGTGCCCATGTCATAGATGGGCCCTGCGCCCTAGAATCTCAATACCCTAGTGCTGCCTCTCAGCTGGAGTGTTGCTCATGCACCCTCTCCTGTCCTGCAGAGCAGGTATCATACCCTTCTCCGGACAGGATTGATCCCTTCTCAAAGAGAGATTATAGTATTGTTTATCCTTATGGATGGGGGTTTCTGTCCCCTCCATTCTATGGGAGACTCCCTTGTCTTCCGCCTCTCTCTCCTTTCTCTTTTCTTCTCTGTTCTTTTACAGAGGCCGACTGGGGGAGAGCCCCCCGACACACACCCGCAGACTAAGGCCACGTACACACGCGGGGACTGTTCGCCCAACTTTGTCCGTCAAACAGTTTCGGCAAACAGTCCGCTCAAAATTAGCATGGACGGACATGGCCACACACGACGTACGAACAGTTTGCTGAAACCGTGCACGATGACGTGAACGGCACGTACGACGGGACGAAAAATACGACGTCCTATACACTGCATTATAACTTTCGGCGTGAAAATCCTTTCTGAGCATGCGCGCAACTTTGTTTGACGAACAAGCCTACACACGCGGGGACTGTCCGCTGAAACAAGGTTTCAGCGGACAGTTTTTCGGAATTTCCGAAAAACCTTGTTCAGCGGACTGTTCGCTGAAACTGTCCGCTGAAAGCCCACACACGAGCGGACTGTCTTGGTTTCAGCGGACAGTTTCGGCGAACAGTCCCCGCGTGTGTACGCGGCCTTAGAGGTCTTATTCCAGAAGATCGGTGGTCTTGGCGCACGTGGAGACATGTGCGTCTGGTACACCAGTGTGGTTGACCCCTCTGCTCAATGGCTAACAACCCCTCAGTGATACACCCCCTATGGGTGGTTTCTCACAACGTTTAGGGATTAAACTCTCTGGCCAAGAGGCGTAAAGTTCTTCAATATCTACACTCTCAAAAAATAGAGGATGGCATTCTACAAGAAACTTCCCTTAACGCTACTGCCCAGCATTTATCCACTCCAAATTCCCCTCTTTCTATCATGCCAATGCAGATGACAAGACCAAGGGAGTGGGCAATGCATCCTCATCACCCATGGGAGCAAATTCTCCCTCAAAAACTAGGGATGAGCTTCGAGTCAAACTCATGTTCAACTCGAACATTGCCTGTTCGCCGAACAGCAATTTGGGGTGCTCGCGGCAAATTCTAAAAGCCGTGGAACACCCTGTACAAGTATATTGGAGAAATCTAAAGTGCTCATTTTAAAGGCTTATATGCAAGTTATTGTCATAAAAAGTGTTTGGGGACCTGGGTCCTGCCCCAGGGGACATGTATCAATGCAAAAAAAAGTTTTAAAAACTGCCATTTTTTCGGGAGCAATGATTTTAATAATGCTTAAAGTAAAAAATAATAAAAGTGTAATATTCCTTTAAATTTCACACCTAGGGGGTGTGTATAGTCTGCCTGTAAAGGGGCGCATGTTTCCCGTGCTTAGAACTGTCCCTGCACAAAGTGTAATTTCTGCAGGAAAATAAGTCATTTAAAAGCGGCTATAATGAATTGTCGGCTCCCCGTAATACAGATAACAGTCATTGAAAGTCATTGATAAAAAAAAAGCGTGGGGTTCCCCCAAATTCAATTACCAGGCCCTTCAGGTCTGGTATGGATATTAAGGGGAACCCCGCGTCAAATTTAAAGAAAAAATGACGTGGGGTTCCCCCCAAAAATCCATACCAGACCCTTTATCAGAGCATGCAACCTGTCAGGCCGCAGGAAAAGGGGGAGACGAGAGAGCGCCCCCCCTCCTGAAACGTACCAGGCCACATGCCTAAATATTGGGAGGATCCCGCTCCCCCCCCTGTTTGAAATGGTAAGGGGGTACAAAAGTACCCCTACCATTTCACAAAAAAAGTGACACACCATTGGGAAAAGTCCTTTATTAAAAATTAAAAAAAATTAAAAAAAAGATTCCAGCGGTGGTAATCCACTCTTGCTATCCAACGATGGGTGATCTGATCCAGCGATGGGTGATCTCTCCCGATGGTCCAGCGCAGCGCATCCATCCTGTCTCCACCGGAGACACTCCGGGAATCCCGGCAGCCTGACACGTCTTAGCTGAGGAGATATGGGCTCCTTGCGCAGCCTGTCAGAAGCTACCTACAGAGCGGCCAGTTTAAATACAAGCTGGCACACTCTGTTTGCAGCAGACTGAGAGGATGAGCTCACAGAGCCTCTCACTTCTTGCCATAGGCACTGAGCACAATGGACAGCGTGGAGCCTGCAGAGTTTGACAGGCAGCACCGCCTGTCAAACTCACCTATTGATTTCAATGGGGCCACTCTGCAACTGAAGGCCAAACTTGATTGCAGTAACAGAATAGACCAACAATGTAAAACTACCATTCAGCAATGTAAAAAAAATAAAAAATAAAACAAGGAGTGGCAGTAGCACCTTATGAATGCCTGTCAGCTGCTGCTATACCACTCTTTGAAAAGCAATCCACCACAGATCCCTTTTCAGAAGCCAGTAAGCATTACCACAAATGTGATAGAAACTTGAAACACATCATTCATTTCACACTCCCCACCAACCAGGTGACTTCCCAGCCACTTCCCATGTTAGCCATTTCCCAGTTACTCCCCCCACCCACTAATTTATATCCCTCCATGACCACCTCACACCCCTCTGCTGACAGACCTCTCTCCCCAATCTGTCTCCACACACCCTTTCACCTGCTGACCTGTGGATGAGGGAATCACTCCTGCAGTGTTATTGTGTTCAGCAGGTGGGGAGCCTTTCCTACCCACAGAATACAAAGATCAGTGTTGCTAACTACTATAGATTGCAGCACTGATTGTTTTGGGAAAAACCTGACAGGCTGGTTGTACTCAAGTCAATTAATAGATTGACTTGTGCACAACCAGCTAGCCCATACATGGTTGGTCTCTGCTTAATTGGCTTAATTTCAAACCACTACACAGTTCCTAAACATCCTTCTGCAACCCTTTACATTTTCCCTCCCCAGATTCTCTCATCCTCCTCACCTGTACATAGTGCCCGCTGTCATACCCTCCACACTCCTCTCCTGTACATACTGTCCACTGTCATACCCTCCACACTCCTCTCCTATACATAGCGCCCCTCGTCATACTCCCCACAATCCTCTCCTGTACATACCGCCCACTGTCATACCCTCCACACTCCTCTCCTGTATATACTGCTCACTGTCATAACCTCCACACTCCTCTCCTATACACAGTGCCCCCTGTTATACCCCCCCACAATCCTCTCCTGTACATAGTGCCCACTGTCATACCCTCCACACTCCTCTCCTGTACATACTGCTCACTGTCATACCCTCCACACTCTTCTCCTATATGCAGTGCCCCGTGTTATACCCCCCTCATCCTCTCCTGTACATTGTGCCCACTGTTATACCCTCCACACTCCTCTCCTGTACATGCTGCCCACTGTCATACCCTCCACACTCTTTTCCTGTTCATACTGCTCACTGTCATACCCTCCGCACTCCTCTCTTATATATAGTGCCCTCTGTCATACCCCCCACAATCCTCTCCTGTACATACTGCCCACTGTCATACACTTCTCTCCGGTCTATACATTTCCCCATAATACCTTCCACACTCCTCTCCTGTACATACTGCCAACTGTCATACCCTCTACTCCACACTCCTCTCCTGTACATACTGCCAACTGTCTTTCTCCCCACATTCCTCTCCTGTACATACTGCCTCCATAATACCCTCCACACTCCTCTCCTGTACATACTGCCCCCATCATACCCTCCACACTCCTCCTGTACATACTGCCAACTGGCATATCCTCCACATTCCTCTCCTGTACATATTGCCCACTGTAATACCCCCCACACTCCTCTCCTGTACATATTGCCCACTGTAATACCCCCCACACTCCTCCCTTGTACATACTGGCCACTGGCATACCCTACACACCCATCTGCTGTGCATACTGCCCACAGTCATACCCTGCACACTTATCTCCTGTACATAGTGCCCACTGTTATACCAGCCATACTCCTCCCCTGTGCCTCTTACCCACAAAAACAGTTCTTTAAAATTATATTGAATATCCTCAATGTTACCAGCTCTAGAATGGGCACACTTTTGCTAGTTCAACTAAAGGAAATCTTCCCAGTCCTCATATTTGTTCTGTCCATTATTAGTACTCATTTAATTTGTGATTACTACTGTGATGTATGAAGGAACATAGAGGATATCAGCTACTCTAGATATACCACTGGTAAAAAAAAAAAGTGTTCCTGAAAATATTTTTGAAATGTTGGCAACTATGCACCTGGTCACTGCCCAAGGGTCACCAGGTCAGTAGGGGGCTCCAAGAGAGGCTCCTGGGATCCTGTGATATTAAAGCGGTAGTAAAATTGCTACTTTTTAGAGGCCCTGAGGTAGGTTATGCCATAATGTACTAGTATGCACAGCATATTAGCACATTACGGTACACTTACCTGTCAGAATGAGCCCTCCAGCACTCCGCTGTGATCAATCAGGCGGGTCTCGGGCGCTTCCATCATCACACGGTTTTCCTTCCAGGTTCTGTGCCTTTGGTCACTTGCCTTGGATGGGCTGCATTGCTGTCACTCCCACGCATGCTCATGCGCATCCTCTCTCTCATCCCCCCTCCTTTACCATTCGCCCCTCTCTCACCCCCTCTCTCTCATCCCCCCTCTCTCTATTTAATTAAATTTGTTATAACAAAAAATTGTTTGCATATTTATTTATTTATTTTTTTTTTTTTATAAAAAGCCCTACCAAAATCCTCAGCACCAGGCCCATGATGTTCAATGTGATGTGTAAGCTGACAGCCCTGGGAGGTCTGAGGACTGTTGTTGGCCCCCTTACAGTGCCAAGGGAACGTCTGCCTCTCCTTATTGTCCTCCCAGACATTATTAGGAGGGAGGGGGTGGTACTTATAATCAAATATAAATAAGAAGTTGAAATCTGTAGATGCACTTTAATCAATGTAAAGAGGTGTTTGGTGCACTTTAATTTGAGTACTCACACTACACAAAAACACTCCACAGATACATTATAATATACTGCAATATAATGCGCCAAATGTACAGTGACGCACAGAACTATATGGGGTTAAACTGGCAGTAATGCACAAAGAACTATAGAGAATTAAACTGGCAGTAACGCACAGAAAACTATATGGCATCAAACTGGCAGTAATGCACACAAAATGATATGGTGTTAAACTGGCAGTAATGCACACAAAACTATATGGTGTTAAACTGGCAGTAACGCACACAGAACTATATGGCGTTAAACTGGCAGTAACGCACACAGAAGTAAATGGCGTTAAACTGGCATTAACGCACACAGAACTATATGGCGCTAAACTGGTAGTAACGCACACAGAACTATGTAGCGTTAAACTGGCAGTAACACACTCAAAACTATTTGGTGTTAAACTGGCATTAATGCACACAGAACTATATTGCGTTAAACTGCCATTAACACACACAGAACTATATGGCGTTAAACTGGCAGTAACACATGCAAAACTATATGGCATTAATCTGGCAGCAAACAAACACAAAACGATATGGCATTAAACTGGCAGTAACAGACATAGAAGTAAATGGCATTAAACTGTTAGTAACACACACAGAACTATATGGCATTAAAATGGCAGTAACACACACAGAAATATACGGCGTTAAACTGACAGAAACTCACGCAAAACTATATGGCGTTAAACTGGCAGTAACACACGCAAAACTATATGGCGTTAAACTGGCAGTAACACACAAAACTATATGGTGTTAAACTGGCAGTAACGCACACAGAAGTAAATGGAGTTAAACTGGCAGTAACGCAATCAAATAGACGGTGTTCAACCGTCACTACACTGACGCTATCTCAACTGTCCCTACTCTAGCTATACACTAATGTCAAGATTACTGACATGGTCTCACTACACTACAATGAAACTATCTGAGCTGTCCCTACTCTAGCTGCACACTATGCAAAGCTGAAAGATGGTCCTCCTCACTACATTCACACTATCCCTAGACTGACACTAAACTAATATTCTACACTGACAATTGAAGCAAAATACCACGGTATAGCACACTAACTAACTGATGATAGCACTGAACAGAGCCCTATTCTATCTCTCTATCTCTCTTCATGCCGAAATCACAATGAAAATGGCTGCCATTGAAAGAATACTTTTATACTGTGGGGCGGGAATGAGCCATGATTGGATAAAGCCATGATGACAGTGTCCAATCATGACTCTGAAAGTGCTCTGTGTCCTGATTGCCTGAAACTTTCACTGCTTCAGCCAATCAGGGCTTGCAGTGCAATATTCAGCGCCGCAATGCATTGTGGTCTGTTCAGGGGGCCGAACAAATGGTCAAATGACCCCTTTGTTTGGTTGCTCGCCGAGCACTCGAACAGCGAAAGCTAGGCCTGAACTTATGCACGGGCCGAACCGTTCGCCCATCACTAGTGATAAATGAATTTTTCATGGAAGAATCAAAAACTGTTGAACCAGTAATTCTCCTACTTCAGTCATCACTGTTTGCCTGTAAGTTCTTCTTTGAATAGCACTGAATCTGACTAGGGATGAGCAGAACACCCCCCGGTTCGGTTCGCACCAGAACCCCATTGAAGTCTATGGGACTCGAACGTTCAAAATTAAAAGTGCTAATTTTAATGGCTAATATGCAAGATACTGTCCTAAAAAGGGTTTGGGAACCTGGCTCCTGTCCCAGGGGACATGGGTCAATGCCTAAAATGTTTTTAAAAATGTCCGTTTTGGCAGGAGCACTGATTTTAATGACGATTAAAGTGGAAAAAAAGTGAAATATTCCTTTAAATATGGTGCCTGGGGGGTGTCTGTAGTATGCCTGTGAAGTGCCACGTGTTTCCCGTGTTTAGAACAGTCCCTGCACAAAATGACATTTAACGGAAATAACAACATTTAAAGCTGCTTGCGATTTTAATGTTATATCTGGTTCCTGCAATATGGTTGAAAATCATTGAGAAAAATGGCATGAGTAGCCCTCCCTGCCCATTACCAGCCACTTTGGGTCTTGTACGCATATTAAGGGGAACCCCGTACCCATATTAAAAAAAGGAAATGCGTGCGGCCCCCAGGCCCCATATTATCAGAACAGCAGTATACAGGCGGTGCAAACAAGACAGGGACTGTGTAGGTTTGTTGTGTTAAGTTGAATCTGTTTGTAATTTTCAACTGGTACATTTTTAAAGTGTAGCTCCAGTCAAAAAAACGATTTTTAAGCTTTTTGGAAAACATAGGGAAGGGTTATCACCCCTGTAAGATTTGTTTTGTCGTCCATCTTTTTTCATCTCACTTGCTGTTGTCTCCTCCCGTTTGCAAGTAGGAGATGTTTGTAAGTTGGATGTTTGAAAGTAGGGGCCTGCCTTATATGCTCTGCAGAAATGGCGGAACAAGGTGTTGGTTTTGCCACAACATTGTAAGCCCCGAAAGTGACTCTTGGTGGGCGCTGGAGCGCCCTGCTGTGAACGATTATATCAAGAATTGTAATTACATGCCATTGTTGAACAGTGGTAGAAAAATTTACCTTTGGTGGTTGTGGTGCTGGTTCCACAACACTATAAGTCCTCACAGTTACTCTGGGTGGGCACAGGAACGGGCCCTCCTGTGAAATATTATATCAAGAATTGTAATTACATGTCCCTGTTAAACAGGGGCAGAAAAATTGGGCCTTAGGCACTGGTACTGGTGCAACGACACTGCAACCGTTCCCATATACTCTATTTTTATTGCAGGAATTAGCCCTGCTGCAAAGCATTGCAGCAAAAATTGTAATTAAACGCCCCTGTTAAACATGGGCAGAAAAATTTGGCCTTAGGCACTGGTGCTGGTGCCACCACACTGCAACCTCTCCCATATACTCTAGTTTTATTGCAGGAATTAGCCCTGCTGCAAAGCATTGCATCAAAAATTGTAATTAAACGCCCCTGTTAAACAGGGGCAGAAAAATTGGGCCTTAGGCACTGGTGCTGGTGCCACCACACTGCAACCTCTCCCATATACTCTAGTTTTATTGCAGGAATTAGCCCTGCTGCAAAGCATTGCATCAAAAATTGTAATTAAATGCCCATGTTAAACAGGGGCAGAAAAATTGGGCTGATGGCATCACCCAGAACCAGAAATGTTCTTCCAACATATCAGCGGAGGAGGAAGAGGATAGACAATCAACATAACAGGACAGTCACTCAGCATCAGCATAGGCAGTCTTGAAGGGATGTGATATTTCAAAAAAAAATTATTCGGTTACATCAGCTTCAGGTGCTTGGCAGCTGTGGGTGATCCAAGACTGATTCATCTTGATGAAGGTCAGTCGATCAACTGATTCGGTGGACAGGCGCACCCTGTGATCGGTAACAAAGCCACCAGCAGCACTGAAGGTGCGTTCCGAAAGAACGCTGGATGCAGGACAGGCCAGTAGCTCAATTGCATACTGTGCAAGCTCTGGCCAGTGATCCATCCTCAAGACCCAGTAAGCCAGAGGATTTTCGGTGGGAAAGGTGTCCAAGTCTGACCTTGCCCCTAGGTATTCCTGCACCATGTAAATCAGACGCTGGCGATGGTTGCTGGAACCGATCATACCTTGGGGCTGCGGACTAAAAAATTGTCTGAAAGCATCAGTCAGACGGCCACCTTCTCCACCGCTCCTTCTGACCGATGCCTCAGCAACACGTTGTCCAGGACCAGGAGTTTGTAACCTCCCAGTCTCTGGGAACGCGTTGCACAGACCTTTCTGCAAGGCCTCCCGGAGATGTCTCATCCTCTGCTCCCTCTGCGATCGCAAGATAAGGTCGGCAACCTTACCCTTGTACCGTGGATCAAGGAGAGTGGTCAGCCAGTAATGGTCCCTCTCCTTGATCCGAAGAATACGAGGATCCTTCCGCAGGCTTTGCAGGATCAGGGAGGCCATGCAGCGTAGGTTAGCTGAGGCATTCGGTCCGGAGTCCTCTGGGTCACTAAGGACAACATGATCCGCAGCTACCTCCTCCCAGCCACGTACAAGTCCACGTGTTTCTTGGGACTGTAAATCATCCCTACAAGACTGCTGCTGCTGCTGCTGATGCTGAGTGCCAGCCTCCACCTCCATGCTGACACAATAATCCTCCTCCTCCTCTTCCTCCTCCTCATCCTCTTCCTGTGTGATGGGTGGCACAGCAGGAACACTGTCTGGATAAAGGGGGCCTTGAGAGGCAAGGAAGTCCTCCTCTTCCTGCCTCTGTTCTGCCTCAAGTGCCCTGTCCATTATTCCACGCAGCGTATGCTCCAAGAGGTGGACAAGAGGTACAGTGCCACTGATGCATGCACTGTCACTGCTCACCATCCTTGTGGCCTCCTCAAACGGTGACAGGACAGTGCATGCATCCCTGATCATGGACCACTGGCGTGGTGAGAAATAACCAAGCTCCCCTGACCCTGTCCTGGTGCCGTAGTCGTACAGGTACTCATTGATGGCCCTCTGCTGCATGTGCAGCCGCTGCAGCATGGCCAACGTTGAGTTCCACCTGGTGGGCATGTCACATATAAGGCGGTTCTTGGGCAGGTTCAACTCCTTTTGGAGCTCAGCCAGCCGAGCACAGGCATTAAATGATCGGCGGAAATGCACACAGACTTTCCTGGCCTGCTTCAGGACATCCTGTAAGCTGGGGTACCTGCCCAAGAACCGCTGCACCACCAGGTTAAGGACGTGAGCTACACAGGGCACATGGGTCAGTTGTCCCAGTCGGAGGGCGGAGAGGAGTTTGGTGCCATTGTCGCAAACCACCATTCCTGGCTTAAGCTGGCATGGCGTCAACCACCTCTCTGCCTGCCCCTGCAGAGCTGACAAAACATCCGCCCCAGTGTGGCTTCTGTCCCCCAAACAAACCAGCGCAAGCACGGCATGGCATCGTTTTGCCTGCGTACTTGCGTAGCCCCTGGAACGCCTACGGAGCACCGCTGGTTCTGAGGACAGAGCACTGGAAGAGGCCATGGAGGAAGAAGAAGAGGAGGGGGTGGAGGAGAGAGGTGTGTCACAACCAATAGTATCATTTTGGAGGCGTGGTGGCGGAACAACCTCCAACACTACTGCACCTTGTCCTGCATCCTTCCCAGCTGCCAGAAGAGTGACCCAATGGGCCGTGAAAGACAGGTAACGTCCCTGTCCATGCCTGCTGGACCATGAGTCAGCGGTAATATGCACCTTACCGCTGACCACCCTGTCCAGCGAGGCAAGGACATTGCCTTCCACATGCCGGTAGAGAGCCGGAATCGCCTTCCGTGAGAAAAAGTGGAGTTTGGGGACCTGCCACTGAGGAACCGCACATTGTACAAACTCACGGAAGGGGGCCGAGTCTACCAACCGAAAAGGCAGCAGTTGAAGTGCTAGCAATTTAGCCAAGCTAGCATTCAACCGCTGGGCATGTGGATGGCTGGGAGTGAACTTCTTTCGCCGCTCCAACAGCTGGGGCAGGGACATTTGCCTGCTATAATCGGACGTGGGTGTACTGCTAGCAGAGTGCCCGGAAGCACTTGGCTGTGACACACCTAATTCTACACCTTCATTCCTCTCAGAGCAGGTTTCAGAGAGGACTGAAGGTCTAGTGGGGTTGGAGATGCCAGCTGATGATGAGCAAGGAGAGGTCCGCTTTGTTCTTTGGTGTGGGTCTTTGAGGTACGCTTGCCAACGAGCTGCATGGCAGGTCAACATATGTCTGGTCAAGCATGTGGTGCCCAAGCGGCTGATGTTTTGGCCACGTGAGATACGCTTGAGACATATGTTGCAAATAGCAGCGGTGCGATCTGATGCACTCGTCTCAAAAAAGGCCCACACCAAAGAACTTTTAGAATAACGCGCAGAGGCAGCGCCCTGCACAGGCGGAGCTCTGCGGTGTGATTCAGTCGGTGTGCTGCCCCTAAGCTGGCTCCCGGAGGGCATCCTGCCTTGTTGGACATGTGCCTCCTCCTCCTCCTCCTCCTCCTCTCTCCTACCAGGCACACACGTTGAGTCAGTGCCCTCATCATCCCCTCCCTCTTCATCGCTGTAGCAAACCTGGCAATATGCTGCAGCTTGTGGAACATGACTGCCAGATTGCTGTCCTTCTTGAGCATCCCCTCTCTCTGCATTCACGCTACTGCCTTCTTCTAGCTGAGTGTCATCATCAGAGGCTACAAAACAATGGGCATCCTCCTGGAGCATGTACCCAACACTGTGCTCAAAGGGTTCAGGAGACTCCTCAGGAGGACGTGGTGGGTCTAGGGAAGGAGTCACTGATGATGACATTGAGACGAGGGAAGACGATGCGTTGGCAGCTGCTTTGCTAGTACCCTGAGACTGGGTGAGAGAGGATGAGGAGGATGAAGAGGGCTTGGTCATCCACTCTACCAAGTCATTGGCATGTTGCGGTTCAACATGTCCAGCTGCCAAAAAGAAGGACAAGCGTGTCCCATGGCCACGTGCTGATGACAATGCACCGCGTCCACGACCAGCACTGTTGTCTCTAGACACAGAGCCTGCTTGCCCTCTTTTATCGTCTCGCGCCTGTCTGCCTCTCCTTGCTGGCCTTCCAGACATGGTAATGGCCTGAAGGGAGTTGGGTAAAACAGCAGTTGGGTAGTGTATATTGTGCTGGAGGCACACAACACCCACTAACTCCTGCAGATGCCTTTATTATAGAACACCAGAGATAAAGGGGTATACTGTAATGGAGTCACACAACACCCACTAAGCCCTGCAGATGGCTCTATTAGAGAACAGCAATAAAGGGTAGATACAGGTGTATATTGTGCTGGAGGCACAAAACACCCACTAACTCCTGCAGATGCCTTTATTATAGAACACCAGAGATAAAGGGGTATATACAGATGTATACTGTGCTGTGCTGGAGGCACACACAACTTTCAATAACTCCAGCAGATGGCAAGTGGGCTCAAATAGAGAAGAGCTATGTAGGTGGATATAGCGGTGTGTACTGGGTACAGAGCACGCAGACCGCACGCACAAGCTCCTAACACTACTGAATGCAAGCTCTATTATAAAAGATAGATCACTAGCTATATAGGTGAGGTGAATATAGCGGTGTATACTGCGGTCAGGGCACGCAGACAACAACCACTACACAACAGCAAGATCGAAAATCGGCCGATAACGAATTTGGCGCGAATGGCCCATAACGTTCGGAATTCGCCGAACAGCCGATGTTCGAGGAACGGGCGAAAAGCCGATGTTCGAGTCGAACGTATGTTCGACTCGAACACGAAGCTCATCCCTAAATCTGACCCCATAAAGATGCTGGCCAAGAGGTTCCCACACTACTGGCTCTCTGAACCCATTGGTGTTTTGGGATGGGGATTAAGCCAAGGATAATACTGAAGCAAAGACTGCCTACTTGCATGTCTGATGCCTGTAAATGTTACAGTACGCATGACCCTAAAGAAACTCAATTTTACTAGAAATGTTCCCTCATCAGCATTGATGTGACTGCTGAGCCAGTTATGATTTGTTGGCTGTGGACTACTGTATGCAGGGCCAGATTAAGAACATCATGGGCCTGGTGCTGAGGATTTTGGTGGGGCCTTTTATGAACAATAAATAAATAAAAATGCAAACTATTTTTTGTTATAACAAATTCAATTAAAGAGAGAGAGGGAGGATGAGAGAGAGAGAAAGACAGAGAGAGAGAAAGGGGATGAAAGAGGTGTGAGGGGTAAGGGAGGGAGGATGAGAGAGAAAGGAGGGGATGAGAGAGAGGATGCACATGAGCATGTGTGGGAGTGACATCAACGCAGCCTAGCCAAGGCAAGTAACGGAAGGCACAGAACCCAGAAGGAAGACCGGGTGAAGATGGAAGTGCCCGGGCCCCGCCAGATTGATCACAGCACAGCACTGGAGGGCTCAGTCTGACAATTTAAGTGTACCCTAATGTGCCACTATGCTGTGCATACTCATACATTATGGCATAACCTACCCCAGGGCCTCTAAAAAGTAGTAATGTTAGAAAAGTTTACTACTGCTTTAATATCACAGGAGCCTCTCATGGGGCCCCTACTTACCCTGTGGTCCTTGGGCAGTGCCTAAGTGCATAGTTGTCAACATTTGAAAAAAAAATTCAGGGACACTTTTTTTTTACAAGTGCTATATTTAGAGTAGCTGACACCCCTATGTTCCTCTATACATCACAATAGTAATTATAAAATTAAATAAGTACTAATAATGGGGAAGAACAAATATGAGAACTGTGAGATTTCCTTTAGTTGAACTGACAAAAGTGCCCATTCTAGAGCTGGTAACACTGAGGATATTCAGTATAATTTTAAAGAACAGTTTTTGTGGGTAAGAGGCATAGGGGAGGAGTATGGATGGTATAAAAGTGGGAAGTATGTGCAGGTGAGGGAGAGGAATGTGGAGGGTCTAACAGTGGGCACTATGTACAGGAGAGGAGAGTGGAGGGTATGGCAGAAGGCACTATGTACAGGAGAGGAGTGTGAGGGGTATGACAGTGGGCAGTATGCACAGCAGAGGAGTGTAGAGGGTATGACATTGGGCACTATGTATAGGAGAGGAGTGCGGAGGGTATGACAGTGAGTAGTATGTACAGGAGAGGAGTGTTGGAGGTATGACAGTGGGAACTATGTATAGGAGAGGAGTTTGGAGGGTATGACAGTGAGTAGTATGTACAGGAGAGGAGTGTGGAGGGTATGACAGTGGGCACTATGTATAGGAGAGAAGTGTTGGAGGTATGACAGTGGGCACTAGGTATAGGAGAGGAGTGTGGAGGGTATGACAGTGGGCACTATGTATAGAAGAGAAGTGTTTTAGGTATGACAGTGGGCACTATGTATAGGAGAGGAGTGTGGAGGGTATGACAGTGAGTAGTATGTACAGGAGAGG
This sequence comes from Lithobates pipiens, assembly GCF_037356315.1. Classification (NCBI taxonomy): domain Eukaryota; kingdom Metazoa; phylum Chordata; class Amphibia; order Anura; family Ranidae; genus Lithobates; species Lithobates pipiens. Next base: position 485,201,170 of record NW_027507718.1, read on the forward strand.
AGTGTGGAGGGTATGACGGTGGGCACTATGTATAGGAGAGAAGTGTTTGAGGTATGACAGTGGGCACTATGTATAGGAGAGGAGTGTGGAGGGTATGACAGTGAGTAGTATGTACAGGAGAGGAGTGTGGAGGGTATGACGGTGGGCACTATGTATAGGAGAGGAGTGTGGAGGGTACGACAGTGGGCACTATGTACAGGAGAGAAGTGTATGACAGTGGGCACTATGTATATGAGAGGAGTGTGTAGGATATGACAGCGGGCGTTATGTATAGGAGAGAAGTGTTGGAGGTATGACAGCGGGCACTATGTATTGGAGAGGAGTGTGGAGGGTATGACAGTGAGTAGTATGTACAGGAGAGGAGTGTGGAGAGTATGACAGTGGGCACTATGTATAGGAGAGAAGTGTGGAGAGTATGACAGTGGGCACTATGTATAGGAGAGGAGGATGACGTAATCTGGGAAGGAAAAATTTAAAGGTTTGTGGAAGGATGTTTAGGGGCTGTTTAGTGGTTAAGAGGGCCATACATTGATTGAAATTGTACCAATTAAGCAGAGACCAGCCATAGTCGATCTATGTATGGGCTAGCTGGTTTTACACAAGTCAACCTATTAACCGACTTGAGTACAACCAGCCTGTCAGGTTTTCCCCAAAACAATCAGTGCTGCCAGCTATAGTTAGAAACACTAATCATTGTATTCACTGGCAGAACACAATAACACTGCAGGTCAGCAGGTGAGAGGGTGTGTGGGGACAGGCTGGGGAGAGATACTAGTCAGTCCCTGGGTAGGCACTGGTTAGTATCAGAGCCAGATACACACAGGTTACATACGCCATGATCGTTAGAGCGAGAGCAATAATTCTAGCACTAGACCTCCTCTGTAACCCTAAACACGTAACCTGTAAAAATATGTAAAGCATCGCTTAGCATAGTAACTTAGTAACTTTAGTGTTTTTTTTATGAATGAAACAGTTTCTTTCCAAAAAAAAAGTTTGAAAAATTGCTGCGCAAATATCGTGTAACATAAAAAGTTGCAAAGACCACCATTTTATTCCATCGGGTGTCTGCTAAAACAATATATAATGCTTGGGGGTTCTGAGTAATTTTCTAGCATAAACAATGATGATTTTTACATGTAGGAGAGAAGTCTCAGAATGGGCCTGGGTGGTAAGGGGTTAATTATCATAAGTAATATACAAATAATTATTATAAGCACTGTGAGTTCATCCTCTCAGTCTGCTGCAGAATGTTCCAGCTTGAATTTAAACTGGCCGGTCTGTATTTAGCTTCTGACAGGCTGTGCAAGGAGCCCAGTATCTCCGGAACCATAAATGACAGAAGCCCCATATTTTAACCAGTGCTTGAGTGGATATTTAGCTACCTACCCCCAAAATTTGGGGTTTCTGTGACTCCTGATCGCTGAGCTACAATCCTCGAAGTCAATCTTTTTTTTTTTTTTTTTTTGGGCAAATGGGCCTATCTTGAGAAAGGGGCCTGGAGCTGCAGCTCCAATAGCCCCTATGTTAATCCGGCCCTGGTTCACATCAGTCTCTGTCCTCAAAATTCCTAGCTCAAAGCATATACATCATATGCAAGGACCACTTTAGAGAAGAGCTAATTAACCTACAATGCTTTTGGTTTATAGGAGATGTCACAGTCCCCTTCCCTGCTACTACTAGCCCCCCAGCTTCCCCCAATTCGCTGCTCTCAGAGAATTGCCCCCTGTTGAGGCTGCGTCCTGTCCCCTCAGCTGATCGGCAGGCAGTCGGCCTCCTCGTTGTGCATGCATGTCATTTCACCACATTCAGGGTACCCTCCTGGCGCTACCCCCTCCCATATCCTCATGGGCACAGTGCGATCCTGATTTCCCATGCTCTGTACCCACTAACAACAAAGGCTGCACAAAGGGCCAGCACGGGGGGGGGGGGGTGCTGTTTCCCCGGGTAACCCAAAGTCTCCGGACAATGATAATGTGTCCTGCCCTGCCCTGTGTGCTAAGGACTTAAATCCCTGCTGTGCTAAATCTGCTTTGCCCTGTGTGTCAGGGACTTAATTCCCTGCTGTGCCAACCATGCTCTGCCCAGTCAAGGACTTAGACCCCTGTTGTGCCAGGGACTTAAATCCCTACTGTGCCAAACATGCTCTGCCCAGTCAAGGACGTAGACCCTTGTAGTGCCTTTTGTGCCTTTTGGTGCCCTGTACTCTATTTTGCCTTTGCTGTCCCATATTTACTTCCAAAGGATTGCTCTTCATTGTTGTGCCTTCCATTGCCATGTGGACTATCTTCCCTTTGCTGCCTCATATTTCCTTTCAGAGGATAGCTCTTCATTGCTGTGCCTTCCATTGCTGCCCCACTGCCATCCCGAGGACTGCTCTTCAATGCTGTGCCTACTGTTTGTTCCACGGACTAGTGCTCCTATTGCCACCCTCTCTGTACCCCACGTTTCACAATAAATGTTTTTTGTTTTTTTTATATTCTTCATTTATTCAAAGGGAGGCAAGGAGTCCAATGTCATATCAATTTCCATCAATTACATACACACTTTCTTTTAACTGCGATACATTTTGTGCTACCTTAATATTCCATGGTTATATAAGCATGCATATATACATCCTCATTCACCAATACATATATGTATGTATCCACTCATGATAAAAAAAAAAAGAACTTTGACTAATCACAACCACTGCTTAAACTTTTACCTCCATGGACACTTTAAACCTCCCTTTCATTTTATATTTTACTAAAACAAAAACCCTCAAAAGTAAATGGATCCATAAACCCACAAAAAACAAAACAAAAACAAAAACAAAAAAGAAAGGAAAATTTAAATACCCCCCCCCCCCAAATAATAAAAAAAAAAGAAAAAACCCAAGGGGAGGGGGGTCATCTTCCATTCCCCGAGGAGACAGACGGTCAAAGTGAAAACACATAGGCGTAGGACCCATCATGCCCCAGATGTGCTCCCCATCCGTCTCCTCCCCTCTTCTGTGTATACAAATTGATCCCAGTCTGCCCATATACTAGTATATTGCGTTTTTCTATCTTGTGCTGACAATACTAGGTCCTCCATAACCCTGATATTTATTACCCTATTTAGCCACTGAGCAATAGAAGGAGGTTTGGGATCCCTCCAGCAAAGAGTAATACAGGCTTTAGCTGCATTAACCATATGAGACAGCACAGATTTTTTGTATACCTTCCGGGGGTAGGACAGGACCAAAATATGTGTAATAATGTCCCCCGATCCTCTCTACATCTCCAACAATGGTCTGAGGCCTCTGGAGAAAATTGATTTAGCCTTGCCGAGTGTAATACCATCGTGCCAATAATCTATAATTAGATTCCTGAATCCACGTGCATAATGATGAGTTCAGTGAAAGATAGATAGTATTCTAGTGTTGGGCTGAGCTAAAGGTCCTATCCAAATCTCTCTCCCATTTACCAAAGCCTGGCATCACAAAATCTTCTGAAGGCATGCTAAGCAATGCATATATCTTGTGAAAAAAGTAGCTGAAAAAACAGCGACTAATAAACTCCGCGCCACTCAAAAATGAAAAAATATAAACTACTACTCAGTGGATCAAATAGACTAAGTGAAACACTAATAGCTGCTCCCTAACAAACAAGAAAAAGACTTGTCGTGCTGAAAATATAATGATAATAGGGGCGCTGAGCAAATATAAATATCAATCACAAAATGTGAAACTTTGATAATCATATAACATCAAAAGTGATGAACAACCTATCACCAAAAATGGTAAAAAACAAAAGATTACAAACAAATATATGATAAGAACAATAATAAATAAAGTCCCAATTGGATACTGAAACCAAAAAAAATATCTAAATATAGAACCAAAGTCCAAAACAGTGATTCTTTCAGTGAAAAACTCCTTCTGAATCCATATACCAGAAAAAGGCTGGAATCTTCTACAAAGTAGTGACACGTCCCTTCACCAAAACTTATGGACATAGAACACACCCCAACTGTGAAGATAAAGTTGTCTTCTTACCAGATGCTGTTGACTACTTTATTTAAAAAAGATAGTCAAATAGGCTTATGCAGGTAAATTTCCTGCTCACATGGAATAAGGTGGACCTCGTATGGACAGAAGCTTCTCCTCATAGACTCAGACAGGTCATAAAAAAAACCAAACAAAATCCATAGCGTGACACCGTTTAATAATAAAAGTAAATTTTAAAAAACATAAGGCCAAATGGCTGCTTACATATGCCGGTGCCCGACCTGGCACTGGGGCTGCTCGCTTAAAGCAATCGTTTCGTAATGGATGCGTAGTTCCTCGTGGTGTAGGGCGTGCGTTCCACCAAGAAACAGCCAACAACCAAAGACGACCGGAACTGTGCGTGTACGAACGTGACTGGATACCGCCTCGACGTAAGTTTCGTTTGACACGTCATCAGGAAGCGTACCCAGTCACAAAGTCAATGTTCTTTATGCTGTCTCGATCGATCCATAGACCAATCATGCATATATCTTAGAAATCATCCAAGGATGGGGTTTGTCTCCATCGCAGTATGACTCAAATATAGTTAGTTGGCGATGGTCCCAAAGACCTAAAGAAATGACGTAGCTGCAACGCCTGCCAGAAATGTATTTCATACCGGCCCCTCAGGTGCATCAATGTGGCCAATTTTCATGATCCAAAAGTGTGATGCCTAAAAACAGCCCTTCTCTATTAAGTTATCAAACGCACCTAATTCCATGCCTGGAGGGAAACTAGCGTTTCCCAATATTGGGAATAAAGGTGATTGCGTTGTAGAAAATTTAGGGTTCCGGCAAAACCCAGAGCCCATTTGCAGTATAGGGCCTATTATAGGGTGTGTTTTAAGAGGGGTGGGTAGAGCTGCATAGCTCCAGGGTGCTCTACACAGAGGTATCGGACTAGATTGTTGTTCTATGTCTATCCAAAGTTTGAATTCTGTATGTCCGCACCAGTCAATCATTCTGCCCAGATGGGCCACTTGATAATATTTAAATGTGTCTAGGGCAGCTACACTGCCAAAGCACTTGGATAACGTATAAAGCCATCTACTAATCCTGGGACGTTTAGCCGCCCATATAAATTTAGTAAAAAGAGTACGGGTTTGATGAAAAAAACTGCCGGAATCACGATAGGTAATGCCTGAAAAAGGTACAAAAATGTTGGCAAAATACTAATTTTAATGATATTACATCGGCCAAACCATGATTGTAGCCCCTGATGCCATTTATCGAATAAAGATCGTACTGAGTTATATAGCGGTCGAAAGTTTACCGCAAAAGAATTGCCTAAATTTGATGGTATATATGTACCCAAGTACTTTAACGCGGATGTCACTCATTTAAATTTAAAATTAGGTTGTATAGTACCACGCTCTGATTGAGGAAGTGCCACTCCCATAGCTTCCGATTTGGTATAATTTATTTTTAAATTTGAAAGAGCCCTATAGCCTTCAAACTCCTTCATAGGGTTAGGCAATGAAATGTGTGGATTAGACATAATCATCCGATTAAGCTGAGACTTTGTAATTATGATCTCCTATCTGTAGCCCCATAATATCTGGATTTTGCCAAATTTTACTCAGTAATGGCTCCAGTGAGAGAGCAAACAACAGAGGTGACAGAGGGCATCCCTGCGGTGTTCCATTTGAGATCCTAAAAGGTTTTGAGAAAACCACATTTATTTTCACCAAGGCCTGTGGAGCAATATAGACTTTGGAAATCCATTGCAGCATACGGTCTCCTAGTCCCATGTGCCTCAGAACCGAAAACATAAAATTCCAGTTTATTCTATCAAACGCTTTTTCTGCGTCGGTACTCAGAAAGACACAGGGGGTATATGTTTTATTAGCATGTTTTATTAGCATGGTGGATCAAGTTAAGTACCTTGATGGTATTGTCTCTTGCTTCATGAGAGGGGATAAACCCTACTTGATCTAAATTAATTAACTGAGTAAGCTGAGGTTGAATTCGGGAGGCTAGTAATTTAGTAAAAAGCTTTACTAAATAGCGAGATTGGACGGTACTTCCGCATTATGACGGATCTTTCCCCTCCTTTGGAATAACAGAAATATACGCTAGAAGTGCATCTGGGGGAAGTGTGGTTATCTAACCCAGTGCATTAAACATATTTATCATGTGTGCCCCCAACACAGAAAGATAATTTTTATAGTACTGCAGGGTAAATCCATTTGGGCCTGGTGCCTTTCCAGGTTTAACCAATTTTATCACCATAGTCAACTCCTCTATAGTAATAAATGTCGGGTTTATGTGATCTGCCTCCGTGTGCTCTATCTCTGCTCTCCTACCTTGTCACAGGAGAAAACACATGCTAGCACAGGGAAGGCATGCATACTGTTTGTAGATGGTACTGCAGCACAGCCTTGAAGTGAGGACCTAAATGCTTCAAAAAAGAAGTGCTAACCACTAAGACACTGCAATTACTGGTTGACAAATGAATAAAATTTTTTATCAAATTGAAACATATTAAACTATGTTTACTATAACAAGCAAACAGTCACTTCCAGCACTATGGGGTCCTCTGTGGTTGGAAAAATTAGCAACAGAAAAGCTAAACACCAGGCGGATGCAGCCCTCCTCAGAGGGGGTGATCCAAAGTAAAACTACAAAAACAAAGGGACAAGAAGGTGCACACCTTGTGCATTATCAAACACATTTATTAATGCAATATAACTACTACAAGTTAATACTCATCATGTAGCAACTGATAAAAGCCAATGAACCACAAGATGCCCTACAGTGCGAACACACATACTCTGATAAAAACATAGGGTTGTCAAGCTGATGCGTTTTGGGGTCACACCCCATTCCTCAGAGCTAGGCTAGGTCCGAGGAAGAGGATGTGCCCCCGAAACATGTCAGTTTCCAACCCTATGATGTTATGGGAGTATGTGTCAGGGCTGGCTTAGCTTTTCCTTCTCTGGGCTGGCTACTCAGCTGTCGGCGAATTGCCAGCTCTCATCTCTCTCCCCAGTTACCAGCTGTTCCTGATCATGCTCGTCTGACCTGCCCACTTATAGCTGGCCAGCTCACTTCACCTCTGCCTTCGCCTTGGTCACATCACAAGAAACCATCTCCTGCGGTTCTGTTTAAAGACTGGCTTGCTGACATCCCTTCTGGCTCCTTATCCTGCTTGCTGTTGCTCTACTTGGATCCCTGACTTCTGGCCTGGCTGATTACCCAATCTGGTTATTGAACTCTGGCCTGGCTGACTACTCTATAAGGTTACTGGACTCTGGCTATGCTTTGACTACGCTTTTTCTATTTACCTTTTTATTTTTATTTAATAAACAACTGTGATTAAATTGTACTTCTGTCTCGGTCTGATTCATGGTTTCTGACAGTATGTGTGTTCACGCTGTATGGCATCTTTTGGTTTATTGGCTTTTATCAGTTGCTACTTTGTGAGTATCCATTTGTAGTGGTTATATTGCATTAATAAATATGTGCACCTTCCTGTCCCTTTTGTTTTTATGTTTAATATGCTTCTGTTTGTGAATAACCAGGCAACCGCTCAGCACAGAGCACTTCCCATTCAGTCACTGTGCAGTGAAGGGACTGGAGAATCTCTGTACTCAGTCCCTTTCTCTGTCTCAAAAGTGAGATATCAGGGGTCTGTTTAGGCTCCTGATATTTCACCAAATAAAAAAAAAATTATATTGTAAACATAAAAAAATACGCTTGCAAAAATTAAAAAAATAGAAATAGTACAAATAGAAAACTACTGATACCATCCACTGCCCTACTGACACCAATCTCTGCCCCGCTGACACCCCTCCACTGCTCTACTGACATCATCCAACTAGAATTGGGTTGAACTTACCAGCTGTGGTCAAAATTTGCATCCTAGGCTCAAACAACCAAATCTCCCCAATTATCAGGACATATATGAGCAACTGTATCCTTAGAATGAGTTACAGACTGATTTTTATATTTATGTAATACAGGATATGTTCCACTAAGTCCGCAAAACATGTAAAAATCCATTTTAAAGTGTGCATTATACTTTTTATTAATTTTGCATTTTTTCTTTTGTATTATGGAAACTATGCTCTGAAATTTGTCACTGACAATAAAGAGATACATTATACCACAACTCTGCATTGTATTACAAGCCTGGACACATAGCAGACGCACCGCTATCCTCAATGAAGCTGGTGTCATGACATCACGCTGAAGGGCCATCACACTGATCCACTATGACTGACATACGGACAGTATTCTTAATTAGTGGAAGGGTCATTAATAATCATAAAACTCATCAAAGCTAAGAGGCTATTGAGCTATTTTGGGAGCTGTTCTGACTTGAACTTGTACTATCTATAGAGTTGCCTAGGTTTGGCCTGCATGTACAATCAATCTATAAAACAAATAACACACTTGCTGTAGGCTAATGGTTTATATATTCTGTAAAAAAAAAAAAAAAAAATCTATCTATGTAAATAAGCCTTTTTCAACCAGGGTTCTGTGGAACCTTATGGTTCCTCTTGAGATTGCTAGGGGTTCCTTAAGCTGTAGCAAATGGTTCTGCCACCTCCGTTGACCGACCAAAGTGGCAATTTTCTACTGGCCACCACTTTTACATGGACCACTAGTGTTGGTGGACACCATCACTAGTGTTAAGGAGCACTAAATGTTTGTTATCCCTATTTATTTTTTATTATTCATTTTTATTAACCGCTTCAGCCCTGGAAGATTTTACCCCCTTCCTGACCAGAGCACTTTTTGCGATTCAGGAATGCGTCGATTTAACTGACAATTGTGCGGTCGTGTGACATGTCTCCTAAACAAAATTGATGTCCTTTTTTCCCCACAAATAGCGCTTTCTTTTGATGGTGTTTGATCACCCCTGTGGTTTTTACTTTTTGCGCTATAAACAAAAAAAAAGCGACAATTTTGAAAAAAACGCATTATTTAATACATTTTGTTATAATAAAGATCCCCCAAAAATATAAATAATTTTTTTTTTCCTCAGTTTAGACTGATGCGTATTTTTCTACATAACTTTGGTAAAAAAAAATCACAATAAGTGTTTATTGATTGGTTTGCGCAAAAGTTATAGCTATATAGTTATATTTACAAAATAGGGGATAGTTTTATGGCATTTTTATTCTTTTTTTTTTTACTAGTAATGGCGGTGATCAAAGATTTTTAGCGTGACTGCGACATTATGGCGGACACATCGGACATTTTTGATACATTTTTGGGCCCATTGTCATTTATACAGCAATCAGTGCTATACAAATGCACTGATTCCTGTGTAAATTACACTGGCAGTGAAAGGGTTAACCACTAGGGGGCAGTGTAAGGGTTAAGTGTGTCCTGGGGAGTGTTTATAACTTTGGAGGGGCGTGGCTATGTGTGACACGTCACTGATCTCTGCTCCCGATCACAGGGAGCAAAGATCAGTGACACTGTCACTAGGCAGAACGGGGAGATGCTTGTTTACATTATCATCTCTCCGTTCTTCCTCTCTGTGAGGTGATCGCGGGTATCCCCACAGCGATGGAGTCCACGGGACCTGCAACCCTACTCAGGGAGGTCCCGGCCAGTGCGTGCGATGGCACGGCGGCAAATTTAAAGGGACGCACAGTTACGCCCATTTGCCCAGCCGTGCCATTCTGCCGACGTACATCGGAGTGCGCCAGTTGGGAACCGGTTAAAGTGATACTAAACATACATTGTTTAGTTTATATTGTCCCTTCTATTTCTGTATATGGACGAAGGCAGTGTAATTATTTAAATCAATAAAAAAAAAGTACATTTTTCATAATCGATATACAGGTGTCACATGACCCAGATCTTTCCCAGCCTGTCTGCAGGGAAACATAAGCATGATGAGCTTCTAGTCTTCTGCCGCTAGTCACATGTTAAAAAAAAACAGCCTTTGGAATACAGAGTAAAAATAAATAAATAACATCAATAAACTGTTTTGAATTGTCATACAAATATATATCTGAAAATCAATCTTTATTATTTGTTGGCAGTAACATGATGTTGGCAGATTTCTGCCAGTCACAGTCTGTGTCACGCCCCCTCCATCTTGTGTCTTAGAATAAGAAGGAGGCAAAGCCTCCATTAATCTACATGTGATAGTATGCCTCCATTGTATTTAGCTGGTTAGTGGACATGGGAGAGGAGGGAGGGAGTGGGCTGTAATTTACCACTGTGTATGCCGACATGTGTGACTCTATAGTCACACGAGCTGGCTCAGATGTGATTGGGACAAAATGCTCGGTATAGAAACTCACTGAAAACTGAGCATGTGCAGAGTTACCTCCACAGCTGCAAAATCCCTAACTGAACTGAGGACAGAAGGTGGATATAGAAAGCATCAGGACCAACCAGGTTTTTTGCAGAATACAGAATCTCATATGAACTGCATGCAATACATCATTTATTGATAGTTTTTTATAATGTGGGTTTAGTGACACTTTTTTTTTTTGAATCAGGTCATTTTTTTATTAAACGTTTCTCAAAGAGAGATATACAGCAAGGTAGGAACAACCAAAAGAGAAGTTCCCAATGATGTACAAAAGAATGCACAAACAAAACTAAATAAAATGAAATATAAGGAAATATAGCACTTCATGGACTCAATAGTTAAAGAGGAGGTCCAGCCGTTTATTTTTTATTTTTTTTAAAGTCAGCAACTACAAACACTTTTAATAAGGACACTTACCTTTCCAGTGAGACCGTGATATCAGCTCCCCCGAGGCCGATCCATCCATCGGATCGGGTGGCGGCACCGCCATCCTAACTAAGGGAAACAGGCAGTGGAGCCTTGCGGCTTCACTGCCCATTTCCTACTGCGCATGTGCGAGTCGCACAGCTCTTTGTGAATGGCCCTGTTGTTTTATGGGACACACACGTCCCAGAAGACAATGGGGCCGCTCACCGAAGAGGAGGAACTGAAGAAACAGCGCCACGGAATGGGAAGAGGCCGATTAGGAAGACTGTCTAGCAACAGGGGTTTCTGGTAAAATTCTAATGTTTTTTATATTTTTTTTGAGATTGTTAATGTCATTTTTTGTTTTAGGGTGGACCTCCACTATAAGTTAGGGTTAAACACTTGAAATAGTTAGAGTACATTCAGGGGCAGACTGACAACTCATGGGGCCCCCGAGCAATAGGAGATTATGGGGCCACACAGTATACACAAACACACACAGTATACACAGACATGTTTCTATTGGCTGAGAAGTTACTGGAGAGGTGGGGCAGCTATAATCTCGGGATTTTTAGACCAAAAGGATGTCGGTAAGGGACATTTCAGAGACAGAAAAAAAAAACACAGATTTTTACATACAGTCCCTGGTTTTACTGAGGCTGGCAGGCCTGATGGGGCCCCTTAGAGGCTCGGGGCCCTCGGGCAGTGCCCGAGTGGCCGAATGGTCAGTCCGCCCCTGAGTACATTTGTACATGACAGCAGACTCTTAGGTTATAGAATATCTTCAGCAAATGTGTTTAGCAGTGACAACACAATAGGATCTGCCCTTTAGAGGGGTAGCCACACCCCTAGAGCCATGCCTATATTTCCACCAGAAAAGTCATATGTATTTTAGTTACTATCCTCTATGTCATTGGATGGGCCATCGTATAGTGAGTTATTAAAATCCAACCAGTAGGACCATATTTTTTGAAACTTTCTAGGGCATCCTCTATGTTTTATTTTAGTTTAGTTTTTCTCTTCTTAGTGTAGATTTAAGATTCTCATACCACTGTTTATGTGTTGGAGGTGCAGGGGAGGTCCATTTTTGTAAAATGCGTTTTCGTGCTAAATATAAGGACCTTATCCACATAATGTACATCTCAGCTAGGAGTACTTCCTCTGAGACTATTCTCAGAAATGCAAATTTAGGGTCCCCTGCCACCTTTGTTAAACATGATGAGTTTAAAGTTGTGAGCACCCTTTCCCAATAACGATGACGTTTGGGGCATCACCAAAACATGTGCATAAGAGAGCCAATAGCTGAGGTACAACGAGGACATAATGGTGTTATGGATTTTCCCCAAGCATAAAGCTTTTGTGCAGTATAATGAATCTTAAAATAAATAATTGAGTCAGACGCTGGGGGGGTTAGAAAGACCTTCGTTATGACCTCCAGTGCTTGAGCCCACTCCACTTCATCCAGTGATTCTATGTCCCTTTGCCAGGAAATAAAGCTATTTACCTGCATTTGGGCGCTAAATGCGGTCTGCAGGACGGAGTAAAGGTTTGCTATTAACCCCCTTTTTCTACAGTATATAGAGATAGCCATGGACAAAATCGTGGAGGGATTATATTGCAGCTGGAAGATAGATGGTATTGAAGAGAATGGCGCAATTGAAGTATTGGGAAAAATAATTGTTGGACAACTGATAGCCCTTGTACACACGGTCGGAGATTCCGACAACCAAATCCATCGGATTTTGTCCGACGGATCTTGTCCGAAACTGTTGCATACACACGGTCAGACAAAGTTGTCGGAAAATCCGATCTTTCAGAACGTGATGACGTAATTTCGTTACGATGGGACTACTTTCAGGCTAGTAGCCAATAGCTTTGATGTAGGAATTTGATCTGAGCATGCGTGGCACTTTGTCCGATCGGAATTCTCTACACATGATCGGAGTATGTCCGATCGGAGCATTTTGTCGGAAAATATTTCCGGCAAGTTGGAAAATTTGGTCCGACGGATATTCCGATGGAAACAGTCCGATGCAGACCACACACAGTCGGAATATCCGACAAAACGCTTTACATTAAAGTACATTAAAAGGTAACAAGACATCATTGTTTTATAACTAATGTAGGAGAATTATGGCAGCCTGTTTCCAGATATCAAACCCGAATAACTTATTTAATTCAGACAAACATGGATTGTCAAAGATATGTTTGGTGTAGCCTACGTGCTGGGTGATAGCCTGTACTACCTCCCATAACCTATGGATCAGAAGAAATGTGGGGATATTCTTTTTACATGAAAATGATGAGCTACTACTGATTGGACCAGCGGAGACATAGTAAATTGGGATAATATGACTTAGGTGACACTTTAATGAAAAACATTTTGCTGTTTACAGCAGGTGGGTATTAAAATATTATCTGGCCAGGGTGTGAAATACTCAAGGTATGCCACATTTTTCTTTCCTTTATTTAAACTTTCTACAACTTACTGATCATGATAACGTACCATGAACTCGATGTATAATTATGTTTAGCAAGGGCTCCTCAGAACCTAAACATTATTTCACCTGTTGGCACGTTACTTAACTAGTCTAATAGAAAATTTTTGATACCACCTTGTACATATTGCTGACGCTGCATTACATGTCTTTTCTGCAATAAACAACCTGCCTGCTCACAATTATTTTCAGTTCCTCTTTAAGTTTTTTTTTTTCTGTGCTATAGAATTTTTATATGGTTCACTTAAACCTCGTACACACAATCGGATTGTTCACCAACAAATTTTGTCCGAAGAGCATTGGCCCAAAATTGTCTTGCATACACACAGCCACACAATTGTCTGCCAACAATTACGAACGTAGTGACTTGCAACAATGTTTTTCAGCGCATTAGCGCCACCCTTATGCAGCGTACATGGACTATCCGGTGGACTTAATCCGGCGGACAAACCGCCGGACTTTGCAGCTGAGGTCCGCCAGACTTTCCAAACGAGCGGACCTGCCCACACACACGACTGGACTTTTCCGGCAGGCTAGGTCCGGCGGGAGTCCACCGGACTTTTGAAATGAACAGACTTGCCCACACACGGAGAAAAGTCAGTTCATTTTGAACGTGGTTCCAGGTTGCCGAGACTAGCGAAGGAAGTCAATGTCGCCGCTTCCATCGGCGAGATTGACACCTCGCTGGCCCCGTCACCCGGTATGGATTTAAAGGGGAAGCCCTACGCCAAAAAAAAAAACGGTGTAGGGGTCCCCCCAAAGTCCATAGCAGACCCTTATCTGAGCATGCAGCCCGGCCGGTCAGGAAAGGGGGTGGGGATGAGCGCCCCCCCTCCTGAGCGTTCCAGGCCGCATGCCCTCAACATGGGAGGTGCTTTGGAGAACGGGGTGCCCTCCGGCCACCCCACCCCAAAGCACCTTGTCCCCATTTGATGAGGACAAGGGCCTCTTCCCGACAACCCTGACCGTTGGTTGTCGGGGGCGGGGGGCTTATCGGAATCCGGGAGCACCCTTTAATAAGGGGGCCTCCAGATACCGGCTCCCCACCCTATGTGAATGAGTATGGGGTACGATGTCCCCCTATCCATTCACCTGGTGAAAAAAAGTGTAAATAAAAAAACAACACAAGTTAAAAAAAAATTATTAGACAGCTCCGGTGGTCTTCCTCCGTCTTGGGGGGTCTTCTCGCCGGACTCCTCCACTATCTTCTGGTCTTTTACTAGCTCATTTACTAGCGGAGGAGCCTGGCTTTCTTTTTCGTTGTTGCCGCCACCGTCCGGGGTTCTTCTTCCGACTTCTGGGTCTTGTCCCTCTCTTCTGGGGTTTTGTTCCGCTCTTCAGTTCTTCTGCCGGGCCTCCGCTATCTTCTTATAGCTCTTTTACTAGCGTTGGCCTGGTCTTCTGCAGTCCAGTGGACAATTTTGAGTCAAAACTTCTTTCTAAGTCCGCCGGACTTTTGGAAAGAAAAAGTCCGCCGGAGCCCGGGATAGTCCGATCGTGTGTACACGGCATAAGTGGCCCTTCTGATAATTTTGTGCTAGTAGAAATTTGGTGAGTTTTGATTCACACTTTTCATTTTGTGCTTTTCAGTTCGTTTCTGAACTGCCGTTTCTCAACCAGACATGTAGCGGAATCGGAGGAGATAACGTGTTATGTATTATTGACCTTGGAGTTATTGCTTTGACATTATTTTTTTGGTTGAATAATCATTTAATTTGGTATATTTTCTATATTTTTGGATGCATAGAAGGCACTTTTTGGTTAAGTTCTATTGGCAGATAGCATGTCTAATTTTATTTGCTTTCTTTTTTTAATGCACAATAAAATTGTGTAGAATAATACTTGGCTATGTGTTTTACTTCAAATGACAGTTTGGGAGTAGGCAGTTAGATTTAAAAAATACAATGTAAAATCAACAAGGGACATCAACATAGTTGTATCTTTGATCTTAAAAACGACGGGATAATGGTGTTGTGGTAACTTGCCCAAATAAAAAAAAAGCATAAAAATATTATTCTTGATATCACTAGAAAATAAAAGCCTTTGAAAATGTGTTTGCCATAACTCTATCAGCTTCATTATTATCCCATTAAAGAAGAAGAGAATGTACGCTGCATTTCGACATTTCATAATTTGCCACGTCACGAATGTTAATTCTCCATTACGAACGCTAGTTTACAAAACCGACCGCTTCTGTCTCATCCTTGCTTCCGAGCATGCATGTTTGTACTTTGGACTTTTGTTTGATGGACTTGTGTACACTCATTTGTTGGCGGAAAATTTTAAAACCTGCCATCCAACATTTGTCTGCGGAAAATCCAATAACAATTGTCGATGGAGCGTACACACAGTCGGATTTACCGCCAACAGCCTGTCATCGAACATTTTCCGTCGGAAAGTCCGATCGTGTGTACGAGGCTTAACTGTTTCACCTTCATTTGTGTTTCCTTGCTAAGTTAACTATGAATTGATCGGAGGATCTTCTGCTTTTTGCTTTGGTGTGTTCAATTTATAGACATAAGCTTTTCACTTATTTTTCCGTCGGCTATTTATATACAGAATTTTTCATTGTAATTTATATTTATATTGTATATTATGTATTTTATTTAGGGCTAGAAAGCTGCTGGCGCTGATGTAGAATCAGAGGTTGGAAACAGCAAGCTCATTGGTCTGCTTTAAGGTTTAAATAGCTGAGAACCCAGCTTTCAAGATGAATGCTAGGGATACATTCAGAAACCATCAGTGAATATTCTGTGTCTCCTGAGCCTGTGTAAAGGCACATTTTTTACATTGTACTGGAGTTTCCTCTATCACCATAAAAATGTCAAACTACAAGACTGCACCATAGAAAACAAATGAGATAAAGAATGTTCAGTATCCACTCATCACCAGTATCTGGCACATTATCTTTTTCTCTGCTGTCATCCATCCTTGTATTTCCACTACCTGTCTGATTGCTGCCCAACATCCATCAATCAGCTGTCAGGTGTTTCAGGTGACAATCCTGAGACTACTGAAGGGGTTAACAACTTCCTGCCCTGAGCATGGACACCGAGGGCTCTGCTGGTGGTTAACTAGAGATGAGTCTGTGGTTAAGTATTTACCGGTGCACAAACACCAATTAACCATTCCTGACACAGTAAAATATTACTTGAATTTGGATTGATAAAAAATTTGACTGCATCCATTAAATCTGATTTTTACAACGTACACTATATTGGCAGAAGTTTTGGGACACCTGCCTTTACACGCACATGAACTTTAATGGCATCCCAGTCTTAGTCCATAGGGTTCAAAATTGAATTGGGCCAACCATTGCAGCTATAACAGCTTCAACTCTTTTGAGAAGGCTGTCCACAAGGTTTAGGAGTGTGTCTATGGGAATGTTTGACCATTCTTTCACACGCGCATTTGTGCGGTCAGGCACTGATGTTGGACAAGAAGGCCTGGCTCGCAGTCTCCACTCTAATTCATCCCAAAGGTGTTCTATCAGGTTGAGGTCAGGACTCTGTGCAGGCCAGCCAAGTTCCTCCACCCCAAACTCACTCATTCATGTCATTATGGACCTTTCTTTGGGCACTGGTGCGCAGCCATGTTGGAACGGGAAGGGGCCATTGCCAAACTGTGCCCACAAAGTTGGTAGCATGAAATTGTTCAAAATGTCTTGGTATGCTGCCACCTTAAGAGTTTGCTTCATTGGAACTAAGGGGCCAAGCCCAACCCCTGAAATACAACCCCACACCATAATCTCACCTCCATCAAATGATTTGGACCAGTGCACCAAGCAAGGTTCATAAAGACATGGATGAGCGAGTTTAGGGTGGAGGAACTTGACTGGCCTGAACAGAGTCCTGACCTCAACCCAATAGAACACCTTTGGGATGAATTAGAGTGGATTTATACTGAAGCCAATTGACCTGTGATCGCTGTTTGGTAAATTGTCCCATATTTCCAAATCCGGGGTCATGTCTGTATTGTTGGTAATCAGTAGATCCAGTAACTCTTTATTTCTAGTTGGTGCATCTACCATCTGAACCATGAAATTGTCCTGCAAGATATTTAGGAACTGGTGAGCCTTAGACGAATGCGCGGTTCCCTCGGCCCAGTCTATATCTGGATAAATAAAACCCCCCATTATGATAACACTTCCCATGCTAATCCAAATTGTGATGGGAGATCTGTCTCCCCCTCCTCCCTCAGGTTAGGGGGCCTATAGCATACTCCCAGTATTATTTTCCCCTTAGCTTCATCCCTTCGGAGCTCTACCCATAAGGATTCCACCTCCTCCCTGGCTCCCTTAGTGATGTCATCTCTCACATACACTTGTACATTATTCTTGATATATATAGGCATACCCCTCCCCCCTTTTTTACCCTCTCTATCCCTGCGATAAAGGGTATACCCTTGAATGGTTGCCAGCCAATTGAGTAGCAATGTCATGATCTGAGTAGAAGATTGATGGGGATGGATAAAGTTTCAAATCACCAAAGTGTTTTTTTTTTGTTTTGTTTTTATTGTGAATGGGTAGAAATGGGTGGGGTGGCAGGGATAATTGTTTTTGTTTCATTTTCGCCCAGAGATGGTCTTTCAATAAATTCCTGGATATTGCAGTCTTATTTATTGCCAACAGATCGGAGTCTACATAAATGCAGGAATTTGCCAAATCTAGACATACTCAGGCATGCTATTATAGGAAAAGGGTAACCCAAAATAGCTCCTGCTGCCAATCAAAAGCCCAATCAGAAAAAAAAATGTTTATTCAATGGATTTCCATCACTCATTGCTGAATAATTTTTTGTGCAGTTCAATTTAGGTGTTAAAGAAACTCTACTCTCTCCTCTTTGATGTAGAGAAAATGTTAGATTAGGAAGCGTTATTCAATGTATTGAGGAAGTGAAGGGAAGTGCCGGGACCTCATGACAGACACACTGTAATTATTTTTCTTTTAATGTATAAATAACTTTAATGTACCTTTTACTCTATAATTATTCCCAGGCCATTTGTGTTTTAAATATCATTCAAATGAATTATAATTTATAATTTATACTTTATACCGACGGATCCACTGAATACAATATTTGCTTTTACACTTTATGACAGTACTTTTGATTTATGGTACGGATCTGCTGCAAACTGGGGGTCTATATATAGAACGTCTCATATACAGTATACATTACTGCACAGGACGCATTATATTTTTACTCAGAACTAAAATAAAATAAGTATTACAAGAGAATGCAGGCTTTAAGGGTGTGTTATGCAGAGAATGCACCGGTGCATTACGCTCATGAATGCTGTGATCATGGTGTGTTGCACTTAGAATGAAGGATTAAGGAATGTATTACACTTAGAATGCAGGGTTACAGAGTATATTACGCTTCAAAAGCAGAGTTAAGGAGTGGGTTGTGCTCAGAATGCAGGGGTCAGGAGTACTTTTTATGCTCAGAATGCAGGGATCAGGAGTGCGTTGCAATCAGAATGCAGGGATTAGGAGTGCCTTGCGCTCAGAATGCAGAGATCAGAAGTGCTCAGGGTTAAGGAGTATATTAGGCTCAGAATGCAGGGATCAGGAGTGCGTTGCACTCAGAATGCAGGGATTAGGAGTGCCTTGCGCTCAGAATGCAGAGATCAGAAGTGCTCAGGGTTAAGGAGTATATTAGGCTCACAATGCAGGGTTCAGGAGTGTGTTGCGCTTAGAATGCAGGGATCAGGAGTGCCTTGTGCTCAGAATTCAGGGTTAAGTTGTGTAATATGCTCAGAATGCAGGGTTCAGGGGGGTGTCCTCTGCCCCCCCCCCCCACAGTAGCAGTAACCTCTGGCCCCCCCTTCCCTCCTATAGCAGTGTCTTATCTTTTTCCACAGCGGGGAGTGGGAAGCAGCACAGTTCTAAACAGCCTAGGTCCTAGCAACCAATCACCAGTGCTTTAACATAAAAAGTTAATTTGTCTGGTTTGTCTGGTTCCTCTCCCCGCCCTCTGTCCTGAGCTGTGCTTCCTCCTGGTCTACGCTGTTCACTGATGAGAGCGGCAGGGGAGGCTGGCGGCAGGAGGGAGAGAGAGGGACCAGGACATAGAAAGTGCGATAGAGCCCCAGAGCAAGCGGGAGGGAGAGAGAGACCTGAATGGGATGGCCTGGTGGAGCCAGCTGGGAGGAAAGGCAAGGACCGGCACTTATAAATAAGGCGGCAGTCGACAGGTGAACCATGATCAACGGGTTGCCGACCGCCGTAGTAGAATGATGGAGTCTGGTTGGTTACTGATGTAGCACCCTCCTAGTTTGCTGAAGTCAATCCAGTAGAATGATGGGTTCTGACTGGTTATTGATGTAGCTGTGTTACTGGGTTGTTTTGTTTTTCTGCTCAGAGTTTCACAGGTTGAGAATTTGATTGTTTCCCCCTGCCTCCAGAAGAAGTTTCTAGAGTTAAGGGTAGGAGAATTCAAATGTTCAGCCTAAATATTAGCCAATCCCTGGGGAGGTGAGTCCAGATGGTGGCTAGGCTGCTCTTAAATAGCCTGAGGCCCGGAGTAGATTGTCTTTTCTGTGAACAGAAAGGAGAGGGGCTGCCAGCCCCTGAAGCCATATGGACTGAATGATGTACCACTTTACAAGAGGCTGTACCTATGGACTGTCTATGTGCCAGGATCCAGTGAGTACAGCTTCATGATCGGGGGAGTACTGCTCCATGATCTCCAGCCATTAACCGTGGTCTGTTCCAGTCTGCCATTACTTGTGCTCAGACAACTTCATGGTGCCCAGCCGAGAACCGTGGACTGTTTCAGTGTACCTACAGTAGTGTTACAGCTTCTTCTACAGGTTTCTACTAGAAAATTAACTTCCAAAAACCAATAGATTGATTAATGAGCTAGAGTGAATGGAATGTTGCTGTGTGCCTGCTGTTTGGGAAAGAACCTATTACACTCAGCAGTTTTATGAAAGTATTAGAGTTATGATTCCAGATCAAACCATTTTTTTTTAATTTGGGGCTACAAACACAAACAAGTACAAATTGGACATGTTAACATGCAGACAGTTTACATAACAACAAAAATTAGAACCAAAAAATACAAAGGAAATAAGTGAATGAAGGAGCATATCAAAGCTAATCAGAGCTCACTGAGACTTAATGAGGGGCTATTTTTTTTCCCCTTCCAAACAGAAAACAGTTTACATTTATTGAAAAAATGAAAAGTGTTCTCTGAATGACACCTGTGCCAAGTAGTGAGAGAAGGTTTTCTTTGAGACCACACGTACTGCTATGGAGGAGCTATTTTTGACCCAGACCATAAGCAGAGAATATTGGACAAGAGTTTAATAGTTTATTATTGTTATCCATAGCGTCTGGATATAAACATACTGTATCCCCTCTCAAGCGTCTGGAGAAGAGATGCATGAGAGGGGATATGATTTAAATTGATAAATACTGTACTGGTGACCCCACAACAGGGATAAAACTATTTTGCGGAAGGGAGTTTAACAAGACACGTGGTCACTCTTTAAAATTACAAGAAAAAAGGTTTAACCTTAAACTACATAGAGGATTCTTTACTGTAAGAGTGTCAAGGATGTGGAATTCCCTTCCACAGGTGGTGGTCTCAGAGAACATCGATAGTTTCAAAAAACTATTAGATAAGCACCTGATTGACCACAACATACAGGGATATACAATGTAATACTGACATACAATCACACATATAGGTTGGACTCGATAGACTTGTGTCTTTTTTCAACCTCACTTACTATGTAACTATATAAATATATATCTAAAGACTGATGATTGCAGTATACCAGAATAACTAAGTCTTTGACATGGTGTATGTGGTAGTGTATACAGTGCCTTCCAAAAGTATTTGGCATGTGCGTATGTATTCACCCCCTTTATTATGAAACACATAAAAAGCTCTGGTGCAACCATTTACCTTTAGAAGTCACATAATTAGTGAAATGATGTCCACCTGTGTTCAATCTAAGTGTCACATGATCTGTCATTACATATACACACCTTTTTTGAAAGGCCCCAGAGGCTGCAAAACCTAAGCAAGAGGCACAACTAACCAAACTATAAACAAAAAAGTGCTACTACCTATATACCACATAGATAGCAGAGCACCCAGGTACTCGATCTAGTCACTGTCTGAGTAGAGTAATGTAGAAAAATGATCTGCACTCCGGTTATCGCTCTTAAAATTTCTTCATTTTATTGAATAGCCACAGTGTACAAATGCAGATTAAGTCAGTTGACGCGTTTCAGCCTATAAGGCCTTAGTCATAACTACATTACAGACATAAAACTTTCAAATAAATAGTGGCTCTAAAGATCACAGGCTCCACCTATTGATTGTCTTAATGGCATGCCGACCAGCCGCCGCAATTGTAGTGCGGCAGCATGGCTCGGCTGCAGGGATCGCCATTATGCGATTGGTAGCATAAACTGCCACTAAGGGGCACGTGCCCGGCCGTCTCGATCGCCGCTGGGCTCCCGCGAACGCTTGGGGCACACGGAGAACTGGCAGCTGTGTGTGTAAACACACAGTTTTCGGTTCTATAAGCAGTGAACTGACAGATCGTCTGTTCATACAGAGTATGGACAGCGATCTGTTAGTTTCTCTGCACAATCCCATCCCCCCTTCAGTTAGAACACAAAATAGGATACATATTAACCCCTCCCCTGTCCCCTAGTGTTAACCCCTTCACTGCCAGTGACATTTTTACAGTAATCAATGCAATTTTAATCACATTGATCAATGTATTAATGCCAATGGTCCCAAAAATGTGTCAAAATTGTCTGATGTGTCCACCATAATGTCGCAGTTACGATAAAAATCGCTGATCGCCGCCATTACTAGTAAAAAAAAAATATTAATAAAAATGCCATAAATCTATCCCCTATTTTGTAGGCGCAAACCAATCAATATAGGCTTATTGCGTTTTTTGCTTACCAAAAATATGTAGAAGAATATGAATCGGCCTAAACTGAGGAAAAATAATGTTTTTTATATATTATTTTTGGGGGGATATTTATTATAGCAAAAAGTTAAAAATAATGCACTTTTTTCAAAATTGTCATTCTTTTTTTGTTTATAGCGCAAAAACTAAAGACCGCAGAGGTGATAAAATACCACCAAAAGAAAGCTTTATTTGTGGGAAAAAAGGACGTCAATTTTGTTTGGGAGCCACGTCGCAGGACCGTCCAATTGTCAGTTAAAGCGACGCCGTGCCAAATCGCAAAAAGTGGTTTGGGCTTTGGCCAGCCAAATGGTCAGGGGCTTAATTGGTTAATTGACCGCAAGCAATTATCCAAAATAGAGAATCAGCTGCAATACATATAGGGTGATCCATGTGTATGCCACTCATTTTCACACACCTTGTAGTGACAATATGCACATGTATGTACACACACACACATGTACACACGTGCATACATTCATACACGTATAGACATATGCATAAAATTCAAAAAACATTAAATAAAAAAAGATGAAAATAATAATCCAGGTATGTGAAAAAAACCAGAAGAGAGAAAGGAAAAGAGAGAGAGAGGAGGCTCTGGGGAGAGGCATTCTTAACCTCTTCCCGACTGCTTCATGCACATATACATTGGCAGAAGGGCACATACAGGCAGAATCACATACCTGTATGTTGCCCTTCAAGAAGCGGCTTGTGGGCACCCGCCACGAGCTCCGTGAGGGGGATTGTGGGTCCCGCGGACTCGATGTCCGCGTGGATAACCGCGATCGTCTCACAGAGAGGAAGAACAGGGACATATTAATGTGAACAAGCATTTCGACGTTCTGCCTACTGTCACTGATCTCAGTTCTCCCTGTAATCGGGAGCAGTCATTAGTGTTGTGTCACATACACAGCCCCTCCCCCCCACAGTTAGATTCACTCCCTAGGACACACTTAACCCGGTTAACCCCTTCACCGTCGGTCACATTTACACAGTAATCAGTGCATATTTAATTGCACTGATCGCTGTATAAATGTGAATGGACCCAAAATTGCACCAACAGTGTCCGATGTGTCCGCCATAATGTCGCAGTCACGATTAAAATTGCTGATCGCCGCCATTACTAGTAAAAAAAAAAATATTAATAAAAATGCCATAAAACTCTCCCTATATTTTAGACGCTATAACTTTTGTGCAAACCAATCAATAAACGCTTATTGCGATTTTTTAAAAGAAAAAATATGTAGAAGAATATGTATCAGCCTAAATTGAGGAAAGAAATGTTTTTTATATATTTATTGGGGATATATATTATAGCAAAAAGTAAAAAATAATGTGCTTTTTTCAAAATTGTCGCTATTTTTTTGTTTATAACTCAAAAAATAAAAACCCCAGAGGTGATCAAATACCATCAAAAGAAAGCTCTATTTGTGGGAACAAAAAGGACGTCAATTTTGTTTGGGAGCCACGTCTCACAACCGCGCAATTGTCAGTTAAAGCAACGCACTGCATAATCGCAAAAAGTGCTCTGGTCTTTGGCCAGCCAAATGGTCTGGGGCTTAAGTGGTTAATGAAAGTACAAGTGCACATCCCACCTCAGGTTTAACCCCTGCGGCGATCTAGTTTTTAAATCTAAAAATCCACCATGCTTCTCTCCCCAGTAGCCTTCTCTCCCTATCACCTCCTCTGGGCGAGTGAGACAACCTGTACTGTACTGTATACAGATAAAGATTTAAATGGGATATTGCAGACAGGTTGCCATTTTTATAGCCGACGAGCGGCCACATTCGGGACTGCACTATCACCTAGTCTTTTCTCATCTAAACAATGCCAACCCACCTGGCTCTCCTATCCTGGAAGTTACCCTTGTAATACACAAACCTGTAGGTACTGTAATTTGTGTCTTTTGGGTAGTACGTTTGTTGCCACAGCCACAGATGAAGAGTTCATTATACAGCAATACATCAACTATGGAACAAATTATGTGATCTACCTGGTCACCTGTATTTCATGCAGCCGCCAATATGTAGGTTGTACCAAACGTCCTTTGAGAGCCCGTATAGGGGAACATTACTGTGACACAAATAACACAAATGCTAGAAATATTTTGAATGCAACACGTCACTTTAGAGAATGTCATCAGGGCGATCTTTCCTCATTTCACTTTAGAGGAATAGAATGGTTGTCTCACTTGCCCAGACATAGAGAGAGAAGGCTACTGGGGAGAGAAGCATGCTGGATTTTTAGATTAAAAACAAGAGGGGTTAAACCTGAGGTGGGATCTGGACTTGCACTTACATTAAGAATGCCTCTATCCAGAGACTCCTCTCTCTCTTTCCTTTCTCTCTTCTGATTTTTTTTCACATATCTGGATTATTATTTTAATCTTTTTTTATTTAATGTTTTTTGAATTTATGGTGTGCTTCTTTTTGCATATGTCTATACGTGTATGAATGTATGCACGTGTGTGTACATGCGTGTGCACATACATGTGCAGGGCCAGATTAAGAACATCATGGGCCTGGTGCTGAGGATTTTGGTGGGGCCTTTTATAAACAATAAATAAATAAAAATGCTAACTATTTTTTGTGATAACAAATAAAATTAAAGAGAGAGAGGGAGGATGAGAGAGAGAGAGAAAATAAAAGAGACAGAGAAAGGGGATGAAATAGGGTGTGAGGGGTAAGGGAGGGAGGATGAGAGAGAAAGGGGGTATGGGATAGAGAGGATGCACAGGAGGATGTGTGGGAATGACATCAACGCAGCCTGGCCAAGGCAAATGATGGAAGGCACAGAACCCAGAAGGAAGACAGGGTGAAGGTGGAAGTGCCCGGGCCCCGCCGGACTGATCACAGCACAGCACTGGAGGGCTCAGTCTGACAATTTAAGTGTACCCTAATGTGCTAATATGCTGGGCATACTTGTACATTATGGCATAACCTACCCCAGGGCCTCTAAAAAGTAGTAATGTTAGAAAAGTTTACTACCGCTTTAATATCACAGGAGCCTCTCATGGGGCCCCCTACTGACCCTGTGGCCCTTGGGCAGTGCCTAAGTGCATAGTTGTCAACATTTCAGAAATATTTTCAGGGACGCTTTTTTTTTTAAAAGTGCTCCTCTATACATCACAATAGTAATTACAAAACGAAATAAGTACTAATAATGGGGAAGAACAAATATGAGGACTGTGAGATTTCCTTTAGTTGAACTGACAAAAGTGCCCATTCTAGAGCTGGTAACATTGAGGATATTCAGTATAATTTTAAAGAACAGTTTTTGTGGGTAAGAGTCATAGGGGAGGAGTATGGATGGTATAAAAGTGGGAAGTATGTGCAGGTGAGGGAGAGGAATGTGGAGGGTCTAACAGTGGGCACTATGTACAGGAGAGGAGTGTGAAGGGTATGACAGTGGGCAGTATGCACAGCAGAGGAGTGTAGATGGTATGACATTGGGCACTATGTATAAGAGAAGAGTGTGGAGGGTATGACAGTGAATAATATATACAGGAGTGTGGAGGGCATGACAGTAGGCACTATGTATAGGAGAGAAGTGTGGAGAGTAGGACAGTAAGCAGTAATTACAGGAGAAGAGTGGGGAGGGAGGGTATGACGTGGGCACTATGTATAGGAGAGGAGTATGGAGGGTATGACAGTGAGTAGTATGTACAGGAGAGGAGTGTGGAGGGTATGACAGTGGGCACATTGTATAGGAGAGGAGTATGGAGGGTATGACAGTGAGTAGTATGTACAGGAGAGGAGTGTGGAGAGTATGACAGTGGGCACTATGTATAGGAGAGGAGTGTGGAGGGTATGACAATGAGTAGTATGTACAGGAGAGGAGTGTGGAGGGTATGACGGTGGGCACTATGCATAGGAGAGGAGTGTTGGCGGTATGACAGTGGGCACTATGTATAGGAGAGAAATGTATGACAGCGGGCACTATGTACAAGAGAGGAGGAGTGTGTAGGATATGACAGCGGGCGTTATGTATAGGAGAGAAGTGTGGCGGGTATGACAGTGAGCAGTATGTACAGGAGAGAAGTGTGGAGAGTATGACAGTGGGCACTATGTATAGGAGAGGAGGATGAAGTAATCTGGGAAGGAAAAATGTAAAGATTTGTGGAAGGATGTTTAGGGACTGCGTAGTGGTTAAGTGGGCCAGACATATTAAGCAGAGACCAGCCATTGTCGATCTATGTATGGGCTAGCTGGTTTTACACAAGTCAACCTATTAACCGACTTGAGTACAACCAGCTTGTCAGGTTTTCCCCAAAACAATCAGTGCTGCCAGCTATAGTTAGCAACACTAATCATTGTATTCACTGGCAGAAGACAATAACACTGCGGGAGTGATCGCCCCATTCACAGGTCAGCAGATGAGAGGGTGTGTGGGGACAGGCTGGGGAGAGATACTAGTCAGTCCCTGGGTAGGCACTGGTTAGTATCAGAGCCAGATACACAAAGGTTACATACGACACGATCGTTAGAGCGAGAACAATAATTCTAGCACTAGACCTCCTCTGTAACTCTAAACATGTAACCTGTAAAAAAATATAAAGCAAAATCGTGCTAACTTTATTGTTTTTTTTTTTTTTTAATGAATGAAACAGTTTCTTTCCAAAAAAAAGTTTGAAAAATTGCTGCACAAATATCGTGTAACATAAAAAGTTGCAAAGACCACCATTTTATTCCATAGGGTGTCTGCTAAAACAATATATAATGCTTGAGGGTTCTGAGTAATTTTCTAGCATAAAAAAAAAGATGATTTTTACATGTAGGAGAGAAGTCTCAGAATGGGCCTGGGTGACAAGGGGTTAATTATCATAAGTAATATACAAATAATTATTATAAGCTCTATGAGTTCATCCTCTCAGTCTGCTGCAGAGTGTTCCAGCTGTATTTATACTGCCGCTCTGTGTGTAGCTTCTGACAGGCTGTGCAAGGAGCCCTGTATCTCCGGAACCATAGATGATAGCAGCCCCATATTTTAACCAGTGCTGGAGTGGTTCTTTAGCTACCTACCTCCCAAAGGTGGGGTTTCTGTGACTCCTGATCGCCGAGCTACAATCCTCGAAGTCGATTTTTATTTTTTTTTGATTTTTTTTATTTTTTTTTGGGCAAATGGGCCTATCTTGAGAAAGGGGCCTGGAGCTGCAGCTCCAATAGCCCCTATGTTAATCCGGCCCTGTACATGTGCATATTGTCACTTCAAGATGTGTGAAAATTAGTGACATACACATGGATCACCCTATATGTATTGCAGCTGATTCTCTTTTTTGGATAATTGCTTTCGGTCAATTAAGACAATCAATGGGTGGAGCCTGTGATCTTTAGAGCTACTATTTATTTAAAAGTTTTATGTCTGTAATGTGGTTATAACTAAGGCCTTATAGGCTGAAACGCGTCAACTGACTTAATCTGCGTTTGTTCACTGTGGCTATTCAATGAAATGAAGACATTTTAAGAGAAAAAGTGTGGATCGTTTTTTCTGCACCACTAACCAAACACTGCCCTGAAGACCAAGGGACTCTCCAAACAAGTAAGGGACAATGTTGTTTAGAAGTACAAGTCAGGGTTAGGTTATAAAAAAATATCTAAATCTTTGATGATCCCTAGGAGCACCATCACATCTATCATAACCAAATGGAAAGAACATGGCACAACAGCAAACCTGCCAAGAGATGGCCGCACACCAAAACTCATGGAGGAGAAGGGCATTAATTGGACAGGCAGCACAGAGACCTAAGGTAACCCTGGAGGAGCTGCAGAGTTTCACAGCAGAGACTTGAGTATCTGTACATAGGATGACAATAAGCCATACGCGCCATAGAATTGGGCTTTATGGCAGAGTGGCCAGAAGAAAGCCATTGCTTTAAGCAAAAAAACAAAATGGCACCTTTGTGAAAAGGAAGGTGGGAGACTCCCAAAATGTATGGAGGAAGGTGCTCTGGTCTGATGAGACTAAAATTGAACTTTTTAGCCATCAAAGAAAACGCTATGTCTGGCGCAAACCCAACACATCACCCAAAAACACCATGAAACATGGTGGTGGCAGCAACATGCTGTGGGGATGTTTTTCAGCAATCAGGACTGGGAAACTGGTCAGAGTTGAAGGAAAGATGGATAGTGCTAAACAGGGTTTTTTTCAGCAGGAACTAGGGGGGACTCAGTTCCACCACCTCTGGCTCAGATCTTCTGCTCCCTGCTCACCGCTATCACTTTGTAACACTGAAGTCCAGCTTCTGCATTTACAAGCGATAGCTTATCTCCCAATAGCTCCCACAGGTCAGATCTCCTGCTCAGATCCCACTGAGTGCCGGACAGGGACAAGGGAAATACAGAACAGGTGCCCGGGGTTCAGTGCAGTCATGGGCAGGAGAGGGTGCATGGTAGGCTATACCCTCTGTGGTCTCCATTTTTCCCTTGTGACCAGTTGTTGATGTTCCTACTGCATGATCTCCCTTGCAAGTGACTGTGGTATAGTATAATATGCTGGGAGGTACTACAGACGGATAAGTGTTTCAGCTTAATATTGCAACAAAGGTAAGACTTATGCCAGATGGTGGAGCTTTTAAGGAGGGGGGAGAAGATGAGGGCAGTGGAGGGAGGGGGTTGTATGCTGAAGAGGGAAGAACTACTATTTGATGTAATTTGGCAGGTATGTGTGTGTGGCGGGCATGGTTGAGTTCCTGCACCTATTCTCTGAGAAAAAAAGCCCTGGTGCTAAATACAGGGATATTCTTGAGCAAAACCTGTACCACTCTATGTGTGATTTGAGGGTAGGATGGAGGTTCACCTTCCATCAGGACAATGACCCCAAACACACTGCTAAAACAAGACTTGAGTGGTTTAAGGGGAAACATGTAAATGTAAAATAAAAGGAAATGCCACCAATCTGCGCAATTGGAATAAATTAGTATGCTGTGGAATATCGTGAGGATATGAGAGCAGCGTATACCGAATGTAAGACGTTACTTCCGCCATAGCCACGTGGCTGAACTTCAGCAGAGTTCGTGTTTGTTAAAGACTGTCTGCACGAACGTATGCGGTTTCTTCACTTTGTTTTTATTACGATCGGTCACAACGATTGCTTGTATTACGATTATTAAATACATTTTTGATATTTTTGACATACTTCATTATGGGAACATTCCTTTTTTCCTCCAATCCATGGCATTGATGGTCTAATGATCAATCCCGCACTGATGGTTTAAACAAGTCCACCCAGTGTCCAGGCAGGTCACAACATTTCCTATCTCCACAACAATTGGATCAAGCCGCGGCAGTGAGAGTCTAATCGGCATTTTCCCTATAAGCGTGTTTGACTCTTGTAATGAGAGTCACTACTTTCTGTTGAGTAGATTGTGTGACCAGTGTTGATGGTGGAAGATTAACCCTTGTGATGATCGCTGAATATTAGGAAGATCTTATCCAGAAATCATTCACATTTTGTCTATCAAGCTTGAACAATATTTTATTTGAATACATCAACATTTATATTTTGGACTTCAGTTTAAAAAAAGCACTAATGGTGTTTGGAATTTATTTATTTTTTACTAGTTTTGTTGTGTTTTTTATGCATTATCCATTTTTTATGCACCTGCACTTTGTAAGAGAGCGCGGTTTAACTAACTTGTTAGTTTTTTTTCTAAACATGTAAATGTGTTGGAATGGCCTAGTCAAAGCACAGACCTCAATCCAATAGAAAATCTGTGGTCATACTTAAAGACTGCTGTTCACAAGCACAAACCATCCAACTTGAAGGAGCTGGAGCAGTTTTGCAAGAAGGAATGGGCAAAAATCCCAGTGGTAAGATGTGGCAAGTTCATAGAGACTTATCCAAAGCGACTTGAAGCTGTGATAGCCATAAAGGTTGGCTCTATGAAGTACTGACTTTAGGGGGGTGAATAGTTATGCACATTGACTTTTTCTGTTATTTTGTCCTATTTGTTGTTTGCGTCACAATAATAAAAGAAGAAAACTATTTCAAAGTTGTGGGCAAGTTCTGTAAATCAAATGATGCAAATTCTCAAACAATCCATGTTAATTCCAGGTTGTGAGGCAACAAAACACGAAAAATGCCAAGGGTGTGAATACTTTTGCAAGGCACTGTAGGTAGCCCTTGTTATTTTAGTTTACTCTGTCCCTACTAGACTGGTATTCTATAGCAAAGTTTAGCTCAGGGCTCAAAAACGAGCATACTCTAGGGCGGTGTTGGCGAACCTTGGCACCCCGGATGTTTTGGAACTACATTTCCCGTGATGGTCCACTACACTGCCGAGTGCATGAGCATCATGGGAAATGTAGTTCGAAAACATCTGGGGTGCCAAGGTTCGCCATCACTGCTCTAGAGCCAAGTTAGGTATCTACTTGGTAGTTAGCAGTCCAGTTGCACGGCAGATTAGAAGATACTAGGGACTAAGACACAGAGTATATAGGCTGACCCTGTGTTCCAGTGTTACACCAGGACTTCTGCAGGATTCCAGGTTGGTTGGACAATGACTAGAGCAGTGTTTCTCAACTCCAGTCCTCAAGGCGCTCCAACAGGTCATGTTTTCAGGATTTCCCTCAGATGAAATGGCTGCAGTAATTACTAAGGCAGTTAAACTGATCAACTCACTTGTGCAAAATACTGGAAAGCCTGAAAACATGACCTGTTGGGGCACCTTGAGGACTAGAGTTGAGAAACACTGGGCTAGAGGGTCTCCACATCATTACAGATTTTGTCTTCAGATCTCCTACACCAAGATGGACGTCACATTGCGAACATCTTCAATGGTCCCTGCAACTGAACTTTGTTGCAACCTCTATCTGGTGGTATCTTTATTAATATCTATATTTACCCGGGTATATGTGCACAATTTCCTCATGAATCTTGTTGGACTCAATAATAACTGTTTGTACATTGTATGTATGTAGTATTATTAAAAGATAAGTATAGGATTTTTTTTTTTTTAATCATACTTACCTAGGGGAATGCATGATTGGTCTGATGTTGCATATGTCCTCCACTGACTCTAAGGCTAAGAACCGAACGACCGAACACCACTGATTACTCGTTTCTCAGTGCTCCTTGAGCAGAGAGCTGGTAACTGTCAGTCACTGGCTCTCTGATCTACCCCCCCCACACACACTCACTGGAGCACTGGGCTGTGGAAGGGGTAGGAGTGGCTAGCTCGGGCTCTCAGTAGCTCTCAGATGCTGAGCTGGGTGCCAGTCTGGGCATCTCTCGACCATATGGTTTCGATCTTTCCCAAGGCTGGATCGGTTCTGTTACAGTCTGCTGAAAACAGGTCACAGGAGTGCAAAACGATCTGCACTCTTGTGACCTGCAGGAGACATACAGCCAAACAAGCTCTGGCTGTACTTCTCCTTTAATCCATCATTTAATCTATCATTTAATCTATAATTGAATCTATCTTTAATTGCTCCCAATTACTTTGATTAGATTACTGGTTAATTTCCCAAGAAGGGAATCCCCTCTGTTCACAGAGGCCCTGTGAAGGCACTGCCAACTAATAAACCCACCCTTCAACAAAGGTTCTGGTTCTCTTTACCTACAAGTATTTACTGACAGGTTTAGCATAATATTCCATTTGGGGAGGGTCATTTTGTCATACTCCCCCAAAAGATGGCTACACTTGGTAACAGGTTCACCTAATAGATCAATGCATTGCTAATATTTACCTTCTGTTTACTCCCCCCAACCCCCTTTGTTTGCCAGAGCCAAGCCAATATCTCCAATATCTCCATTGAAACTGTAAGTTGGCTTGGTTGGCACTCAGGCTTAGCCAAGAACCTTCATCCCTGCCCTCTTGCCTTGACAACTGTTAAACCGGAAGATTCTGAAGGAAGGCAATTATCAGCAGCAGGTGGGGGAGCCTGTTACTCTACCCTAAAAAAGCAAGGTACAAGTACATGTTTAATTGCTGCCTTAATACAACATAGTTATGTAGTGTGTCAAGCAGTATGCTGTAAGTACTAACTTGCCCTTTTTTGCCCTCTGCCCTTTTTCTCTGGCCACAAACCAGGCCTTAGGGCAGCCAGAGAGGACATAGGAAATTATGAATGTACTAATGGAACAAGGACATTATAATGACAGAGGGACAACCTTTACACTTCCCATCCACTCCTCGACGTGTACACAGCCGGTCGCTTAATCCACTCACCTTTCAGATCCTGTCCCACCATCAATCATGGGACCGCAGAAGACAAAGATTTTATATTTCATCACCTCTCCTCTGCTGAGTAAGATTGATGCCTGGATGTTACCTGTGCTTGCAGGCTTCTCTCTCTGCCTGCAGATAATAGATCACCTCTCGCATCCTCTGAGTGACAGAGCTTCTCAGCCCAATTCACGCTCCACTCAACCTTAAGAATGTGTGAATATGTGCTTTTATTCCACCAGTGCTCAGGTCTTCCTAGCTTTGACTTACAAGACCCTGTCCAGGCTTCTGAGACGAGAGAAGGTTGACATTTAAAGGTAACCTTGGTGTAAGGCCAAATTATAAAGACATTGAGAACCAAAATGGGTTTGGAACATCTTGTTTAACCAGTTTTCTGGCAAAAGTCCATGATGAGACAGCTATTTACAGGAAAGCCAGGAAATCCGAGAAGTGGGTTGTAAGAGCTAAAAACAACACTTGCAAATTGTGAAAAAGTTTGTGAAATAAAAATCAAATTATTTAGGTCCGTTTAGATATAGTCATGTGAATAGAGGCGTTCTTTTTGGAGTGTTAGGTAGGTGTGTTGTCATGCGTTCCCTTTATGCATTGACATGTTTTGACACACTTTGATGCACACTTTCAATGTGTTTTTGAATGTAGAATGTGGAGCTGATACTGTTAACAGTTATTGACCATGGCTTGTTAATACTTGTTGCCAATTCATCAAAAGGTATGTTATATGCATTTTGATATGCTAACATTATTTTCAATGGACCTTCCAATGCACTAATACACAGAAAACAATGGACATGTTGTTTTTTCACCGCACAATGCACTGCATCGCTGAGCTGGGGAAAAGACAGTGGGGGTTATTTACGAAAGGCAAATCCACTTTGCATTGCAAGTGCATTTGGAAGTGCAGTCACTGTAGATCTGAGGGGAAGATCTGAAATGAGGGGAAGCTCTGCTGATTTTATCATCCAATCATGTACAAGCTAAAATGCTGTTTTTTATTTTCATTGCATGTCCTGGATTTACAGTGACTGCACTTCCAATTGCACTTGCAGTGCAAAGTAGATTTGCCTTTTCATAAATAACCCCCTTTGTCTTTATTATAGTGTATTGCGTAACATGTTTTTTTAGTGTGCTAGTCCATGTGCGTTGAAATGCAACAGTGTAAAAAGGTCCTACAGTAGGACATGTGTGTTTCGTTTCGATTCGTTTTCTGGACGAAAATTTCAGATCCGAATGTATACGAATCTCCGAATGGACATAGTAACTAATGTAAAAGATTCGGAAAAAAATGATATCGAAATTAAGGAATGCATTTGTTTAACCACTTGACCTTCAGAAGATTTACCCCCCCCCCCCCACCATTTTACGACCAGTCATTTTTTGGCGATATGGCACTGCATTACTTTAATTGACAATTGCGCGGTCATGTGACACTGTACCCAAATAAAAATTTGTTATTTTTTTCCCACAAATAGAGCTTTCTTTTTGTGATATTTGATCACCTCTTTTAACATTTTTTGCGCCAATCTGTATTCTGCCACGTATTTTTGGGAAAAAAATTCCAATAAATGTATATTGATTGGTTTGCACAAAAGTTAGAGTGCCTACAAATTATTTTACTAGTAATGGCCGCGATCCGCAACTTATAGTGGGACTGTGATATTGCAGCGGACAAATCGGACACCTAACTGACACTTTTGACACTTTTTGGGGACCAGTGACACTAATACAGTGATCCGTTCTAAAAAGATGTACTGTCACTGTACTAATGGCACTGGCAGGGAAGGAGTTAACATCGGGGCGATCAAAGGGTTAACTATGTGCATAGCCTGTGTTTCTCACTGTGTGGAAGGTGTTTTGACTAGGGGAAGGCACTGATCCGTTTTCCTGCTTTACACACAGGATCAAAACATTTCCTTCTGAAAAAATGGCAATCTGCATTGTTTACATCTGCCTGTGTATGTAACAAATGATCGGCGGGTGCCAGCGGACATTGAGTCCACGGTACCTGCCGCTGGGATCCCACTGTGTGATGACAGTGGGAACAGGTCACCGGCAGTGCGTGCGCCCCAGACCTGGAGGTGTCAGATCACGTACTAGGTATGTGATCTGGCAAAGAACGGCCACCCTGCCACAGTATATGTACAGTGAGCAGTCCGCAAGTGGCTAATTCAGATGATGCCACGTGATGCAATAGTAGTGTGGACAAATGGGGAACTGAATTAAATTTTAAAATTCATTCAATAATTCAGATTAAATTTTCTAATTAATTCAATAATTCGGATTCGGATGACAAATGGATCCGAATTTCATTCTATTCTTTAATTCGGATGCACGTGGCTCCAGTCGATATGGTCCAATCAGCTCCTGCCATTTCTCTTGGTGGGTTGCACTAGCATCTGAAAATATCAAATCCATCCAATTCAAATCTGTCTGATTTGATAATATATCAGATATATAGCAATCTTACTGAAAAACTGCAACATTTTTCAAATCCACCCGGACCAACAAATTTTCTAAATGAATGTTGAAGATACAAAACAAATTTCCGACAACGAATCGGGTCAATGTCACGTTCATGATGAAATTCAATTCTTCAATGAACCGATGCATTCGAAACTAAACAAAAATTTCCAGTGTGCGCACATCTACCCTAAAGCTAGCAAAGCAGGAAAAGACAAACTAAGCAAACACTGAGTAATATTCAATAACCTAGCAGTGATGGTGAACCTTGGCACTCCAGATGTTTTAGAACTACATTTCCCATGATGCTCAACTACACTGCAGAGTGCATGAGCATCATGGGAAATGTAGTTCCAAAATATCTGGGGTGCCAAGCTTTGCCATCAATGACCTAAAATAAATGATATTTAGTTATCATGCCTCATTGTTTGCAGTTTTGTTAAAAATATTATTTTGTGAATTTGTTGCAAAGTTTCCTTATTGGAAGTCCTGCCAAGAGCGGGACTTCTTGTTGCAGGCTAGCAACCTTAAGCCACTGCCTTTCAATTAGCAACAGTGCTAGCACCCTATAAAACATCAAATGTAAAGGTGTTGGCGCTAAAAACATACAAAATGAATGTGAACAATATTAAGAAAAAGCATATGGTGTTTGAAAAAGCAAATAAAAATAAAAAGTCCAAAGTGGTTATCCCAATGCCATAAATAAATAAAATCTGGTTTGATGTTCCTTCAAATAAAAGCTTCACCACGAGGGCCCACGAGGTAGATGGCAACTCACCAAAGGTGTCTGACCACTTTTTACAGTAGGTCAAAATGCGCTTGGGTTGAATAGACCAGAGGAATCCTAGGTAGGTATCTCTCCACTGAGTGACCCCCTCCAGATGGCAGACTCCACCAGGGACACACAAAAAGATCTCTTATGGTGTAGTAAGTTTTAATAAAACATTTTTAAAAGGTAACAAAAGATTTTGCACTCACTCACATGTGACAGTGACTGTGCTATGCCCAGCACTAAAGTGTCTACAGCATGTGCGGGTGGATATATCAGAATCATGGCAGTGTGCGATCCATGCCTCGTTCTGGATATACCAAAAGGATGTCACATAGCGGACCCGGAAGTGACGAGTCCGCGCTTCTACGTACGTTTCACCGTACTGGCGTCATCAGGAAGTCTGCTATAGTGTGCGCCTTCAAATGGCTGCATATCTGGCCTGTGTATGTCTTATGCTTTCATGAACAGGGGACAGGCAGATGAATGAAAGGTCTTCATTCAGATTGCGTCTCATTCTTGGAAGATATAGTACAGCTTTTATGAATGAAGGAGGGGGGCAGAATGGGCAGACATAGATGGCACTTTTGATGAGTGCATATGGCAAGTCCTTCAACTTGTGTTAACTCCTGGAACCCCTAATCCTTGTGTCGGAAGATTACCACTTCAGAGGTAGGGGGATCAGAGGTAGGGTTGCCACCTCATCCCTTTAAACCTAAACACATATGAATTACACGGGCTCTGAGGGTAATTTAATGCCGATAAGGCACCAAGTGAGTTTAATTACCACCTTAATCAGCCACAGAACCTGTGCAATCAATATGTGTTCGGATTTAAAGGGATGAGGTGGCAACCCTAAACAGAGGAGTGAAGTTTTTAGCTAAAACCTAATATACCAGCACAAGGGCACTAGTCCCATTGACTGTGAGCAATGTT
Source organism: Lithobates pipiens (assembly GCF_037356315.1). Classification (NCBI taxonomy): domain Eukaryota; kingdom Metazoa; phylum Chordata; class Amphibia; order Anura; family Ranidae; genus Lithobates; species Lithobates pipiens. Next base: position 485,237,658 of record NW_027507718.1, read on the forward strand.
CTTGCGATGTTATATATATATATATATATATATATATATATAAATATTTTATTTTTTATTTTCACTAAACTGAAGCCAGCTATACACGGATCGAAATTCAGCTGGCCCCTGCTGAACTGGCTAAATTTCAAGTCATGTATGTTAGGTAGGTCACTGTATGTGTCAGATAGGTCAGTGTGTGTCAGGTAGGTCAGTGTATGTGTCAGGTAGGTCAGTGTATGTGTCAGGTAGGTCAGTGTATGTGTCAGGTAGGTCAGTGTTAAGCAAGTGAGCCTATCACCCTCCCCGAGCCCGCCCCGACCACCTCACCCCCCGCTTTACCTCCGTGCCCCCACCTAGAAAAAGCCCCGAGGAGAAGGCTCCCTGCTGTCAGAATACAACAGTACAGCAGGAAGGATTCCCCCATTCACATCGAGTATGTGGAAGTCAAGTCAGTTTTTATGGCCTTAGGCAGGCCATAGATTATGCAATTTTATTTCATTCCAATACAGGTGAAAGTTAGGAAACAAACTGCCAGCAGGGAGCCTTCTCTGCCAGCAAAACACAATGATTAGTGTTCCTGGCTATGACCAGCAGCACTAATCGTTCAGGAAAAACCCAGCAGGCTGGTTGTACACTAGTTGATCGATAGACCGATTTGTATACAACCTGGGTGTCCATACATGGATTGAAATTCGTCCAGTCCCTGCTGAAACGGCTGTCTTTGAGTCTTTAACCGCTTGCCAACCACCCACCGCAGTAATATGTGGCAAGGTGGCTCGGCTTGCGTGAATCGCCGTAGGTGTATGTCAGTTCATGTGCTAGCCTGTGTGGGTAAACGCACGACGCCGGAGGCGCGTGTCGCTTGGCCAGCGGGGGAGCCAATCAGCGGGTCCGGCAGACTCGATGTCCACTGGCCGCCCGCGATCATTCCCTGCAGAGACAGAACAGGGATCTGCCGAAGTAAACAAGGCAGATCTCCGTTCTGTCAGGGGATTACACTGAGATCTTGTCTTTCTGCTATGCAGGAAGACGGATATGTGCGTTATCCCAGGCAGCCCATGCCCCATACAGTTAGGAAAAACACACAGGGAACACAGTTAACCCCTTGATCGTCCCTGATGTTAATCCCTTTCCTGCCAGTGTCATTATTAGTGGCAGTGCATATTTTTAGCACTGATCACTGTAATAATGTCACTGGTTCCCAAAAAAGTGTCAAAAATGTCAGTTAGGTGTCGCAGTCCCGCTAAAAATCGCCGCTATTACTAGTAAAAAAGATAATAATAAAAATCCATAAACCTATCCCATATTTTATAGATGCGATAACCTTTGCACAAACCAATCAATATACACTTATTTATTTTATTTTTATTTTTTTTACCAAAAATATGTAGCAGAATACATATTGGCCTAAATTGAAGAAGAAATTAGATTTTCTTTATTTGGGTTTGTTTTATAGAAAAAAAAAAAAAAATTTTTTTCAAAATTGACGGTCTTTTTGTGTTTATAGCGCAAAAAATAAAAAATGCAGAGGTGATCAAATACCACCAGAAGAAAGCTCTATTTGTGGGGGAAAATAAGTAAATAAATTATTTGGGTACAGTGTCACATGACTGCGCAATTTTCAGTTAAAGTGACGCAAAAAATATCCTGGTCATTAAGTGGGTAAATCCTTAAATGGTTAAAGCAGAGTTCTGGCTGTTTTTTGTTTTTTTTTAATAACCCCCGTGACAGTTACCATTCGTAGATTACAAATCAACATGTGTTGTCTATTTATCAAATTGGTATTGGAGCTGGGAGACTCTAATAAATGCACCACCTTCTTTAAATATGACAGAACAATATATACCCAAGGAGCACAATATTGGAGTTTTAAGGTGCAGAAAAAACAATCACAAAGCAAAATGTACACAAAAAATGTATTACATAGATAATTGTAAAACAATATATAAAATTTAGGTCATATTGACCCAATGGTCAAGATACAAAAGTGTGATTGCCTCTACATGTTTCACCACAAACATGGCTTCTTCTGGAGCTTTTGTAGAACCTTGTTATTTAATATTTAAAACAGAAAAATTAAAGAACTATACCAAACGGATTTTTTTCTGTTTTAGTGGCTAATATTAAAGAGGAAGTAAAGGCACTTAAAAAAAAAAATGCAACCTGCAAGGCAAAGGCATAATGAGCTAGTATGCATAGCATAACTTACCTGAGAATGAAGCCCCCGAAGCAGTCCTCCTCCTTTATCTTCACCGCTGCCATGTATCCCGAAGTGACTTCCGGGTCTCTCTGCTCCGACGCTGTGATTCGCCGGAGCCGCGATGACTTCACTTCCAAACATGCGCACGGAAGCCGTCACAAGCGGCATATCGCCGTGATCTGCGGCGTGCTCAGTGCCGTAGACAGCGGTGCCTGTCTTTTTGAAAATATCTCCTAAACCGTGTAGGTTTAGGAGATATTTCTTGGACCTACAGGTAAGCCACTTTAAGTAACAAGGTTCTACAAAAGCTCCAGAAGAAGCCACATTTGTGGTGAAATATGTAGAGGCAATCACACTTTTGTACCTTGACCATTGGGTCAACCTAAATTTTATAAATTGTTTTACAATTATCTATGTAATAAACATTTTTTATTTTTTGTAAATTTTGCTTTTTGATTGATTTTTATGCACCTTATAACTCCAATTTTGTGCTCTTTGGGTATATATTGTTCTGTCATGTGTTGTCTATTGTACTTTCTGTTCTTTGTGCAGCTTTCAGTCTTTACTATAAATCCCAGATTCAGCACGCAGCCATCCTGACTGTGGGCATCTGAAGCCCCCTGGGACTCTGTTCCTGGATTAGGTGCAGATTAGGTGCAGTTGGCTACCCAGCATGCACCTCCTGATCTCGTGCATGTGCAGTGGGAACAATAAGCGGCCCATTGGGTGTCTACCAGGTTGCCTTAGCGATGGCACCTCAGATTTGCAAGGCTGCTCCTGTTGCTCTTGCCGCCACCTCCAGTCGTTACCTATACCTTCGCTACCACTCGGTACCAATACAAACCAAAGACTGAATTTCAAAATTAAAAATGGTGTCTGTCTCTGACTAGCATTGTGTCATTTCCGGTTGTGAAATAAAGTCATGCTAGCAGCAGGGGGGTGCCCATTGACTCCTGGTATTGATGACACACCTATCCCAGGAGCCAATAGAAAAGCGAATACAACGTACCTCGCTGGGGAATGGTTGGACGGAAGTGCAGCCTTTATGCCACGTACACACGATCGGAATTCCGGACAGAAAAAGACCGATGAGAGCTTTTCATCGGAAAATGTGACCGTGTGTAGGCTCCATCGGAATTTAGCTGTCCGAATTTCCGCCAGCCAAAAATTGATGCATGTTCTCAATTTTCCCGACGGAAAAACTTTCTATCGGTAATTCCGATCGTGTGTATGCAATTCCGACACGCCAAAAATCATGCATGCTCAGATTCAATTACGAGACAGAAGCTATTGGCTACTGGCTATTGAACTTCCGTTTTCTAGTCACGTCGTACGTGTTGTACGTTATAAATGATCGGAATTTGATGTGACCGTGTGTAGGCAAGACAGCTTGAGCCGAATTCCGTCGGACCATCAGAGCTTTTTACGATGAGAATTCCGATCGTGTGTACGTGGCATTAGACTACAAAAAAGGTAGAAGAAGGAAAAAAAAGGATCTGATAATTAATGGGGGATACGGTCAACTAAAATTGCAGCCATTGTTGTAATTTAGGCTGGAACTCAAACCAGTAAACCAAACCAGTAATCTAGTGAATTACAGGTGAAATCTCCATTTCAGTTAAATGGTAGACCTAGGACCTCTATCTGGTTAGTGATTACTTTCACCCAGCTCAGCAGAAAGTGGAGAAGATCTCAGCTAGTTGTACAGCAGAAATGACAAACATCCTGTCTACAGCGAAGAGCTTTGCTCAGCATATTGGCACGTCTCTTCTGATAACAGCTCGGACATGTAATGCCCAGGAGCAGTGGTCCTTCCACAATTACCATCTTCTTTAACCTTGGTTCCTTAAAAAATTCTATTTAACCCCCATTAATTTGTTTAGCAGGCTATTAATCATTCCTGTGACTCAACAAGAACATTTGTCTTTTTGACAGAGTTTGAAGCCATTTAGAGCAAGATCCTCTAGGACGGGACAGAAACACGAAAAGGAATGCGTTGGTGAAGACAGAAGGAGAATCGCCCTGGGGCCCTGACAATACACTGACCTCTATACCTCCTTCTACACATCATGCAACCAAGTTCACTTTCATACCAGCCCCTGGAACTGCATCTATTTTGTCTTATTATTGGTCTAAATTGCTGTGTTTCGTGGATACGGTCCTGAGATCATAAACACAGAACAACGATGGCCCTTTTCCCTCAGTATTCGTAACCGATAAACCCAACACAAACCTCTGTGACCCCTTTCGTTTGATGTCATGTCACCCACATGATGCTGCTGTTTGAAGCTGGCCAGGTGATGAGTTATCTGCAGATGTAAGTTATCTAAACCAAAATCGCCTGGACACACAATTCTGGAGATGAGCATGAGGGTAGGATGTATCCACACCAGAGCAGAAATAGCAGACATTTCCTTCCTAAACCTTTTCTAAAGGTATCCTGGTGGACATTGTTAATTTTGATGTTGTAATCAACAGATCTTTAGTAAAGAAGTTGGAAAATGCCGGCAAAAGACTATTTACATGCATACAGTTCCTTCATTTGCAAATGTTTTTTGGTAGATTGTAAAGAGTGGACAGGTACGAAGCCTACGGTGAGAGCTTCATAGGCACAATGTTATTATGTTAACAGATCTTTGATGTTATGCTTACTGATATAAGCAGGTTCAATTACCTAGAGCATGTTCTGACTACAGATCTGACAATAAAAGGTTCGTAGTCTACCAGTACTTAATACCTAAATTAATTTACACCAAAGATCTGTTCGCAGACTCTATGAACTATTAAAGAGGATGGGTTTACCTTCCTCTTTTGCTCCCTCCAAGGCCTGCAAATTAAAAGCGATGCATACTAGTCCATTACATGACACTTACCTGCAAACGAAGCCCACTCTGCACCCTGTGCAGGCCGTGTCCATCTTCACCCCTCTTCACTTCGGGGGCCATGGACTCCGGCTCTGTGATTGGCCGGAGCCACGTGACGTCACTCCCACACATGCACATGGGAGCCGTCAGTCACGGCACATGTTGGGGGAAGAAATGGCACAGTGGTCCGTTTCTTCACAGCACATGCGTCAATGACGACATTGGTGCACTACAAGTCAAATATCTCCAAAATGGCGCACGTTTAGATGATATTTCCACTACCTATAGGTGAGCCTTATTCTAGGCTTACCTATAGGGGAATGTCACACAAAAGGGTTTACAACCACTTTAAAGTGGTTATAAACCCTTACAAACTACTTTGACCTACAGGTAAGCCTAGATTACGGCTTACCTGTAGGTCCAAGAAATATCTCCTAAACCTACACGGTTTAGGAGATATCTGCCGATAGACATGCACTGTTGTCTACGGCGCATGCACCGGAACTGAATTTATTCACTCTTGATAAGAGGAGATTAAGGGATGATATGATCAACATGTACAAATATATAGGGGGTCCATATAGTGAACTTGGTGTAGAGTTATTCACTTTACAGTCAACAAAGAGGACAAGGGAGCACTCGGTACGTCTAGAGGAAAAGAGATTTCATCTACAAATACGGAAAGGTTTCTTCACAGTAAGAGCTGTGAAAATGTGAAATAGACTCCCTGGAGAGGTGGTTCTGGCCAGATCAGTAGATTGCTTTAAGAAAGGCCCTGATTATTTCCTAAGTGTACATAATATAACTGGGTACTAACATTTATAGGTAAAGTTGAATCCGGGGAAAATCCGATTGCCTCTCGGGGGATCAAGAAGGAATTTTTTTCCCCTGCTTTAGCAAATTGGATCATGCTCTGCTGGGGTTTTTCACCTCCCTCTGGATCAACTGGGGGTATAGTATTGAGTATATGGGATAGTATGGTATTATTATTTTTTTTGTGGTTGAACTGGATGGACTTGTGTCTTTTTTCAACCTGACTAACTATGTAACTATGTAACTATCCCAAACTGAGTTTTACCAACCACCAAGGAAACTGAAAAAACTTTTTCCTCCAAATTAAACAAGCACTCTAGAGACCCTCAACCTGCCTAGTTGAGAATCCTGGGTGACAAACACCAGGGACACTCCACTATCACAATATCTATAATCAAAATGTAAAATCATTTAATTCATTACCATTGTCTATTAATATTTTCTAGACCACTCTAATCTCTAATTTATATGGTAATCAGGGTTTTTTGTGAAGATCAGCACACATTTACTTCCTTGAATTCTGTGACAAGTAGTCACTATTAGTGATGGACGAACTTCCGACGGGACGTTTCGCGAACCGCGAACGCGGCCGATAGTTCGCGAACCGTAAACGTTTGCGGCGGGCCCCATTGACTTCAATGGGAGGTGAACTTTACAAACCTACAGGTCAAATTTGCAGCCACAAAATAATTACTAGCTGTGCACACATAGTCCCATCACATGGCCAATGACATAACACATGTATGAGGGGAATCTGGGATCGACAACTACAAGCATACTTTTTTTATATGTGAAATTGTGACAATTCAGGACTGTGGAGCCCATGAAGGCAATGGAGGAGAGGGAAGGTCAGGGTAGGCAAAGAAGAGGGTGCAGGAGATGATCAACCGCACCTTGATAGAGAGCACTGACATCAGCAGCGTGACATACAGCAATGACACCTGCACCATGATAGAGTGATCTGACACCAGCACCGTGATAGAGAGCACTGACATCAGCAGCGTGACATACAGCAATGACACCTGCACCGTGATAGAGTGATCTGACACCAGCACCGTGATAGAGAGCACTGACATTAGAAGCGTGACATACAGCAATGACACCTGCACTGTGATAGAGTGATCTGACACAGCACCGTGATAGAGAGCACTGACATCAGCAGCGTGACATACAGCAATGACACCTGCACCGTGATAGAGTGATCTGACACCAGCACCGTGAAAGAGAGCACTGACATCAGCAGCGTGACATAAAGCACTGACACCAGCACCGTGATATACAGCACTGACACCAGAACCGTGATATACAGCACTGACACCTGCACCGTAAGCAGCCCCAGGAGGAAGTCAGCATAGCACAGGGATGGTGGGAGCCCCTCATAATGAGCATAGCACAGAGATGGTGGGAGCCCCTCATAATATGCACAGCAGAGGTACAGCCCCAGGAGTAAGTCAGCATAGCACAGGGATGGTGGGAGCCCCTCATAATAAGCAGCCCCAGGAGGAAGTCAGCACAGCACAGGGATGGTGGGAGCCCCTCATAATATGCACAGCAGAGGTACAGCCCCAGGAGGAAGTCAGCACAGCACAGGGATGGTGGGAGCCCCTCATAATAAGCAGCCCCAGGAGGAAGTTAGCACAGCACAGGGATGGTGGGAGCCCCTCATAATATGCACAGCAGAGGTACAGCCCCAGGAGGAAGTCAGCACAGCACAGGGATGGTGGGAGCCCCTCATAATAAGCAGCCCCAGGAGGAAGTCAGCACAGCACAGGGATGGTGGGAGCCCCTCATAATAAGCATAGCACAGGGATGGTGGGAGCCCCTCATAATATGCACAGCAGAGGTACAGCCCCAGGAGGAAGTCAGCACAGCACAGGGATGGTGAACTTTACAAACCTACAGGTCATATTTGCAGCCACAAAATAATTACTAGCTGTGCACACATAGTCCCACCACATGGCCAATGACATAACACATGTATGAGGTGAATCTGGGATCGACAACTACAAGCATTCTTTTTTTTATGTGAAATTCTGACAACTCAGGACTCTTGAGACAATGGAGGTGAGGGAAGGTGAGAGTAGGCAAAGAAGAGGGTGCAGGAGATGATCACCAGCACCAGCACTGTGATATAGAGCACTGACACCTGCACCGTGATAGAGTGATCTGACACCAGCACCGTGATAGAGAGCACTGACATCAGCAGCGTGACATAAAGCACTGACACCAGCACCGTAATATACAGCACTGACACCTGCACCGTAAGCAGCCCCAGGAGGAAGTCAGCACAGCACAGGGATGGTGGGAGTCCCTCATAATAAGCAGCCCCAGGAGGAAGTCAGCATAGCACAGGGATGGTGGGAGCCCCTCATAATAAGCAGCCCCAGGAGGAAGTCAGCACAGCACAGGGATGGTGAACTTTACAAACCTACAGGTCATATTTTCAGCCACAAAATAATTACTAGCTGTGCACACATAGTCCCACCACATGGCCAATGACATAACACATGTATGAGCTGAATCTGGGATCGACAACTACAAGCATTCTTTTTTTTAATGTGAAATTCTGACAATTTAGGACTCTTGAGACAATGGAGGCGAGGGAAGGTGAGGGTAGGCAAAGAAGAGGGTGCAGGAGATGATTACCAGCACCAGCACCGTGATATAGAGCACTGACACCTGCACCGTGATAGAGTGATCTGACACCAGCACCGTGATAGAGAGTACTGACATCAGCAGGGTGACATAAAGCACTGACACCAGTACCATGATATACAGCACTGACACGTGCACCGTAAGCAGCCCCAGGAGGAAGTCAGCACAGCACAGGGATGGTGGGAGTCCCTCATAATAAGCAGCCCCAGGAGGAAGTCAGCATAGCACAGGGATGGTGGGAGCCCCTCATAATAAGCAGCCCCAGGAGGAAGTCAGCACAGCACAGGGATGATGAACTTTACAAAACCTACAGGTCATATTTGCAGCCACAAAATAATTACTAGCTGTGCACACATAGTCCCACCACATGGCAAATGACATAACACATGTACGAGGTGAATCTGGGATCGACAACTACAAGCATTCTTTTATTATATGTGAAATTCTGACAATTCAGGACTCTTGAGACAATGGAGGCGAGGGAAGGTCAGGGTAGGCAAAGAAGAGGGTGCAGGAGATGATCACCAGCACCGTGATATAGAGCACTGACACCTGCACCGTGATAGAGTGATCTGACACCAGCACCGTGATAGAGGGCACTGACATCAGCAGCGTGACATAAAGCACTGACACCACCACCGTAAGCAGCCACAGGAGGAAGTCAGCACAGCACAGGGATGGTGGGAGCCCCTCATAATAAGCAGCCCCAGGAGGAAGTCAGCATAGCACAGGGATGGTGGGAGCCCCTCATAATAAGCAGCCCCAGGTGGAAGTTAGCACAGCACAGGGATGGTGAACTTTACAAACCTACAGGTCATATTTGCAGCCACAAAATAATTACTAGCTGTGCACACATAGTCCCACCACATGGCCAATGACATAACACATGTATGAGGTGAATCTGGGATCGACAACTACAAGCATTCTTTTTTTATATGTGAAATTCTGAAAATTCAGGACTCTTGAGACAATGGAGGCGAGGGATGGTCAGGGTAGGCAAAGAAGAGGGTGCAGGAGATGATGATCATCACCAGCACTGTGATATAGAGCACTGACACCTGCACCGTGATAGAGTGATCTGACACCATCACCGTGATAGAGAGCACTGACATCAGCAGCGTGACATAAAGCACTGACACCAGCACCGTGATATACCAGTCCTTAAGGATTAGCAGACTGTAGCTCACTCAACCCTATATACTGTAGTACGCTATACATTACCAGTCCTTAGAAGGACCTTTGTGCAACTAGTAGGTTGTGATTAGCAGACTGTACCTCACTCAACCCTATATACTGTAGTACACTATACCTTACCAGTCCTTATAAGGACCTTTGTGGAACTAGTAGGTTGTGATTAGCAGACTGTACCTCAGTCCCTATACTCATAAAGGACTGCTGCAGAATAGGGCAGCAGTCAGCAGTAGTGCACCTCAACCCTATATATTGTGGACCTATACCAGTCCTTAAGGATTAGCAGACTGTACCTCACTCAACCCTATATACTCTAGTACGCTATACCTTACCAGTCCTTAGAAGGACCTTTGTGTAACTAGTAGGTTGTGATTAGCAGACTGTACCTCAGTCCCTATACTGATAAAGGACTGCTGCAGAATTGGGCAGCAGTCAGCAGTAGTGCACCTCAACCCTATATATTGTGGACCTATACCAGTCCTTAAGGATTAGCAGACTGTACCTCACTCAACCCTATATACTGTAGTACACTATACCTTACCAGTCCTTATAAGGACCTTTGTGGAACTAGTAGGTTGTGATTAGCAGACTGTACCTCAGTCCCTATACTCATAAAGGACTGCTGCAGAATAGGGCAGCAGTCAGCAGTAGTGCACCTCAACCCTATATATTGTGGACCTATACCAGTCCTTAAGGATTAGCAGACTGTACCTCACTCAACCCTATATACTCTAGTACGCTATACCTTACCAGTCCTTAGAAGGACCTTTGTGCAACTAGTAGGTTGTGATTAGCAGACTGTACCTCAGTCCCTATACTCATAAAGGACTGCTGCAGAATAGGGCAGCAGTCAGCAGTAGTGCACCTCAACCCTATATATTGTGGACCTATACCAGTCCTTAAGGATTAGCAGACTGTACCTCACTCAACCCGATATACTCTAGTACGCTATACCTTACCAGTCCTTAGAAGGACCTTTGTGCAACTAGTAGGTTGTGATTAGCAGACTGTACCTCAGTCCCTATACTCATAAAGGACTACTGCAGCAGAAGGGCAGCAGTCAAGTATAATATTCTTTCTATATTTGGAAGAAAGAATATTATACGTGCACAACCCTATTACCATACCAGTCCTGAAAAGAACCTTTGTGGACCTAATAGTAACAGCTACTGATTAAACTGACTGTCCCTCACTGTCACACACAGCATCCTGTCTGTCCCTATTTAAACTGACAAAACACAGGCTGCTGCAACAATAACTTGAATAGCACTCAAAACTATATCCTGTACTACTTTACCATACCAGTCCTGAAAAGGACTTTTGTGGACCTAATAGTAACAGCTAATGATTAAACTGACTGTCCCTGCTGCACACAGCGTCCTGTCCCTCTCTGCACTGACAAAAGACAGGCTGCTGCAACAATGACTTGAATAACAATGCCTCAAACCTATATCCTGAACTACACCTATACCATACCAGTCCTTATAAGAACTTTTGTGGACCTAATAGCTGGCGATTTGGGTCACTGGAGTCTCTCCCTGCTCCACACAGCAACCTCTCCCTATAGTGACATACGAAAGAATGTAAAATGGCCGCCGGATCGGGTCTATTTATAAGTTAGGGGGAATGACCAAGTGTCCATGTGCTGTAATGTCTCAATTGGCTGTCCTGTACCACATGATGGATGTGTCATCATAGGTCAAAGTTCTTTTACACAGTAAACACGTAAGCCGCTGGGCAAACAGTGGCAATAGTCCACCGATCGGGCAGCCCGCGAACAGCCGAAATTCGCCGCAAACCGACCGCCGGGCGAACCGTTCGGCCATCCCTAGTCACTATGTCCTGTGAATAGGTACTGCTGTGTCACACATTTCACAGTTTTCTGAACTATAGAGATGTTGAGAGGAGGATTTTCAGGATGTGGAGTCAGCACAGAAATCACTGCTTGCAGGCAGCAGGGTACCATGGGATATGTAGTCCTTAGAAATGGAAAGTAAACAGTAGAGGAGAAGCTGAATAGCATGCAGGGAATCCAGAAAGTGAAAAGAGCCAGCAGACATGCAGGCAACATGAAAAGAGATTTTTCAACTAAGTTTAAATCAGATTATCAGATACAACTATTGTTTGTATTGATATTACAATGCTGATGATATAAAATGAAAGCGTATGTTGTGACCATAGATTTCCTTTTAACAAATATTTGTGTTTTAGTTATGCTGGCCTGTGCTTTGAAAGCTCAACCTATTTGTGTTGGTTATCTTAATTTGAAGTTTGCTAATAATATTTTCCGGTGTAAAGGGAGTGACCGGGCGTATAAGGTGACCCCCTAATGTTACTGATTTTCTATAGTTTTTGCCTATACTCACTGTATAAGATGACCCCCCCCCCCTTCCGAGGCTTCTGATTTCCTATATCTTCTTCTTCTTGCTGGAGCTGGGGCCATACCATGCTGAGCCAATCACGGTGAGCGATGTATTCTATTAATGAGTACAAAGCCTGCTCGGATTGACAGAGGCTGTAACATCATCAGCCCGCACCTCTCTGACCCTCAAAGCCAATCGAAGCTGGTTCCTGTATGTAGCCTGCTCGGATTGGCAGAGGTTGTTACTCCAATCTGAGCAGGCTCTGTAATCATTATTAATAGAATACATTGCTTGCCGAGATTGGCTCAGCAGTGTATACTGTATGTAGCCAAAGCTACATACAGTATTACCGCACATCCTGGCGGGCTGACATACAGGGAGCTGCATTTTATACGAGGCGTATAAGACAACTCCCGCTTTTTGGCCATTTTTTTAAGTGTAAAAGGTTGTCTTATAAGCTGGAAAATATGGTAATATTGTAAAAATAATAAAAATTTAAAACTACTGACACCATCCACTGCCCTACTGACGCCAATCTTTGCTCTACTGGCACCGTCCATGATATACACGCATGTGTGTTTGTGCTCTGGAGGGCACATCCTAATGCAATAGGCTGCGCACACCCATGACAGCAGATAAACAGGTACGCATTTGGTAGGAGGATTTGTTTTTCATCTCTGTGTGACACCTTAGGTCAGTCACTTTATTGGGTATATATTTCTGTATAGCGTAAACTCACATTCCCACATGCATTTTTTTTTAGCTAGTTTTTCCCTTGACATGCATAGGGAATTGTTGATTTCAATGGGCTGCACTACATCAGGCTTATGGGGCATTTTTGACGTTTTGTGGGTTGCGTTTTTTACCGTGCTTTTTGCAGCAATTGGCACTCGTTTTTTGCTTCTGTGTTTGGTGTGCCCTTAACAATCATTGGCACTGAAAGTGCAACTAGTAATTTTAGGTGTATAAAGATGGCCATACGCTATACAATCTGATTGTACAAACATCCGTGAGGACAGTAAAGTAAGTGCAATCACTGATTGATTGCATTTCATTTAAAAAAAACGTGCATCTGGAAGTGGGTGGATGATGCTGGGTGTGTGCTAATGAGGTCAGCTGGTCAACTCCTTCCTGTGTCAGGACCTAAAGTCTGTCCAGGAAGTAAGGCAAAACTAATGGATACGTTTGGAAACATTGATGAGGACAAGTGAAGTAAATGTCTGTAGCTTTAAAATGTTTGCAAAAAAAGTATATTAATGTTATATTGGTACATAGGGAGTCTGGAATTTAGAAGAAAGAAAAAAGGTGAACATAACCTTTAAAATTCATGTGCTTGTAAAGACAGATGTCCCAATACTTTTGACAATATAGTGCATGTGTAATGCACTGCATTCATTGATGGTGCTATATAAGTACCTGTAATAATGAAATAAAGGCTGGTTATTTAATCTTTTAATATGCTACTTAAATGTAACTTGTTATTTTTGGATGGGTTGCTTTAATTTTTCATGAGTCTTTTTTTTTTATCATGGGTCGTGATTTCATGTTGACTTTCAATTTTTTTCGAATTCAGACACTTTATATAACCTTTACAACAAATGCCACTCAGAATCTAGCTGTATTAAAAGCAGCAAAAGCTAGTGAGTTAATTTTAGTCATATGATGACAATATTTTTGAATTTTCCAGTTTTTACAGGCCCGTTTTTGGCATATGTCTTCTATTAGTCCCAAGTATCTATGTAATATATTCTAGTAGTGTATCTGCTAATTAAGAACTTTTTTTTTTACCCTTTATAGGAGTGAAAGAGAGGAGAATAATAATTACATTAATCCTTCAATTTTGCTGGTCTCATGTTCTACAGACAGAAATGCTACATCAAGGGTCTGTTTTGAAGAAAGTCTTCCATTTCCGTTTCCATTAGGGACAATAGCCAAAAAAGATTCAGCAGACCGACTGATGAAAAATGGATGTTTCATTAATCTTTCAGGATTTTTTCTGAATTCAGTAACCGTTCTTAGCTGGTGTCTTGTCTGAACAGGCCAGGCCGGTATGGCTCTTCATAGCGCTGAATGTCATTATTGCCGTGTGTGTTGTATGAACTGCAGACAGCTGCCTGGGTGAGACATCACAGGGATATAGTCCATGTTATAAATATCTGCTATGACAAAAGAGCTAACGTACTTTATAAATGTCTACAATACTGCAAGCACATCATGGAAAATAGGTAATGGAAAATAATCTTTCTCATATTTTAGCAAAAATAAATGAATAAATAAATAAATAATTTGTATGTATTAAAGGTAGAAAAAAATGCATAGTCTACCATTGATGACCCCTTTAGTTACCTGTGATACTGATCCTCCGGCTTCATTCCTTTCTGACTTACTGACCTGAAACGAATTTGCAATTTAGGAGATCAGGTACCTGTTCTATTTCAATGACTTAAAAGTATTGACAGCCAGGCAACTCAAATTTTGAGACTGTCAAGGACGAATTCCTACATATTTTTCTTAGCATATGCATTCCAGTTGTGCCTTGGGTGGGTTTCCTGATGGTGACAACAGTGGACCATGCATGTCGTTGGAAAATAGTTCAAAATGTAATTTGCTTTGGAATCACATAAATAAGCCCGGATGTAAAACGATTTACATATTCAAATGGTATTCCAGGGATTAAAGAGGAACTGCAGTCTTTTCGCTCCAAACCCCCTACCCCCCCCCCCCCCCCCCCAATTTTTTTTCCGCTTACCTTTAACATCCTTCAGCAGAATAAGCATTTTCACCTAGCCAGCAGATCCAGCGTTGAGTCGCTGGGATCCTCCTCTCTGCAGCAGCTGCACAGGTATGGCCCCACCATGTTGTCAGATCAGCTGCCGCCTCTTTCAGAAGCAGGCGCCGCTCGGCCCACCCCCTCTTCTTTGCTGAATGGGATTGCACATCCTGCATCCCGGGAGACACCGGTGGGCACTGCGCCATTAACCTCACCAAATTCCCAAAATCAGGGGAGCGGGCTGAGCCTTTGATGGAAAAAAAAAACACGTGGGCAAATCCCACTTTAGCAACACTAACACAGTCACATAAGAGGTTAAACAGCAGACAGTCACTAGGATCCCTCTTCCAGGCCTCTACTCACTGTGTCCATAGATACCTGAATGCCTCCTGTCCAATAGTGGCTAGGCCCTGTATCGTGGATCCTCAGTGCGCCATGGTTGAACTGCTTCCAGGAAAAAATAGGTCCCCAGCTCTTCCTGAGCTGTGACCTTGATGAACTCTTGGCAATAGGCCCCCCCAGCTCCCACTGAGCTGGGACATCGATGAGCTCTCTGTAGGCTTTAGTTGGGATCTCCCCCTCCAGGACAAGAACCCTACTGCTCTAGACCTCAGACTATTTATGTCCTTCTCAGCCACCTGCTGGTGCCCCCCCCCCCCTCAAAAGGGGTTGGCTGGAACTACATAATTATTCAGGTCCAGGGTCTGCCTCTTCCTGCCCACTACATTCCAGAACCTGCTAGCAGGCAGGAAGCATGCAGCCTGTAAAACTCAGACCAGCCAAAAGGAATCACACATTGATCCATTGATTACAGAGGAGCCAAAAAGACTACATTTGCCTGAACCTCTCTAGGAACCTATTCTAGGAGGGTGCTACATGAGTTTCACTCTTCATCAGGGACATTAATACACAATCTCATAGGGAGGTTAGCAGTTTTAAACCTACAGATGAAAATTAAAAACAATAAGCCTGGTAATGAGGTGATGTGATCCCATGGTGAAAGGGTCCAAAAAGGGAAAGGGGACAACTGGAAATACGGAGATCCAGAGGGAAGCTAAGGGATCCGGCATGGCCGGCTGCAGCACTATGAGGAAACATTTGTCTATTGCATGCTCTATGGACTACACCTTAATGGCATTGGTGCAGATGGACTAATGTTTTTACATTCATGCTTTTTACAATGCCCTTTGGCATCTCCTTCCTATTGTAGTAGGTCTTATAGCCATTAAGTGTAGGAGGGTATAACAGAGAAATACTTATCTTTTCCCTAATTTCCCAGCAGTCAGTGCTCTCCTCTGCTTTCACAGTGTGGACAGACGCTGAATGTCCTCATGTATAATTTCAGGACTACAGGTCCTGCATTGTATGTCATGACAGTGGTAATGGGGCAGCCACGCGGCCAGCAAAGAGTGGTGACTTCATGGGACTAGCATCCTGGCGGGAGGAAGCCTGTGGGAGTAAGGATTTTTAACTTGGTTATAGCCTTCTGGATTTAAAGTAATACTAATGGCTTGTTTTTTTGTTTGTTTTTTAAATAACAAACATGTTATACTTACCTACTGGTTTTGCAAAGAGCAGCCCTGATCCTTTTCTTTTTGGGCCCCCCTGGCGGTCCTGGTTCCTCGCCCTTGCCGGCTGCCCCCAATAGTAAGCCTCTCGCTGTGGGGGCACTCGAGCAGGCTCGCTCCCCAACCCTGCTTCTGTGAATGGACATTGTCCTTTCACACACTGAGCATGGTTTGGCCCTGCCCCCTCTCTCCTAACTGGCTTACTGACTGTGATTGACAACAGCAGGAGCCAATGGCTCCCTCTGCTGTGTGAGCAAATAAGGAGAGAGAGAGCTGCTGCTCTCATGCACTTCGCAGGATCGAGATGGGGCTCAGGTAAGCATAAGGAGGGGCTAGGGGGGAGCTGCTCCCAGACGGTTAAGGCAAAAACTTTCTGCCTTAAAGAGATTGTAAAGTGAATTTTTTTTTAAATAACAAACATGTTATACTTACCTCCACTGTGCCATTCAGACAACCAAACAAATTTGTTGGAAGGGATAGCCTGCCTCCTCTGCTGTGGGAATGATCTGGTATTTCGTGATATGAGGGATCATGTAACTTTCTTCCCTTTTCTCTCACCATGCAGCACCCTGTGGCCAATCTCCATACCCTGAACTTACAGTTCCTTGAAAAAGTATTCATACTCATTAAAATTTTCCACATTTTGTCATGTTACAACCAAAAAAAATAATAATATTTTTTTGGCATTTTATACAATAGACTAACACAAAGTGGCACATAATTGTGAATTGGAAGGAAAATGATAAATGGTTTTCAACATTTTTTACAAATCAATATCTGAAAAGTGTGGTGTGCATTTGTATTCATCCCCCTTTACTAAAATCTAATGGAACCCATTGCCTTCAGAAGTCATCTAATTAGTAAATGGAGTGCACTTATGTGTAATTTAATCTCAGTATAAATACAGCTGTACTGTGAAGCCCTCAGAGGTTTGTTAGAGAACCGTAGTGAACAAACAACATCATGAAGGCCAAGAAACACACCAGACAGGTCAGAGATAAAGTTGTGGAGAAGTTTAAAGCAGGGTTAGGTTATAAAAAAATATCCCAAGCTTTGAACATCTCACGGAGCACTGTTCAATCCATCATCCGAAAATGTAAAGCGTATGGCACAACTGTGAACCTACTAAGACGTGGACTTCCACCTAAAGTGACAGCCTGGGCAAGGAGGGCATTAATCAGAGAAGCAGCCAACAGGCCCATGGTAATTCAGGAGGAGCTGCAGAGATCCACAGCTCAGTTGGGAGAATCTGTCCACAGGACAACTATTAGTCCTGCACTCCACAAATCTGACCTTTATGGAAGAGTGACAAGAAGAAAGCCATTGTTGAAAGAAAGCCATGAGAAGTCCTGTTTGCAGTTTGCGGGAAGCCATGTGGGGGACACAAACATGTGGAAGAAGATGCTCTGGTCAGATGAGACCAAACTTGAACTTTTTGGCCTACAAGCCAAATGCTATGTGTGGTGGAAAATTAACATTGCACTTCACCCTGAACCATCCCCACAGTGAAACATGGTGGTGGCAGCATCATGTTGTGGGTATGCATTTCTTCAGCAGGGACAGGAAAGCTGGTCAGAATTGATGGGAAGATGGGTTGAGTCAAATACAAGGCAATCTTAGAAGAAAACCTGTTATGCCGCATACACACGATCGGAATTTCCACCAACAAAACTGTGGATTTTTGCTCGAAGGATGTTGGCTCAAACTTGTCTTGCATACGCACGGTCACACAAATGTTGGGCAACAATTACGAACGTGGGAACGTGTTGACGTACAAGACGTACGATGAGCCGAGAAAAAGAAAGTTCAATAGCCAGTGCGGCTCCTTCTGCTTGATTCCGAGCATGAGTCAAATTTTGTATGTCGGACCTGTGTACACACAATCAGAAATTCCGACAACAAAGTTTTGTTGGTGGAAAATTTGGGAACCTGCTAGCCAACATTTGTTGGCGGAAAGTCCGACAACAAATGTTCGATGGAGCATACACACGGTCGGACTTTCGGGCAACAAGCTCACATCCAATATTCGTTGTCGGAAAATCAGATCGTGTGTAGGGGGCAATAGAGTCTGCACAAGACTTGATATGAGGTGGAGGTTCACCTTCCAGCAGGACAATGACCCTAAACATACAGCCAGAGCTACAATGGAATGGTTTAGATCAAAGCATATTCATGTGTTAGAATGGCCCAGTCAAAGTCCAGACCTAAATCCAATTGAGAATCTGTGGCAAGACTTGAAAATTGCTGTTCACAGACGCTCTCCATCCAATCTGACAGAGCTTGAGCTATTTTGTAAAGATGAATGGGCAAAAAATGTTACTCTCTAGATGTGTAAAGCTGGTAGAGATATCCCCAAAATTCTTTCAGCTGTAATTGCAGCAAAAGATAGTTCTACAAAGTATTGACTCAGGGGGGCTGAATACAAATGCATGCCACACATATCTATTTGTAAAAAAAATTGAAAACCATTTATAATTTTCCTTCCACTTCACAATTATGTGCCACTTTGTGTTGGTCTATCACATAAAATCCCAATAAAATGTATTTATGTTTTTGGTTGTAACATGACAAAATATAAATACTTTTTTTAAGGCACTGTATATAGAGGCTTTTCTTGGCCATATGTTAGGGAAATGGGCAGGCTGTTGCCAAACTTTAAAGTTAGTAGTTTCCTATCCAGTTGCCCGCACTTTGCTCTCTTGAAAAACTCGGCGACTAAATCTTCAACATCCAACACACTTAGGTCTAATTTACACTTGCGGTTGGTTGGAAGGCAGTAAAAACAGGCGGTTAAACTATAAAGACAGTTGGATGGGGATGTACAGATGTCACAGCAATGATCCACTCTATCATGTTCAGCTGGCAGCACAGCCCACCAAATGCGACCTATTCAAGTGAATAGGGCCGTGCCACAACCACCGTGCCATTGTGTGCAATGCACACGTCTGAATCATGGCAGTGAGGGCTTTTAGGAGTTAAAACAGGCGAGGTAGTGGTAGTGAGGTAGTGGCATAATGTCTCCTCATTGCCTGTCAACCGATGAACCACAGATCACGTTTCAGTGGGCAATGCTAGTATAAACAAGCCCTTACGAGAGTGTTAGATCTCTGGCCCTCATTGCCCTCTGTGGTTGCAGTAATCAGGACACAGTAGTGATGTAGCACCAACATATGTAGCCATCTAGGCATCTGACACTCTTATAGGTGTGTCGGATGTTAAAGATTCTTCAGCTGCCATAGATTTCAGAGAGAGCCAATACTGGCTGCATGGGACAGGTAAGTCATTTACTCTTTTCGCACTTTTTCCCAACCATTTTCTGTTGTCCTCGTACAGTAGGGCTAGTGAGCATTCAAAGTGTGTTACGAAATCATTTAGGTGAAAATAAAGAAAAAAAAATGCTTAGAAAAAGAAAAACACTGCAGTCACCACATCTAAGGTCTGGTGGTAAGCTACAATATATTCCATTTTTTGTTTTTGGGTTTAGATACATTTTAATCTTGCGATAGAGTTGCTTTAATGGGCTAATGTCTAGAAGAACACAGGAAA
Source organism: Lithobates pipiens (assembly GCF_037356315.1). Classification (NCBI taxonomy): domain Eukaryota; kingdom Metazoa; phylum Chordata; class Amphibia; order Anura; family Ranidae; genus Lithobates; species Lithobates pipiens. The sequence continues at coordinate 485,257,610 of NW_027507718.1, forward strand.
AAGTAATTGTATATCAAAATATCAAATAGTCTAGAGAACATGGCCGTTCCTTTAATATAAGTTCCAGGGTGATATAATCTTGGCATTCCTCGCCGCATCTCTGCCTTCTATAACAAAGAAGAGACTTAACTGCTGTCTATCACATCATAAGCGCTTACTTTATACCGCAGACAAGCACTTTCTTTTACACCTTCACACAGCAAGCCTGGGGCTCTACTGTCTAAATACTGGATTTCATTAAATAATGATACAAGGATCATTAAGGAATAAGTCTATTCAGGATGTGTGCACTACTGTCAAATAAACGTGGATGAAACTTAAAACATCTCTTTAATGCCCCAGTGTTTTATCATCGAAGTCTCGCCATAATCCTTCTTATTAGCTCGACTTACAGGGATATTAGAATGCAAAACGATAAATGGGAAGCTTGTTTCTTCTGGTCTGATGAAAGGAGAACAGAAAGACTCAAAAATGTGTTATTTCAGAATTATACAATATGTCTATCTAGGACTACCAATGAAGAGTGGCTTTCTATAGCTGATCATGGACACCATGGGAAGGCAAGCCAATGCAATGAATATTTTCTTAATATTTTTTAAGAAATTGAGAGGGTCTCCTTTAGCATTATCCATTCTCCGTCAGTTAAACAGTGAATGGTTACTGTAAAATTGGGCCTGCATAGCAAATAAAAGTGTATCTATGGTCAAAATGTAAAATCATATATTCTTTTCGACAATTATTTCTAAATTTCGAAATAAAGTTGAATAATTCGGAGTGCGGCTATCCAGTTACATCTTTTCTACTACAATTATTTCTAGCCTACTCCTACTAATCTAAATGATCTTGAAGTTTGTAAACCTACTTTGTGAAGATCCCCACAAATTTACTTCCTATAATTCTGTGAAACGTATTTACTATGCCGTGTGAGTAGGCACTGCAGGTTGTTTCCCATAAAATGTCACAGAACCTTGAGCAATATATAAACAGAAGGTTTTGGTTGTGAGGCCAGTCGACAAGGGGGGGGGGGGGGTGGATAGTAGTCCTTAATAAAACTATGTATATCCAGGGGATAAATAGATTGTTGGGGATGGTGACACTTTTACCCTCTTAAACGTTCCACTGGGAGGTTACAAAAAAATGGAAAAGTTATTACCCTTGCCTTCCCGCACCCCAATCATTTATTACTTACCCAAAATTCATTAGAGTCTGATACAATCTGATACAATCTCATGATAGGCTGATACTTAGCAGGATAGACTCTCTTCCAGGATCGGTAGGTATATTGATAATTATTTACAACCCTTGATAATTATGGATCTGGGTTGTGCTATTAGCCAATTGCTCGCTCGGTGAACAAATCCCCCTTTATCGCTCGCCCCTCAGCCAGTAGTGTATTTAGGTTTTGTGCTGCTCTAGGCCTGACTAAACTTGCACACCCCTTAATTTAAATATGATCCACCCCTTCCTGTTAAGGCCACACCCCTTGCTGTTTAAGACCTGCCCTAAAATTTTCGAGTGTTGATACTAGCTCTGAGGGCCGGGGGGGGGGGGGGGGGGGTCAATGAATTCCCTTAATTTGCATAGATTTCCTCTCACTTCCTGTTTGGCTATGGGGCAGGAAGTGAAGGGAAATCTCTGCAATGGGACAGGTATGGTAAAAAAAAAAGTAAAAAAATAAACTGACAGGGGCTATAACCCTCCCTTATTCTATCCAAAATGAAAAAAAAAGTGTTGCCTATAGTTCTACTTTAAGCACAAATTTCTGATAATTCTATGGAGAGGACTAAGAAGATATAACCATGCCAATGGTGCAGCAGAAAACATATAGCACAGTGAGGAAGGTTTGTGGTCCAGGATGATAGGAAAGTCAAAATTAGAAGTGGCGCCCCGGCACAGTTGCGGTATGCGGCCACCTGCATACCGGAAGCAGTGCGGCTGCTTTATGGGGGCGCTAGACTAATTTGCCTCTCAGCCCAGTCTGCCCCATAAGACTGACACTACACTAACAGTGTAGCGCAAGCTGTCGGGGACTCTTTCCGTGCTGCCCCCTGCAAAGTGCTGCCCTAGGCCTGGGCCTTGGCGGCTTTCCCTGCGTCTTCCTCTCAGCGGCTTCCCCCTGCTTCTGCCAATACGGTTCTCCTCTCGGCTATTCCGGTCTTAAGACCTGCTTTCTGATTGTCTGGGAGGAGAAGCAGGAAGACAATAGCGAATAATTATTTGCTATTGTCACACAACTGCGTGGGCTGGGGGTGAAGTGCTTTGCACCCCGAGCTCACCCTTTTTGAAGCCAATTAGAGCCTCAGGCTCTAATTATGTGCTTCAACAAAAAAAAAAAATTGTAGAAATCCATGCATCTGTGGTGCCCTGCATGCAGATTAGGGGCCAGGTGCATGGATTTAGGGGGGGTGGCGCGCATGCGCCCTTAATGGAGCAGTCGCCACTCAGTAGTTATATTGATCATTTTTTACAACCCTTGTTAATTATGGATTTGGTTTATGCTATTAGCCAATTGGAATCTGTTTACATACATTTTTATTATTATTTTAATTATTAACTGTATTGCGATCTTTATAACTATTTGGAGATGCAATGATGTCTAAGAATTTTACAGTTTACCGTCATTTCTATTTTTTTATCATACATTTTTATTTATATATATAGTATATATTTTTTCTTATTAGTCTGATTATGTAAGATTTCGGTCTCCACTTGGTCTATATTGTGTTTTTATTTCATTTATATTGGGCCTGGCCCTTTAAGACATCCTTTTGATGATGAAACGCATCAGAAGGAGCCTCATGTTCACATCACCACATCCGTGGAAGGGTTTGGTGATATTTTTACATGCACATGTTTCTTTTAACTATTGTGAGTGTATCTACTTGATTAATAAATATGATACTAGTCTTTTTTTACACTATGGAGAGGCCCTTCTCTTCTTTTCTGACATGACAACCCCCAATTTGAGTTTTGGCTGGCATGTTCAATGGTTGACTCCAGGTAATTAGAGAGCGTTAGGAACATAGAGTGACGGCTCTGGAATGATCTTTGAATGATCTTTGCATGTGGTACATGATTTCTCTTGAGAAAGAGGGTCATAGTAATCTAGTAAGCAGATACCATATCACACCTTTGTGTTGGTGGCTGTTGGGGACACTAGCCCGGTGTTGAACTCATCTTAAGAGCACTTCGACATGGATTCACTGGATTACATTTTTGGGACTTTTGTGGACTTTAGAACACTTTTTTGGATTTTTCAATAATTGTTTTTGCATAAGAGATTTATTCTGTCTCAATTCACAGCAATTTATTTATTAAGCGCCATGGGATATGTAGGCATTAGAAATTGAAATTAACCAGCAGAGGAGAAGCTGCTAAGCATGCAGGGAATCCAGGAAGTTGTGGAAAGAGTCAGTCAGCAGTCAGGCAGCACTCACAGAATGAAAATAAATGTTTCAAGAAAGCTTATATTGGATTTTCTAGAAACTTATTTTCTATGTGGTCTTCATTTTTTAAAAACATTTATTTGTTGTAGGTATTTATTAGCACCAAGAATTTACACAGTACTTTACCTATATATTGTATATTCATATAATTCCCCGTCCTTAAGCAGCTTACAATCTAAGGTATCTTCCTTACATGCAATCATATGCATACCAGGGCCACTTTAGTCAGAAGCCAATACACCTACCAACAATGTCAAAAGTGTCAGATGTGTCCGCCATAATATCACAGTCATGATTAAAATTGCAGATCGCCGCCATTACTAATAAAAAATAATAATAATAAAAATTCCATAAAAACTATCCCCTATTTTGTAGACGCTATAACTTTTGTGCAAACCAATCAATATACGCTTATTGTGATTTTTTTTATCAAAAATATATAAAAGAATACATCTCAGCCTAAACTGAGGAAAAAAAAAGTGTTTTTATATATATTTTTTGGGGATATTTATTATAGCAAAAAGTAAAAAATATAGCTTTTTTTTCAAAATTGTCACTCTTTTTTTGTTTATAGCGCAAAAAATAAAAAACGTAGAGGTGATCAAATACCACCAAAAGAAAGCTCTATTTGTGGGAAAAAAGGACATCAATTTTGTTTGGGTGCAACGTCGCACAACCGAGCAATTGTCAGTTAAAGCAACACAGTGCTGTATCGCAAAAAAGTTCTCTGGTCAGGAAGGGGTAAATTCTTCAGGGGCTGAAGTGGTTAAGGTGACAAAGAGTGAACCTTGTCACCTTAAGACAGGAGGTATGTTGTTGGCTGGATAACCAGGTAAAAAAAAAAAAGAATAGCTAAAAAAAATGTAGCCACCACATCTTGCAAACTGCAAAATATTAGTTTTGGTTTAGGGTTTGGCCATGCCTTAAAGCGAAGTTCCACCCAAAAGTGGAACTTCCTCTTTAAGCACTCCTTGCCCCCATACATGCCACATTTGGCATGTCATGTTTTTTTTTTGAGGGGGTGGGTACCTAGTTTTGACAGGTACTTCCTGTCCCATTTCTTGCCTAGCCGCCTAAGTGACTCCTCTTCTTCCCCTCCCTCTCTGCAATCTTCTGGGACACGTCACATGTCTCAGAAGCTTGCCCGGCCACTAAGAAAGCGCAGCGTGACTCACACATGCGCAGTGTGCGCCTGGCTGTGAAGCTGTAAGCTGTCACAGCTGGGTGCCTACACTTGCAATGACGGTGCCGCAGGGAGGAGGGGGAGAGGAGCGAAGCTTCAGGTGGCCGCATCGTTGGACCGGCGGACAGGTGAGTGTCTGTTTATTAAAAGTCAGCAGCTACACTTTTTGTAAATGCTGACTTTTAATAAACTGAAAAAGGAGTGGAACGCCGCTTTAAGCTATCTTACTGTATTTGTTGTGGCTCTAAGTTCTATCGTCCTGCAGTTTTTCGTAAATGTAGATTACTTGCATCTCACCATATACATCTGGCTGAAGTGAGAAAACCATTCCTGGTTCTTTACTGCCCAGATAATGGCTGTACTAAGTAATCTCTTCCATCTTCCCTGACCACTAATCCTTCCCACCTAATCTTTCCTGTCCTCTTCTCAGATACCAAATATCCCTTCAAGCACTTTGCTCAAGAAAATCCCATTAAAACCCCCTTTTCTTTTTTTTTTTAAAAGATATTTTACTAAATAGAATTCTACACAGATCCCCTAAGGTAAGGTCATCTACACTCAGAACTAGTCATTTCATTCTGGGTAGAAGGACGATGTAAAATAAAATGTACCATAAGGGTATCCAGTGATCTGCTCTTTCTTCTGCTCCTTTCAACTATCCTGGACTTGTTCTTGTGCCAGAAACCATCCCCTTGTTTGCAGAAAACATAACTTCAGGTATTGAGGAACCTTAATGTTAATCCCATTTTTATCATCATGTCAATACTGACAATACTGACATTCTGATCACATGGGTTTGTTAGAAAACAAAGCCATCCAATTCTTTTTAATTTTAAAGTGGGAGTAAACTCTCATACATGAATTTTTCCTATATGTATATAAAGGCAAGTACCCCCCGGTACAAAAGGGACTTTAAGGGAAAACGTATTATTCAAAAAATAATAGAAAAATAGAAAAATGTATTGAATAAAAAGCACTGTCATAAACAAAGATAACAGTGATGCATAGAATAATATACAGTATCCATATGTAGTATATAAACAGAAAAGCACTTCTCCTATAGTCTACATGTTTCGGGGGATTCAGAATAAATCCCTTCATCAGGGTCATGGAGGAGACAATAATTGGAGATGCTCTGAAACAGAGAAAACAGATCAACTCTATACTTAGAGAAAAGGGGCAATGTTGAACATGCAAAACATCATGGCCATAAAAAATGATTTTTTCTATAGGTAAGCCTATAATAAGACTTACCTATAGGTACTGTAAATATCTCCTAAACTTGCGTAGTTTAGGAGATATTTTCTGTACATGCAGCTGGTGACATCACCAGTGCATGCGCTCTGAAGGAACGGTTATCCGGGCCATTCCTTCAGAGTCCTATGCTGTAAATGATGTGTGTGAGCGATGTCCTTGTAGCTCTGGCCACTTATATAGCCAGTCAGCGAACCTGAAGGGAAAATGGGTGAAGATGGTGGCCCTGTCAGCGGTGACAGCTCGCTGCTGGAAGAACTTTGTTCTAAGGTAAGTTTCACATAATGTGCTAGTATGCGTTTCCTATACCTTTGCCTTGCAGGTTAAAAAAAAAAACAATTGCAGATGGTTTACTACTGCTTTAAACAAATTTCATTTAAGCAGTCCACATGGTGAAATTTGAGAAACAACTTTTTGGTAAAGGCAAAATTGTTTATTTTGGTTCAAAATCAAATTCAGTGAAAGCACTAATCTCTAATACCAACCTCATGTATGTTGGGGAGCGGTTGTAGAGCCACATGGAAGATCTTTGAGGGTGGATAGTGAGCAGCATCCATCTTTAATAACATTATATCCCCACTCCAGGGCTTTGATTTTGGGTCAGAGCCTTGATGTCCTCGGGAATGCTAGTTAAATGACACGGGGTATACCGTATATACTCGAGTATAGGCCGACCCGAATATAAGCCGAGGCCCCCAATTTACCCCCAAAAAACTGGAAAACTTATTGACTCGTGTATAAGCCGAGGGTGAGACATGGCTGTCCATCCCTGTGTGTCCGTCCATCCCTGTGTGTGTGTCCGTCCATCCATCCCTGTGTGTGTGTCCATCCATCCATCCATCCATCCATCCCTGTGTGTGTGTCCGTCCATCCATCCCTGTGTGTGTATCCATCCATCCATCCATCCCTGTGTGTGTGTGTGTGTATTCATCCATCCATCCATCCCTGTGTGTGTGTGTGTGTGTGTGTGTGTATCCATCCATCCATCCATCCATGTGTGTGTGTGTGTGTGTGTGTGTGTGTGTGTGTGTGTGTGTGTGTATCCATCCATCCATCCATCCATCCCTGTGTGTGTGTGTGTGTGTGTGTGTGTATCCATCCATCCATCCATCCGTGTGTGTGTGTGTGTGTGTGTGTGTGTGTGTGTGTGTGTGTGTGTGTGTGTGTGTGTGTGTGTGTGTCCGTGCAGCCTTGTGTGTGTGTCCAGCCTACCTGTGTCCCAAGCCTCCGTCCCGAGCCGCCGTCGTCCCGAGCCTCCTCCGTCCCGTGCCTCCTCCGTCCCGTGTCGTGCCGATGGATCGCCGCTCCAGGATCGCCGCTCTTCTCGGCGGCCATTCTACAATTCAAAAGCCGCGCCTCCGCCTCCGCCTGTGATAGGCGGAACACTCAATTTCCCAGCAGCCTGTGTTCCGCCTATCACGGACATCCTCTCATACTCGTCCGTAGTATGAGAATGAACGGATGTCCGTGATAGGCGGAACACTGACTGCTGGGAAATTCAGTGTTCCGCCTATCACAGGCGGAGGCGGAGAAGGAGGCGCGGCTTTTGAATTTTAATGTCCGCCGTCTGTCTGCTCGATACGCTGATCGAGCAGTCAGACAGCGGTGACTCGAGTATAAGCCGAGGGGGCACTTTCAGCCTCAAAAAAGAGGCTGAAAATCTCGGCTTATACTCGAGTATATACGGTAATTCAAAAAGGAAGAGGCGCGTTGCATGATCCGTGAGCAGATGAGTCTGAAGGTGAATATAGCAGGTCGAGCTGCTCCTTTTATTTTACAGGGGATCCACATTTATTTTTACTGTCCAAACGGCAATTGGGCTTTTACGAAAAGTTTAAGAAAAGAAAAGTCTTCTTCGCCTCCCACTATACGGCAGTGGTTCTGTAGAATTCATGATATAGAACATATGGAAGATCTTACCAGTTTTCTCAAAGGAACAAATACAGTGGTGTGAAAAAGTGTTTGCCCCCTTCCTCATTTCCTGTTCCTTTGCATGTTTGTCACACTTAAGTGTTTCGGAACATCAAACCAATTAAAACAATAGTCAAGGACAACACAAGTAAACACAAAATGCAATTTGTAAATGAAGGTGTTTATTATTAAAGGTGAAAAAAAATCCAAACCATCATGGCCCTGTGTGAAAAAGTGATTGCCCCCCTTGTTAAAACATACTATAACTGTGGTTGTCCACACCTGAGTTCAATTTCTCTAGCCACACCCAGGCCTGATTATTGCCACACCTGTTCACAATCAAGGCATCACTTAAATAGGAGCTGCTTGACACAGTAAGGTCCACCAGAAGATCCTTAAAAGCTACACATCATGCCGAGACCCAAAGAAATTCAGGAATAATTGAGAAAGAAAGTAATTGAGATCTATCAGTCTGGAAAGGGTTATAAAGCCATTTCCAAAGCTTTGGGAATCCAGCGAACCACAGTGAGAGCCATTATCCACAAATGGCGAAGACATGGAACAGTGGTGAACCTTCCCAGGAGTGGCTGGCCGCCCAAAATTACCCCAAGAGCGCAGCGACGACTCATCCAAGAGGTCACAAAAGACCCCACAACAACGTCCAAGGAACTGCAGGCCTCACTTGCCTCAGTTAAGGTCAGCGTTCATGCCTCCACCATCAGGAAAAGACTGGGCAAAAATGGCCTGCATGGCAGAGTTCCAAGGAGAAAACCACTGCTGAGCAAAAAGAACATAAAAGCTTGTCTCAATTTCTCCACAACACATCTTGATGATCCCCAAGACTTTTGGGACAACATTCTGTGGACCGATGAGACAAAAGTGGAACTCTTTGGAAGGTGTGTGTCCAAGTATATCTGGCGTAGAAGGAACACTGCATTTCATAAAAAGAACATTATACCAACAGTAAAATATGGTGGTGGTAGTGTGATGGTCTGGGGCTGTTTTGCTGCTTCAGGACCTGGAAGACTTGCCGTGATAAAAGGAACTATGAATTCTGCTGTCTACCAAGAGATCCTGAAGGAGAATGTCCGACCATCTGTTCGTGTACTCAAGCTGAAACGAACTTGGGTTCTGCAGCAGGACAATGATCTTAAACACACCAGCAAGTCCACCACCGAATGGCTGAAGAAAAACAAAATGAAGACTTTGGAGTGGCCTAGCCAAAGTCCTGACCTGAATCCTATTGAGATGTTGTGGTATGACCTTAAAAAGGCCGTTCATGCTCGAAAACCCTCTAATGTAACTGAATTAGGACAATTCTGCAAAGATGAGTGGGCCAAAATTCCTCCAGGACGCTGTAAAAGCCTCATTGAACGTTATCGCAAAAGCTTGGTTGCAGTTGTTGCTGCTAAGGGTGGCCCAACCAGTTATTAGGTTTAGGGGGCAATCACTTTTTCACACAGGGCCATGATGGTTTGGATTTTTTTTCACCTTTAATAATAAACACCTTCATTTACAAATTGCATTTTGTGTTTACTTGTGTTGTCCTTGACTATTGTTTAAATTGGTTTGATGTTCCGAAACACTTAAGTGTGACAAACATGCAAAGGAACAGGAAATGAGGAAGGGGGCAAACACTTTTTCACACCACTGTAATACATTTCACGACATATGATCCCAATGGAAGGACTTCTCCTTATCCTGACTAACTCCTCCAACTCCTATTCGGGGAATGTTAATCATCAACTATATAATTTATTTTAATATATATACGGACCTATTTTCTCTCCCGGTTGGATCAGAGGGCACTATTTTCCCTTCCACCATTCCCCCCCACTATTTTTATCCCTACTCCTCCCTTTCCCAAACCCTCACCTTCCCTCCCTCTTTTACTTATATTACAGTTTATAAATAATTAAACACTATCACTATCCTACCTAAGCCCTGGTGCACACTGGTGCGACTTGTCATGCAACTTGAGAGTTCAAGTCGCATGGCAAGTCGCGTCCCATCAGGGGCAATGGAAGCGTTATAATAGGAGTGACTTGAGTCGCTCTGACTTAGAAAAAAGGTTCCTGCACTACATTTGGTCTGACTGCAATGCGACTTGCATTCACGTCTGTTAAAGTAGATGTATGCAAGCCACAATGAAATTGTACTGGGATGTCGAATTCAAAGACGTTACTTTAGCATGGTTTATCTAATCTTTTTGGCCATACCATGGAACATTTTTATTTTATTGCTCATATATTCGTTTCTATATTACTATTATTAGTTATAAGTGCTTTTTATATGTTTTGCTTGCATCGCAAGGGCTCGTATAATATGTCATAATATGTAAAATAAGTAAAAGCAAAAAAAAAAAAAAGAGGAAAAGACTATGTTGAAAAAACTGACAAAAGGCACATTTCCCACTCTGTAAAATAAATAAAATATAATAAATAGATGTTTCCTAGTGCAACACTGGCACAGTGGTGTAGTGTTTAGCACTTTTGCCTAGCAGAAAAAGGGTCTTTGGTTTGAATGCCAACCATGGCACTACCTGCCTGGAGTTTGCATGTTATCCCTGCACCTGCGTGGGTTTCCTTCCACACTCCAAAGACATCCTGTTAGGTTAATTGGCTCCTGTGTAAATTGCCCTTCATATATCTATGTATGAATATGAGTTAGGGACCTTAGATTGTAATCTCCTTGAGGGCAGGGACTGATGTGAATGTAGAAGTTATTTGTAAAGTGCTGCATAAGTTGACGCCAGTATATTAGTATCTGCAATAAAACACCAAAAAACATTTTCTTGTTTTGCTGATGTTACTTGGTTACAAAGGTCTACATGCTGTTTGCATGTTTGGTATGCCTTTTCTGTAGCACAAGTAAAAGTAAGTAAAAAGGCTCCCATGCTGGAGAATTTTATAAGCCACCACTTGTGGGCCGTTCAACTGCATTCCATAGAGAGAAGTGCTGGCTTTACAGACATCATTTTCTCTTCCTCATTCTCCTTTGCACAGAGGTCATTACAAAGCCCCATTGTTTCCGTGTTGTCAGAAAAACTCATAATTTTTGAATACTTCTAGAAGTTTTTGTAATAAATATGATAATGTCTGTAGAGGAGACTAGGGGAGACTAAGGGAGAAATTGGTATTGGAGGTCCCAGTTCATAGGCTCAATTCACTAAGCTATAACACACGTGTTATTTCCCAAATTAACATTATTTTCAGCTATATGACTGTTATTTTCAGCCATTTTTTTGGGGCAGAAAACTATCATTATAGCTTAGTGAAAGTTTCATGTGCAAAATAATATCCCACCAAGGTAAGAGAAAGTGAGCTTATCTAGATGTAGGTAACAGAGTAAAAAATACTTTACTGGACCAACATTAATATCAAATAAAACAAAAATCTAAATTTCAATTTATTGAGTTCTTGAAATTAAAATTTTTGCTAGGTTATATCATTTGATAAGTTATAACTATACAGCTTAAGTACAAAACAAAAATGTAATGTATTAGAGCTTATCAAGGTTAGATGTGGTGGCTGCATTAACCACTTGCCTACAGGGCACATTCACCCCCTTCCTGCCCAGGCCAATTTTGAATGACAATGCTACACTGTAACCATGTGAACATTTTTTATCATTTTCTTCACACAAATAGAGCTTTCTTTTGGTGGTATTTAATCACTGCTGTTTTTATTTATTTTGTACAAAAAAAAAAAAAAAAGACTGAAAATTGTGAAATACATTTATTTTTTCTTTCTTTCTGTCAGTACATTTTTTAAATAAGTACCTTTTCTTGATGTGTGCTGATGAAAAAGGACTGATGGGCACTGATAGGCTGCACTGATGGCCACTGTTGAGATGGCACTTATGGGTACTGAGGAGGTGGCACTTATAGGCACTGATTAGGTGCACTGAGGAGGAGGCACTAATATGCCACACTTATGGGCACTGATAGGTGGCACTGATGAATACTGATAGGCGGCACTGATAGGTGGTACTGATAGGGACTGATAGGCACTGATGGGTGGCACTAATGGGCATTGATGGGCAGCAATGTGCGGCATTGATGGGCAGCAATGAGCGGCATTGATGGGTAGCAAGGATTGGCAGCACTGATAGGTGGCACTGATAGCCAGTACTGACTGTTATCACTAATGGGCACTGATTGCTGGCACTGGTGGGCACTGATTGCTTGCACTGGTGGGCACTGATTGCTGGCACTGGTGGCATGTTATTGTAATCAGGGCACTGATGATTAGTGCCCTGATTACATGTCTTAATGTCCCCTTGGAGGAGATGCCATTCATCGGCTCTCCCCGCCAAATACACTCTGTCAGTGTGAGGCGATGAGAGCCGATTACCTGCCTCTCTATGTTTACATGTAACCGGCTGTGATTGGATACAGCCAATCACATAGCTAAAGAGCCACGACTCTTTACAGAGATCGGGGTCGCAACATATCCTAGCAACACATCACAGCCACGATCATCGTGCTGGGCACCCCCACAATAAAAAAGTTGCCTTTACAAACCCTTTAGTACAACCATCATGTCTTTAAAAAAAAAAAAATGTCCACTACAAAAAAATGCAGAGAATGGGATTTGGGTTTGCCCTGTCTTCTAATTAAGTTTTTCACTCAACCTTTATAAAATGTGAAGTTCTGTTGTATAATCCTACCCTACCCTCTTTTATTTTATTAATTTATGTATGAATCTATAATTCTTTGCTAGCAATAGATTGCTAAGCCTGCGTAAGCAACTGATAAAAGTATAAATTTTAACAGAAAAAAATCATTTAGTACTAGAGGAGGCTTTTTTTATAGTATTCATTCAAAATACCCCACTACATACCAAGTTATGCAAATTCAAATACTATATTTTCATATTCAACACAAACACAATACACTAGACATTGCACACATAAGAGAACAAAAACTATGAAATGTCTTAACTGAAAATGAATTAAACAGATATATGGCCTAAATCCTTAATTTACAAACGCCAATATCCAGGACAAGCCACAGAATGTGTAGGAGGCAAACGCAAATGGCACAGAGGCCTGGAATTATCACTCAAAAATATGCATGAGGCCACATTTGTATCAACTTAATTTCAGGAAGATCACAGCACTGGCAATTAATATGTGCACCTTAACAATATTTTTTCTTTGAAAAAAAAAATCTAATTTTTTTAAGTATTAAACTGTAAAACTAAGTTTGAATTCTCTGAAAAATGAATAGAGAGAAGCCCTGAGGCCGTAATCAATTTCAATTTATAAGCTGGATGAAGACCATTTATAACTAGATAAAGGCCACAAAAAAAGGAAAAAAGTAGGCTTTACGTGACACAAACAACAACACTTTGACATGCCTCGTGTAACAGAAAGGAAATGGCAGCAACAGTCCTGCTCAGGGCAACAAGGCAGCTGATTGGCTCCTTGTATCAACTAATCATATTCATGCTTCTATGTGAAAGTTATTGTGGAAATATCTTCGCTCTTTGCAATTTACACCAAGCCTAAACCTCCATTCTTACACGCGTTTTAAAAAATACCTCCAATGTAATTTTTCTAGGCTCCATTGTTGTTCAATATTGTAAAAGCAAAACCTTGGAATAAATGTAGAAAAAAACTAATGGGACCCTCAGAAATTATCTTACTATTAAAAAGGCAAAACAGTATGACCTATGACTACCCTAAGACATAGAAGATATTGTAATGGTCAGCTGAGGAGGACCTCAACCCAAAATGTGCTCTTTTAAAATGTATTTGTAATTTATTTAAATAATAAATGTGTACTTGTGGGCCTTCTTGAAATTAGCACTTACTTTTAAACATTTCTTTTAGGGAGCCTGTAAGTAGATTTTCACAAAGTTTTGAACGTGGACTGAGCAGGCGAACTAAGCTTGGTGTAGCATTTACTTAAATAAAGTTTTTTAGTTTTTCCCTGAATTTTCAGGTTCACTGTTTTTCAGCCACCGAACATCTCAGATCTATTAGTAGGAGGTACTGCTCAAGGTAGACTTAAAGCGCTGCTGCCAGTCACGGGTGCCAAGGCCATAGGAGACCCGTCCTCATTTTAAGTACACAATCTGAAAGGGAAATAACCCAACATCTCAACTACATTATTATTATTATTATTATTATTATTATTACAGTGAAATACTTCAATTTTTTGGATTAAATATTGGTAACTATTTAAAACTTTTGTTACATTTTAGAAAATGTACCTGCATATATTTTGAACAAATAGAAAATATATAACATGTAGAATATTACCTTAATTGTAACACATGCTTATATAGGTTTGTAAAAATTGTAAAATATTATTTGCTATATGTTGTAGCATAATTTGAAGTCAATTGTGAATTCAGAAATTATAATAAAATATCAATGGTCTAGGTCTGTTCTTTTTTGAACTGTGAATAGCCTTTTATTTGTCTATCCATGTTTTGTGTAAACACATATCAAAGAAAACTTTTTAAATCTTTTTTTTTAGCAGTCAGGACCAATATACTTCCCAATATAATGCCTCTGAATTCAATAGTTACATAAACTTGACTTAACAGTTGAAAATGTTATATGATTTATTGCAAAAAGAAAAAAAATACTTCAGTTTGCCTGGTTAATATATAAAAACATATGAAAAACGGGGCTCAGCATAAATAAAAGCAGTAAAAAAAAAGTATTTCCCCAAGGTACACAATGGAAATTGTATATGTACAAAAACAGTATTTACAAAACAATATGCCACGAGCAGTTGCTTAATTTTTGCAATGGTGTTATTTGCAGTTTCATATTTTCCTTGCCATATTTCAAAATTCAACTAAATATAACAATTAAAAATTGCATTTAAAAGAAGTCCAGTGTTTTTAAAAAAAATACTTTGTATAGAGGTGATAACTTGAAGTATGATTCGAGATGAGAGGACAGTATATGATTTTTTTCAAATCACTGACGCCAATTGCTTGGTTAAGGTAGTTTGAGTTTTTAAAAATTCAGTCATATTTAATAATGTTATACAGTTTAGGCAATGTAACTGGAATAACCAAAATTCTGCTATTTTATGGATTTCAGTAATGTCAGCAGGGTCTTGCTCTTGGACCACCATTAAAATGGTCTCAGAGTGGAATGTTTTGCTTGATTAATAATATAAGAAAAACTGGGTTAAATTCTTGAAGAGGTCCCAACCCACAGGGTTCATTCCTCTTCCACATTTTGGCACCTATGGGCATATAACTTGGCTTAATATCCCAAAAATTGTTTCCAGCATCATTACATTTCCTGAATTAAACTTCACTCCCTTCCCTTGTGTATATCAAGCTGTTGACACTGAAGGTGTTGTAGAAATGGCTGTTGAATTGGCTACCCTGATTGGTGGAGCTGGAGAAAGTGTTGTAGTATGGAGCTCGGCTGAGGTGCAAGCTGTCCTGTAGATCTGCAGATGGCTCCACCACAGAGCCTGAGGTGAAACTGCTTAAACCAGTAATGTTCCTCTGAGAGAGTTCACTCACCAGCCCCAGAGACATCTGTCTATTCACAGAGGTGGAGTCCAAGGAGGTCATGCTACTAAAAAAGTTATTCAAGCAAGGGGTAGAGGTGATGGCTGGAGGAGAGGTGCTTTTCCTATCATCTGTGGCCAGTTCCATCTCAGGGGATGAAGGGGTCAGCATAGATGGACTACCTCCATCTTTCCCCCCTAAAGCAGAGCGACCTTCTCCACCTTTACCATTGACAGCTTCAACACTGTTGGATTCCGATCTTCGCTTTCTCTTCCTGCGAAAGTTTCCATTATCAAACATCTTTTCACAGTTGGGGTCTAGAGTCCAATAATTTCCCTTTCCTGTTATAAAAAAAAGGAATAAGAAGGAATAACAATAGTTACATAGACTTGACTTAACATAACAGTTATAAATAAAAAAAAGTACACATTGCCAAACAGCAATATGGTCTCCAATTTTTAAATCTTGATAATGCTAAAATATAACATTAAGTAGCGAATGGAGGGAAACAACTTAGTCACTAAGAGGCTATACGGTAGATTTACTAAAGGCAAATAAGCTGTTTACTATGCAAGGGAATTTTCCCTTAGCTAATGTGGTGAAAATCGTAAGCAAGGAAAATTTAAGAAAAAAAAACGGTATTTTTGGTTGCACGCGATTGGAAAATGGAAGTAAGCAGAGCTTCACCATATTCACTAAGCTAAGGTAACATTCCTTTGTAAAGTGCAGATTGACTTGCAAAGTGAACAGACTGTTTTCTTTAGTAAATCAACCCCCATGCGGGCCTGTTTATTTTACTGCAATAATCCATAAAACGTATCTTTTTTTTGCAACCATAATGGAGACAAAAGGCCTATGTGAACAATGGCTAATCCTATTGACAAATGTCCACATAAGCTAAAAGGTAGAAGGCACTGCCAAAATCACAGATAACTGACAATGCCTATGGACACCTTAGGGGCTGATTTACTGCACACAGTTATACTATAATTTTACTGCAGATAGGCAAATTATTTCAGGTTAAGCAAAAATTGTGACTCTTCCCAAAGTTTGTTCCAACTCTGGTGCTAAGGTGCGATTTTGTGATCATACATCATTTTTTGTGTGCTACTTGCTGCTGTCAAAGGCTTAGCAATCAATGGTGGAAACTATAGAGGGACTCAAAGTTATAAGGGCAAATGTTTCCTTTTTGTTCTACTGTAGTATTAAATCCATGTACAATACCACCTATACATCACCTATACATGATCATGCATAGATCTGTGCACCCAAATAAACATAACCCAAAAAAAAAAAAAGAAAGCAAAAAAGCAAATGAATAATTATTTAATTTCCAAATAGAAAAACTAATTAACGACTTTATTAACAAACATTAATAAATATTAGTTTACCGCGAGATGAAAGGAAAACTCTAAAATATGTTTACTATACATTTTTTTATAGAAGTGATCTATAGACAAATCAAGTTAGGACTTTCTCCTTTTTTTTTTTTTTTTTTTAACGCATGAAATAAGTATATGTATACATGTAGAAACAATGATTTTCAGGTGTTATAAACACAGAGGGAACCGTTTGTTGTTTCAGAACTGAAATTGTTAAAGGTCACCCAACTATGTTGTTGTAAGTTGCAACCCCTTGCAGTATATAGCACATAAAGCAAAAATAATATAATTTAAAATTAGGGCAGGTTGATTTAAACAGAGCATTTTGAAACCCTGAAACTATTTTTTGTTTCAAAATTCACATTACATTAAAAAAGGATATACAGGCATGCCCCACTTTTAAGTACACAATAGTTTTTTTTTACTAAAGCTGGAAAGTGCAAAATCAGGCTCACTTCTGCATAGAAACCAATGAGCTTCTAACCTAAGCTTGTTCAATTAAGCTTTGGTAATAAAGCTTGGAAGCTGATTGGTTTCTATG